>NW_020539726.1:1914374-2005193 GCF_003426905.1 Ctenocephalides felis
CAAACCAACTAGTTTATTTCTTCAGTTCCGTCAAAGTTTATTTGTTCAATGTACTATATATTCCGCTAAATTCAAATAGCGGAATATACAATATTATCACTTCATTCATGTAAGAAGTTTAGAATGTAAATATAACTAGTGGTTCATGGCATCGTGTTCTCACACCGAAAAATTTTTTTAAAAAAGCTTTAAATTTTTTGAAAACTGAAAAAATTAAATTTTTGAGAAATTTGAAACTATTGAAGGAATTTGACTTATTTCAGAATTTCAATTATTTTGAAATTTCTGAAAATGTTGAACATTTTTTTAACATCCCGTAGGGTAATTAACTTCTAGTATAGTAACTTATAGTAATCGCAAAAAAATCGATAATGAAAATTTTTATATATTTTTACGTTTCAAATGCATACCTTAGAAAAAATGGATGTATGTGTGTATGTGTGTTTGTGCGTGTGTGAGGATACAAATTTTCGTGCGGAAACACCGATCAACCGATTTGAATAATTAAAAGCATTCGATTCGTAATTGATAAGTAGACGTGCTGATTAGTTTTTGGCGAAGGCAGGTCTAATCGTTCAAAGATACGGGACAAAAAAGTGCCAAAAACGGTAACTCAATTTTTAAGAGAACGGAGCGTCCGATTTTAATAATTCATTTTACTTGTATTGACAAGATGAAGAACTGATTCAATTTGAGAAAGCTGATTAAATTTGGGAAGGCAGGTCCATCGGTTATGGGCTCTCAATAAAAATAAGTTAAAAAAAAATGTCATTTGGCGGTCAAAAATGTTTGTTGGACATATGTACATCAAATTATCAGATATTTTATAGAAATTTTAATAATATGTACACATTTTATGTAATTTTTTTTGGTTTCCGATGTTTAAGTTTAAGGCACGATGCCATGCACCCCACTAGTTTAAATTATGTTTAACGGATGAACATTGCTGGGTTTCATCCCATAGAGATATAAACATAATCTTTATAAAATATCTGATAATTTGATGTGGATATTTTTATCCACAAATTTATTTTTTATGATAATGATTATTTTTATCCGCCAAATGGTATTTTTCATTGGATCTTCGAAACCGCCAGACTTGCCTTCCCAAAAATTTAATCAGTTCAAAATATTTTTTGAATTTTTGAATTCGGAGATTCTCTCAAAAACTGTATCTCCATTTTTGGCACTTTTTGCTCTGTATTTTTAAAACGGCTAGACCTGCCTTTGCCAAAAACTAATTAGCACATTCCATCATCAATAGAAATCGAATGTTTTTTGAATCCTTCAAATCGATTGATTCGTGTTATCGAAATCGTCTACAGAAAAGCATACACAGAATGTTCAGAAACCTCTGAAACGTAAAGATATATAAAAATTTAAATTTTCGATTTTTTGCGATTACTATAACTTACCTTACGGATAGTTAATAGATAATATTTTAAGAATTTTTTCATAAATAAAAGTAAACTCTTTGTAGTATAATAGTAATAATAATACCTATGGAGTAGGTACTTTATCATATTTCTTGCTACACAACAAAATGACACTACAACCATAAATGCTTAAAACGATGCAAAACAATAAATGATAGGATTGCAGCCATAAACGCGGATATATTGTGCATTTTGCTGAATGAAGGAGAAAGTTTATTCAAATTTCGTTTCACTTGGCGTGTGGGGATATTGTAATGGTTATAACTCGCGGCACGCAAGACGTTAATCAAGTCATGTTATTGTTTACTTTGCTCGAACGCAGTAACAACACAGGCGAATACGCGATTAATCATCATTAATAATGGGATTTGTTCTGATTGTTCCGACTTCCTCGTTAGTCCCAACAATTTTTTGTATCTGAGGAAAGGTTTACGTTTTGACAGCCGCAGAGCTTTGTTTTACGCATAAATTCGAATAGACGAAGAGTTGGCGCATTCCCAAAAGTATCGTGCCAATTTGAAATTATTGTTATTCAAATGATTTGACTTGAGACAGCGCATAAAATTGAAAATATATAGAACGCAATTGTGAAGAATAATTTATAGTCGGCCGTACATTAAAAGATAGTTATTCAGAAAGTTAATGTGGCATATTTTGTCCTATACCACATCGAATGTTCGTTGCACTCTTTATAAGCTTAAAAAATACTCCATTAACTTCCCGTAGGGTAAGTTATATTAATCGCGAAAAAACTGAATATAAATTTTTGCATATCAATGTTTCGAAGCTTTTTACAATCCTTACAATTAGAGAAAATGGATGTGTGTATGTGGGGCGCGTGTATGCGCGTGTTTGTAATATGTATTTTGTATCAATACAAATCTCGTCCACGATTTAGAGAGTACCAATCATCTGTATTAAATGATATAACTAGTGGTGTAGGGCATCCTCTTTAAAGCAATCGTTTCCGTTTCGTCAACACAAGCAGAAAGTTTTTTAAATAATTCAAATTGAATCCTTAGTTCTTACAAAAACTTACATTTTTTTACATTTAGCTTCGTACTTTGAAACGGCTAGACCTGCCTTAGCCAAAAACTAATCAGCACATTTCCCTATCATTAGAAATTGATTGCTTTTTTAATTTTTCAAATCGGTTCATCCATACGCCTGAAATCATCGACAAAAAATTGTCTCTACACATACACACACACACAAATGCCAAAATGTTCAGAAACCTCTGAAATATGAAGTTATGTAAAAATTGTCATATTCGATTTTTGGACAATTATAATAACTTACCCTACGGAAAGTTAAAAAATATTCGATTACTATTTACAGGACAATATGCTGATTGGTTTTGACAAAGGCAGGTCTAGTCGTTTCGAATATATAAAGGAAAAAGTGCTAAACATGAAATCAAAGTATTTGACGGGAAAGCATCCAATTAGTTTGATTTAAAACTTATTTGATTCGTATTGACCGCGAGAAGTGCTGAACGAGTAAAAGGTGTTTAAATGTCAGATTTTGATTCAAAAAGAATTAATTACAATTTTGGGATGGCAGATAGAACAGTCTCGGAGTTGTAGGAAAATTTATAAAAAAATTATTTTTGTGGATTTTAAATGATAATATCAGATCATTAATATTGACTTTATACATGTAGACATATTGAAAGCCTAGATGACAGGTAGACAAGCGGATAGGTAGACAAGTGGATAGATAAACCAGAAGACAAGTAAACTGGTAGACAGGTGTTCGATAGATAGGTAGACAAGTCGACAAGATGGAAGTTGGACAAATAAACATGTAGAGATAGGTACATAGGAATAGAGGTAGAAAAGTGGACAAGTGGGTAGGTCGACTAGTTGGCAGGTAGACAGGTAAATAGAGCGACAAGTAGACAAATGAACAGGTGGAGATAGACAGGTACAAATGGCAGCATTTATTTTTCTATCTTCGAATTAGCTGCATTAGATTTGTTTTTGCTCAGCTTATTGCCATTAAATAGTTTTTTCAACAGATTTGTTTACCATATTACATGCAATGGCCACAACGCAAAGTTTTTTTATATTAATATGGGTTTCACAGATTTATAAAGGAAAATTATAGATACAAATTTGACTATAATTAAGGTTTATAGATTTTGTTCTAATCTGCATAAAGTACATCAGTTGAAAATTCAAAATATAAAGTGTTGATGTACAGTACATCATTGCTTTTCAAAAAATTGATATAGTGGATTGTTTTGACACTCATATCGTCGGTAGAATTTGATGCATTATACATTCGAGAGTCATCGGAAAAAGTTGAGCTGAAGCTTAGCCCACAAATTAGTAGACAAAATCTTTATAATAAAATTATTTAAAGACTATTAACCCCTTTATGTGCCATTATGCCCAAAAAACTTGGGCCCAAATGATTTGATATTCACATGCGGGCCGACTTATTCACGAGTCTGGATCATCATATTCATTTTCAGGTAAATTTTTTCTTCACGAGCAAGACTCGTTAAAGCACAGAATGAGGTTAAAATAGATGGTTAAGATAAATAGAAAATACATATGAACTATGAAAATTTTAATCGGCAAAGAACTGCAGAGGGTGGTGATAAGACTAATATATTCAGCAATGAGAACTAAATGTATACTCTGAAATTTACTACAGCCCTCTTGCTAAAGCACTAATTACAATATGCTAGAATTCTATATCTGATTCTGATTAAGTATTTACATAAACGAGCAATTAAAAAATAATGGTCACGTAAATGCATTAGGGGGAAGACCCAGAGTAACGTACACCTAAGGTTATTTATAAAAAATCAAAAAATATTTTACGAAATGTTTATTAAATTATGACTCATGTTAGATAACACAGTTAGAAATCAAACTAAATTAACAAAAACGCAACCTTTGCTAAAGAATAATTAATACTACCGATCAAACTTTGATATCAAGAAATAAGATTTTACAAAGTGGCACCGAGTACCGGACATTTCCAAATAACCAATATTGAACACATAGGTAGCCACCTCCATACTATAAAGTGTCTGCACATGTGTGTTTGACGAATATTCTTAGATATTGCAAAAAAAAACTATTTATCCATCCTTTTGACCGGGCCACTCCGATGCTCTCAGCTGGAGCATTCATCATAAAATTTTCATTCTTTGACTAGGAAATACGAAAAATGGGGCATGTAGTGACTGTTAGCTCTCATACAGAACAAAATTAAATAATTAAAATAAATTACGTCAATTCTCACAAGAAATATCAATATGCTTACTGTACGGCGCTAAGGGACGACTTAGTGTCCGGTGCTAAGGGTTCATTTGGTGGCGCCTTCTAAAATTGTTTAAAATATCTAATAATATTCTACTATTTTACGGATAACAATCAAGTACTACTTTATCATTCAATGCCATTCAAATATAAATGCATAAATACAGTAGAATTACTTCCATTGATATTTAGGTGACGCCGTGATTTTGCGCCTAAAACAGCAAAGAGTTGCGCGCGCCGTGGCCGTGTGCGTCACAGGTAGGTCTTGGCGGGTGATCCTGCACCTGTGTGCCCCCCGCGCCCCTTTAACTTGTATTTTGATATAAAAAGATTTATACTCGCTTAAATAATACGTGTTAAATAGAGTGCCCGGTATTAGGTGCTGTCCGGCGTTACGGGACTTTCCCCTATGTTTTCTCTTTATGTGTAGTAAAAACTTATATCTTACCCTTGAAAGGATATGATGATAAGTCTTAGTTAATATTGTATTTTTTGCAAAAATGTATCTCATGAAAAAACGAAGCATAGCATAGTGCACTACATTAGGTTTTGATATTATCTTGGTTTTTTAAGTTTCTTAATAAATCATTGATCCACTTAACATATTAGGCATTATCATTTCCAATGCAATTTGCTTTTCAATTATAGTAAATTATAATTACGAGATGCCAACAAAATACTTCGTGCGTTCTTAATAATTCATGGCTTCGGTTCCTGTACACGTTTCAACACATTGCACAATATTCCGCAACCGATCGATAATATGTAGTTAGGATGTATTCACTAATTAGATGAAATGTGTTTGTGAATAACATGCAACGAGCAGATATCACATATGACTGCAATATGCAGAAAGATTATCCAATTCTCCTCGTGAGCAAATTGGATCGTGTGTTTGGTTAATTACATTATAATGCTGTATATTTATTAGCGCAATAACGCAATTAGATAATTAATTTTGTAAGTAACAGTACTACATCAATGGGATTATTGTTATGTGTCAATGATATTTTAGTTACACAAAGAATATCCAATAGTCCTGATATTCATGATAGTCTTTACTTAATAACCATAAATGCAAAGCTAATAGCAGAGCCTATTTATTTTCAACTAATAATATGACACTGAATTTGTGTAAGCATCTAAACTACATAATATTCATTAGTACATAATAAATTTCATACTTTTTATTATATATTTATTCTATTTTTATTAATTAACTTCTCGTAGGGTAATCGTCAAAAAATCGAAAATGAAAATGTTTGCATATCATCACGTTTTAGAGGTTTCTGAACATTTTGACATACCTTATAAACAATGGATGTATGTATGCACGTGTGTTTGTGTGCGTGCATATGTATGGATACAATTTTTTATCCACGTTTCACGGATCTTGGAAATATTCAAATAGCAATCGATTCCTATTTACAGGAAGACGTTCTTCTTAGTTTTTGGTAAAAATCGGTCCAGCCGTTTCGGAGATATAAAGCAAGGAGTGCAGAAAATGGAAATTGAGTTTTTAAGAAAACAGAGCATCAAAAAACATTCAATTCGTAAGGATGAGAAGACGTGGTGATTAGATTTTGGCAAAGACAAGTTCAGCCGTTTCAGTGATAAGGGGCTAACAGTGTAAAAAATGGCAGTTTTTGAGAGAACACGGCTTCCGATTTAAATAATTTAACGATCAGTTAAGGAAGGCAAAAATTATTTTTCCAAAAATTACAAAAAAAATCATTTTTATTTTTTTTTATACCAAAAATATTTGAAATACGATTTTAATTCTGGCTAAAATTCTAAAACTCTCTTATATATTTCAAAATAATAATTTTAACTTTGCAGTAGAAGAAATTAAGTTTATTTATTTTTTAATGATATAAGATTATCTTAACAAAACGGGACTTAACAAGATCAAGTTCGCTTTGTTCGCTTGATCAAGTTTGTTTATTTACTTTTCAAGTAAACATATATAAACGTTGTCGTTCAATATATAAACTCTTATATTTTGTGTATAAAATATGAATAGTGAAAGTTCCAGTATTTATAATAATAAAAAATAATATTGAAAATATTTAATAAACACATTGTTATAATTATCCTTGTGAAATTTGCTTACATAATACTATGCGGGTCGACAATTTAAAAAATAGTTTTTGAGCCGATCGTAATAAGAAAGTTTCAAAAATTGTGGTACTTAAATATAAATTTTATTAAAAACCTGTAGAAAAATTATACATTAATGACGGTCGTTTTGAAGATACGGGGTAAAAAGTGACAAAAATGTATATTTATCAATTGAGAGAATGGAGCGTCTGATAGGAATAATTTAAGTAGTATTTATAGTACTTGTATTGATATTGTGAAGAATTGATTCAATTTTTAAGAAGACAGGTTTAACGGTTTCGGAGATTAGATTAAAAATGAAAAAAAAAATATTGTGCAAAAATAATCATTAGATGCACATTACACAAATATGCACATTAAATCTATAGTACCAGACAATTTATAGAAATGTCAATAATAAGTAAAAATTTTGTTTGCATTTCAATGGGTTTTGTGCCAAGATTTATAATCTTTCATAAGAAAAACAGCCATGCAGCGCGATTGTTTTGAAAATCAAAAAAATTCAAATGTTTTCAAAATTTAAAAAAAAGTAGTTAAACAACTCCAAATTTAAAAAAAAACAAATTTTCTAAAAGTTTGTTTTTTCAAAATTTTCAAAAATTTTCAAGTTATTTTACAAAAATTCTAATTATGGTACGGAAGGTTTCAGCAATTTTTAGTATCATATTTTGAGAGTAACATTCGTTGGTCAAAGTTAATTTCTAATGAACACACATATAGAATTACTAAAATCACATAATCAGTATGAATTTCATAAGTTGTTCTTTATCCGGAACAATATTGATCATGTTAGACATGGCATTAATAATGATGTTGATGCTTGTAAAACAGTAATTCATTAAAATGATGCTCGACAATAAACAACATTATTATATGCGATCGTAATCGCTTATGTATTCAACAGTACACAGGTTGATAGTCAAAGCGATTAAACGCTAGTTAATTAGTTAAGATCGCTATCAGAATCGAAATTAATTATTATTATCACGTAATCAGATAATCTGCGGCCTTTCACGTATAGTGCAGCAAGGCCGGAAAACTTGTTAGACTTCGTGATATACCGGAACGAATAATAGACGATCAACAGGAAACCGCGGTATCCTGAATAACGTATGTGCAGCGCGGCGATAATGTATTCAAGATGAATAACACGACACGAACTGAAAATATCGAATCGAGCAGACGGGTTGAACGTTGAACGGTTGAACAGTACAAGAGCCGACAATAATTTTAACTCAACCTGCTTGATTTTGAATGATATTTGTTCAACATAAATAATAAAATAATAAACAATGGTTGTACTGCCCTAGGGCAGGTCCGTGAGCTGAGTTAAAACTCCAACTCGATTCAGGGAAGAATAGTGTGAGAGATTTTCCATTGCCATTTCACACCGCAGTGTCCGAGATGGGCTTATTTTCAATTGGAAACATATTTTGATCTATATTTTCAATTGAAAATGGACATCGCGCTGCCCGATGTCAGATTGCCAAAGGGAATCGAACGCGCGACCCTGTCCATTCAAAGTCAACGCATTAACGACCTTCGCCACGACGAACCCTGATCAACATCTGGCTCGGAAAATTGGAATTTTTTAATTTAAACAATTATTAATTAAATTGAAATAAATGGAATTATTTTCAACTATTTTTTGTTTCTTGCTCTTTTGTAAATATTCCTTCTCTAGCTATTTTGTGAAATTCCTTTGATATGAATTTAAATAGGATATGGCACGGTCATATGGCACGGGTCTTATTGCACTTCTTTGCACTAATTGCAACTAGTTTTTTTTTTTTTTCTTTATAATTTTTATTTTCAATAGCAATCAGAATACATGACTATTCTATGAGTTATTTGGCTTATGTCATTCACTCAAACACATACACACACACTTTCAAACACACATATAAATTTATCGGATCAATATTACAATCATATTACTTCAATAAGTGATTCTACTATTCTGTTCATATAAGGTTGTGGTAGTTCTAAGGTTTCTCCATATTATCTTCGGGCAGCTTCTTCTTCAGTCTTCTTGAAGTTGATGTCTCAAGAAGCTGAGAGACTATATGGTTTGAATGATGTTGTAGTTTTTGAAAGTGTTTTATACTGTTGAATCGTATTATTCTGTTTATAAAATCAATATGAAGATCGTCGTGTAAAGTTTTATTACTAACAAACCACGGAGCATCAGTAATCTGCCTCAATATTTTAAACAACTAGTTGGTATTGGTATTTTACCTTAAGGCACGTTTCATGAACTTCCCGATATGTGTAAATAATCGACTTAATGATAAAAATAATTAATTTATGAGCGGTTGAAAGTATTCGAAGTGGATTTATTACACATGATTGAAAATCGAACACGTTAACCCGATCGGAGTATTTTGTGAAAGCAAATTTTCAAAATTCAATTTTTTTTTTATAATTGAACCAGTTTCCGTAAAACTATAATGCTTAGTATGTCTATTAAACCATAAATGTCATTGGTTGATTCCATAGATAATACTGTATATAACCTTGATCTGATATTTCGTCGAAAATATTTATCATCACATTTTTTCAACTTAATTTACTTTTTTATTAACTAGTTTTATTGTTTACACCTTTGCCAGGGTAAAGGTTCAGTTAGTCTTTTTATCCCAAGCGGTGCTAGCTTTTATAGAGGTTATATAAAAACTGTTGAATATAACTTTAAACTAGTGGTGTAAAGGCAAATAGCTGAAACGTTCCGTACCGTAACGACAAAAAAAGAGAAAAAAATAGTGATTGCTATTGTGATTAAATATACACGCTCTTAAACATGTGCATATAATCGCATATATACACGCATGCGTAATACGTGTATATACGCGTATATACACGATAAAATAATCGTGATTTTTTTATTTTCGATTTGTTTATATTACGGAATTTAGTAATTGTTTTAATATATTTCCGTGCCATTTGCCTGGATGGCAACCCAGAAGATATTATAACAGTATTTATACAGTTCATAATTTGATACTTGAGACGCGTGAAAATTGTAAATTTAATAATGAATGATTTACTAATCCAGTTCAGGTCTATTGGCTTTGATTTCTACCTAGATCTTTAGTTGCATTTGATCAGGCACATTATCGAAAAACTTGACTATATTTAGTGAACATTTTCTTCCTTCATTTGTTATTCGGTTTTATTTAATTTCATAATTTTTACAGCAAATTTTTCTTTGTTGTTAAGATATATATAAAAATCTTGAGTGTGGTTCTTCAAGTATTTATATGACGATTTCGTTGGAATGGAATTCTCATTTCATTTGCTGATAGTAAAGTTAACCCCTTAACTTTTTTTTATTTTCGAAAATGTTCGTGAAAAATTTTGTTGCTGAATTACCAAGTAGCTTTTGTGATTTGCCTAACATATTAGTTTGTGCCCTTTGCATTAGAGCAAATTTGTTCTTACTAGGACTAGGAAAAGTATATAGGTTTTATCACAACTTTGAATACTTTTTTTTATCAAATGGTAGTTTTGATTTAGTTCCTATAAGCTCTGTTGTAGTTCAAGTTCTTCTAGATGCATACCCAGGAATTTTTATACATGCTCCTACAAATTTGTATGGCTATTTCTTTGCACTGTCTTGAAGTTGAAATTTACATGGCATATCAGTTTACTCGAATCATTGTTATTGTACAAATAAATCATATAAATATTATATTATATTTTGGTAGAATATGTAATGTATTTTGAACGAAATCTGTTCGTGTTTTCAAAATCGATTATCCTCAGTTTTGGACATGCTTAGTACATGGTATTATGAAATTTTTTACATAAGGACATACATTTGTACAATACAATCAATATACTTATAAAGAAAATATTTAGTTTACCGTTATCATATAAGACAATATTTATTCAAATCGCAAAACTATCATTGAAAAGCGTTCTTTTAACAAATAATATATTACTGACAAATTTCTTTGTGTTCTGATTTGTGTACATCCGTATATAAGTATAGTAAATCTTTTAAAATGCATAACATTTGAAATGTGAAACAGCTCTTTGTCTAAAATTTTGAGTAGAACATATGATATACGGGCTGCATCAAAAACACATGAATCGACCAACAATATACTCGTGTGCAGAATTCGCTCATAAATTTTGTGAGCAACTGCTATTCGTAAATCTTGAGTTAATGGCGGTTTTATAAAATTATTTTATTCAAATGCGCCAAACGCAGAATCGATATTATAAATGTGTGCTACGTGCTTTCGATTATTATGGAACATAGAGGTATTTTATAAAATTGCTTTAGGAAAATAATAAATAATATATGATTTAAAATGGAATTACAAATAAAACTACCAAAGTTACCAAAACTCGAATAATGTATGAAAGAAAATAAAAATCATTCATTTTCTTTGGAGCATTGCAGCGTTGTTATACTAATACTTATATTAAACATACAAATAGAAATATTGTATTTTAAGATGTATCCAATATAGGTAGGATAACCATTGAATACCCATCGAAAAACTGCATAGTTAAGAAAAATCACCACAAAGCTCAAAAGACATTTAAGTTTCGGTTACGATTCAAAAACAAAAAAAAAGTTTTTACATTACCTTTAACATTTACCAAATCATTTGTAAGTGCAAAATTTTTGTGAGAACATTAACATTAAAATATGTTATTTAGAAAAATGTTACAAATACTTATAAAGTTATTTAAACATAGCAACATAATTTATCGAACTTGTTCTTCAAAATGAATAAGCTAAACTGTTTTTTAAAAGATATAAATTTAACTTGTTTCTTTTACCTTCAAAATATTATTAAAAAAACATAAATATTTTTAAAACTGTGTAAACATGTACGGTAGGGCGGGGCACAAAGGTCCAACTTGACTTTCAGTAATTATATTGTCTAGCTAGACTAAACCAAATGACTAGTAAAATCATATTCATAGAAATTTTTTTTACTAATTTTCTAAAATTTGCTCTATAAGCGGGTTAATAATGTTAGCGAGGGGAGCAAACAGTTCCAATGATTTTTATTGTCACTTTAAATGAATATTACAAAATAATAGCTACATTATTCAACCAATGTGAAATACAAATTCCATATGTCTTTGATTTGATATTTTGTGAGAAATATTTTTTATTATAGTTGGAATAACCATTATTTAATTTATCTTTTGCAAAACTACTTTTCATATTTCATTCAGGTTTCATATACTAAATAAAAGTGCTCAAAGCCAAAAAAATTCTAACAAGAAAAAATACTGTCCTGATAAAATATTATTGAGGTTCATCAATAAATTATTATTGAGGTTCATCAATAAATTATTATTGAGGTGAAGGCTGGTTATAGATCTTTTGCTATCTACTTTAAAATTGTATTGTTAAAAATTTTATACTTTACTTGTTTTTGAGATAATGGCTTTGGACCCATTTACCCGCAAACCTTTAAACCCCGCTTTACTCTAAAAGTTTCAGGAATTCAAATGAATTATTTTAAACTTAGAAAGAAGAAACAATGTTTTCTTGTAATATATAAATTGTTATCAACTCTTACTGATACTTTGCACGTATCTCGCAGAGAGCAGAAACCGCGTTCACACGTTAATACTCCTTTATCGAGTTGACTATATAATTCGTTACTTGGATCTATATAAATGCTCTCTTTGCTGTTAACAATAATGAATATTTTTTAACAGTAAGTACATGTTAAATTGTTTCATGAAACAATAAATTTGCAAAAATATCTTTAATTTTTGCATCAATTATTATTTCATAACATTCATTTTTTTGAAAAAAATATAATATAAATTTTCAGTTTGAACTTACAGTTGTTACTTTGATTACTTGAAATACTGAAATTTCAATTTGTTATAGAATGGTTGGTTAACCTAGTCAAGAAAAAATAAAACTAGTGGTGTTTGGCATCATGCCTTGACCCATAATGCTAGAATTTTCCGTACCTTAATGAAATATTCAAGAAATAGTAAATGCTTTTAAATAGTTAATTTAAATGAAGTAATTTTCATTAATCTTATTTTATAAAAACTAAATAAACAAAACTTAATCAATTAAATTTAAAATGAATTGTCTAATATTTCTAAGTATTATATAAAGTGAATCGCAAAGTTAGAATTATTTATTTGAAGTGTATAAGTAATGTTTAGAACTTTACCTAGAATAAGAATAGAAATACGATTTTTTTTCGATTATCAAAAACAATTTTTTTTGAAAATTAAAAAAAAAAATTAAATTAAAAAAAATTCTGTCCATAGAAGCAATTGTTCCATCAACACAAACAGAAAGTTTTTTAAATCATTCAAATCGGATGCTTAGTTCTCTCAAAAACTGCCATTTTTTGCACATTTAGCTCCGTATCTCTAAAACGGCTGGACTTGCCTTTGCCAAAATATTATCACCACTTATCTTCATCATTAAGAATCGAATGTTTTTTGAATCATTCAAATCGGTTGATCCGTTCTCTTAAAAACTGATATTTTTAAGTTTTTTAGCACTCTTTGCTTCATATCATGAAGCAGCTGGACCTGCTTTTCCCAAAAACTAATCAGCACATCTCCCTATCAATAGGAATCGATTGCTTTTTGAATTTTTCAAATTGGTTTATTCATACGCCCGAAATCGTCGGCGAAATATTGTCTCCCTGGGGCCCTGAAGGAGAAAGATACAGTATGACTGTTCAAACAAGTTATTATTATTGATCTCAGTCAGTGCTTTATTGCATTACCACGTACTGCTTTCGAAGTGTCAAAATAAGTTTCATATTCAAATACTTTTAATAATAACTGCTAATTGTATATATAGAAAGATTACTTTGTCTTTTATTTCGCTATTAAATATCAAATAGCAATTTGTTTTTGCTTAGATAATTTAGTTCATTCACACCGATTCTTGTCATTTTCGGGTAAAGAATAAACAGATAAAAATAATCTAACGTAACTAAGACAAAATACGAAATAGAAAAAAAGAAAAATTCAATACAATAAAAAATAACAACAAAGAACTCTTGTTAGTTTCGTTAAATTAGTTTTTGTTATATATTGTTATATTTTATTCTTGAGCGTTATTTCAATGTTTGTTGTGTTGATTTGCATATTCTTGTTATTGTTTTGTGTTTATAACTATTGCTTTTTAACCTATTTTATTCCTGTCACAACAGTCCTTGGGGTTTGGGATGTGACACTCGTCCTTTACTCATATGATTTGATTTAAAACCAATAGTACTTAAGTATTTGCACGTAGACCAATGTCAAAATTACCGTTTATTTCACTTTTTTTCTAGCTACTTAGTTAATTAACAAAGTTATTGCTGATAAAAAATATGGCTAAACCGTACCCGGTCTCCCCTACTAGTATATCTTTGGCGTAATAAACATGTATGGTGCAAAGATTTCATAATAAATATAATGTTGTTTTTTCCTCATAACTTAAATTTTATCCATGCAACTAATCGACAAATTGATATAAGATATGCCTCGGACCAGGATGTTTTCGTATCTCACTTACACTAGTAATTTTTCTACGCCAATGAGATTGAGATTTTGACAAGTAACTGATATCTTGTTACAGCTTCAAACATCCTGCAAGTTTCCGTTGAAACTTGGACACACAACACAATGACATATCATTATAATGATACGATAACAGCCCATATAAATTTCACACTAAATAAGATTGATTATGAGTAATAATCAATTATTTATTGATTTCAGGAACATGTGAAATAATTGAGAAAAATTTATTAATTTGAAAATCGCATACCGTCGCCAAACTTATAAATCAATCTTAAACTTAATATCTTAGATTAGTTTATGTGGTAAAAATCTAAGTTATTTCTTTTTAAATATAGCGATGATCGATTTTTATAATGTAAAAATCAGAATTAAAAACTATTTAATATGTAGTTCGATCTCATCGAAGTTAGGAAAAAGTCCGTTCGCTTAATCATAATTTCTATTATACACAATGTAACCTCTATAAAAGCTTTCACGTAGGTGGTGTAAAAAGAACCAACTGAACCTTTATTCTGACAATAAAAAAATAGTGAATATTAAAAAAGCTTCAAGGTAAAAAAAGCAATTTTACAAGAGATAAAATAAATGAATAGTTATTCCAACTCTGCTGATAAATATTTTTTTCTAAGCATTGGAGATATTTAGAGCTAAACAAAATTTTTACTTTTATACAAACATTTTATACAATGTCAAAATCGGTCGACTTTGGTACTTCATTTTATTGCGCGAATAAAATCGTCAAATTATCAATACTAACAAAACTTTCTGAGCCATCTTCAACTTTCTAAACAATAACTACAGTTAAAGCTTTTCTCGCAGAATATAAACAATGAAAATACATATTTCTAGATAATATTATTCCCAAAGTGCGTCAGTGGTTCTTAGAACGAAGTTTCAATACATAATACGAAACGTCATAATTTAGCAATGTAAGAATAAATTGTAGTACTTTATGACAATTTAGTGTCAACACCAATTGATTTTATGATTATAATAATAATATAATATAATGTTTTTAGAAATTAAGTATGTATAATGACAAAGCTCTGAATAAATTCCTTCCAAATTCAAAATTTCAAATTAATTTTTTATACTACTGAATGCTTATATTTCGCATTTGTTTCTGTTCTTAAACTCGATTGACAAGCTAATATAAATTTTTTCTATAAAATAATTTTTTTAATTTTTATTTATCATATTGCGTACTTGCATATTAACAACTAAATTTTTCTTTTTTCTTTTTCTTCTAAATCTTAACTTCTCTATTTCAAATAGTGCTCTTTTTCTTACTTTTAATTTTATTAACTTTGCATAGGGTGTTATAGCATTCGCAAAAAAATCGAAAATTAAAATTTTTATATCTTTAAGTTTCAAAAGTTTCTCTATGCTTGTATGTGGGTGTGTTTGGATATAAATTTTCGTCATCGATTTCGTGAACGAATTACAGATCAACCGATTTGAAAAATTCGTTTCTTATTGATAGAGAGTAGTGCTGATTAGTTTTTGGCAATGGCAGGCCCAACCGTTTTGAAGATACGGGCCAAATATGGTACTTCAGTTTTAGAGATAATGGAGCGATTTGAATGGTTCAAAAAATATTCAATGCATTTGTATTGGCGAAACTATGTTTCGGAGATCCAATAGGAGAAGTAAAAAACTGGTGGTGTATGGCATCGTGTCCTAAGGCAAATTGCTAGAACTTTTCTTACGAATAATTATAAAATAAATATTTTTGCATTCAGAATTTCTTAATCGTTTCGGCGCATCGCGCCCTGCTTTGAGTCCGAACGAACTCTATGCAATTGCAGGGTACTATTAGCGTTACGCGCGGGTGTACTGACTTCGGTTTTTTCAATTTTCCAATTTGTTCCACTAAATTGATTTGAACAATATTTGCAATACTTAAAAAAAACAATAGGCTTTAGAATAACGCTAACTAGAAAGTGGTCCAAATAAATGCACTACCCGAAATAATCGATTGAAAAATTATTTTGTCTTTTTCAGCTAATAGTAAACGATATTTTGGAATCGATTGTTCTACATATTGTGGTCTGAGTCAATGTGAGTAGAATTACGTAAAAAATTTTTCGATATCTTTTATGGTTACGCCTAAAAGTGATTTTGAAAGAAGGGGCCACTTTGGCATATTTTCAATGATATCTCGGCCATAAGATGAGATACAAAGTTGAAAATTGGTATATCGGTTTTTATCCCCTGCAAAATCCTAGCATTGTTGCTATTGGCAAGTTGCTGCTTTTTCTTATATAAAGGACTATCTAGCTCATTCGGTCTTTTGCTTATATGATAAAAATAAAATAAGATGGATTATATATTCGTACTCAGCTCTTCGAGCTCTTTTAATTGATATATCACATGCAAAATGTGATAATGTGAATTTATTAATGATATGAAATATTACAAAAGTTCAAACAAATATAAAAATTATCTTTCGAGCCTGGGGCTTAACATAGTACCTTGCGTAACTCCAAGCGTAATAATTCTTAAAAATGTTTTGAGTGTTTAATGAACCACTTGTTCTAAACGATTATCAGAATCAATTTCGCTTTGTGTCAGTGCAAACATAATTAAAAATAGACATTAGTTCTACATTGTTCTCTTCGTTTTCTGTTACGGTACATCCCCTGCAAAATCCTAGCAATGTTGCTATTGGCAAGTTGCTGCTTTTTCTTATATAAAGTACTATCTAGCTCAGCCAGTCTTTTTCTTATATGATAAAATAAAATAAAATGGATTATATATTCATACTCAGCTCTTCGAGCACTTTTAATTGATATATCACATGCAATATGTGGTTCCAGATTTGCCTACAGGCAAGTTGCCGTTCTTGCACTATAAATTTAGTTGCATTATTTTGTTATAGGATGAGTATAAATAAAAATGGAATAGATATTTGGATTGCACTCTCTGAAACCTTTTATTTCAGTTCTATTGAATTTATTAATTATATGAAATATTACAACAGTTTGAATAAATATAAAAATTATGTTTCAAACCTGGGGGCTTAACATAGTATCTTGCGTGACTCCAAGCGTAATGATATCAACCACCAGCCAACCTAATCATTACCTTTTATGGGAAACTAAACTAAGACGGTTATCACATTCGTGTATAAGTGTATATTACCCTATTGGCAAGTAGTTTAATCGAATAAAGAGCTTTTACTATATTTTTATATATATCTATATATATATATATATACTCGTATATATATATATATATATATATATATATATATATTGCATTATATTATGTACAATTATAAGTTGCAGGATTGTTTTTAGTTTATATAATTTAGGGTCCAAAATCTCGAAAATGTTATGAATAAGAAATATATCGAAATGTATTTTCTAGGTAATGAATATTGCATGTCATGTATATTTTTATATATGATAAATTAATGAATAAATAAATATAATATAAATATCAAATAGACCTATAAAATTGCGTATAAATTATTTAAATACCAGGGTGGGCCGATTCTGTATGGCAATGTGCACATACCTTTTTTGCAATATATTCAATTTTTGTCCTTTGTCTGGCTTTTGAGTCGCGTATGTTACTGACTGAGCTATTCCCGCGATAAATATGATTTTTATTTATTTATTATGCTAGTGTTTACCATGAATAGAGAATGATTTTTATAATCGCAATTAAACATAATTCCGTTTTGTAGCGTTTACGACAAACTATCCAAACAATAATAAAGTGGCAGCGGTTGACCTTATGCAAAGTTATTTTTATATTTTTGTTTCGTTTCATTATTTGTTACGATTTTAATTACGATAAACATCTATTTCCTTATCAAATATTCCGCTCAGGCCCAGTGGATTCGGAGAGTCAGTGCCCTGATGGCCGAGACGCTCACTCGAACCAAGGTCGAGGAGGCCCGGTTCAACGTATCCGCAAACCCCGAATAATGTGCGTCGTATTATTATTGTGCGACATAGACATAGACATATCAATGACCTAAGAAAAGGAAAAATACGGAGGGCAATGTGATACGCTAAGGGCTGCCTTACAAAGGTTTTTGAACGCGTGAACTAAAGTGCCCACAGTTTCCACAAAGACGGTTGAATTAGCTAACAAAAGTGTAATGATTCTTTCAGGGGAATTATTTTTTGTTGTGAAACTTTTTAAGAATTTAAATGGTTAAGTAATTAAGTAAATAAGCTTTATTGACTTCCCAAAAGAAAAGTTTGTTTTTTTTAGTAAATTAGATTGTTTTCGCGACGCTTCAAGTTATTGTGGATCGAAAATTGAGAAAAATATGTCTGTCACATAGTTTCTCACATAGTTTCCCATAAAAAGGCTTTACCAATTTCAAAAATTCAAAAACCATTTGTTTTTCAAGCTGATCTTCCGAGATATTTCATTAGAATTATCAGAAAAATTAAAAATATAACCCACATTTCCGTAAAAAATTCTGATCCAACTTTGAAAACTCAAAAGCTATTCGAAAGATATCATTTGGAAATTTTGCTGATCAGTTGTTGGTAAAGATTGACCAGGCTTTGAAATTGATTGTTAGGAAAATTTATATTATTGTGTATTTACTTTATTTGTGATTGAACTGAATACAACGGCAATACTGTTGCAATGACGCTCAACATCTGACAGGACTGTAATTAAGGACTTCTACATGTTCCAGCGGTTTCCAACCTGTGGGACGCGCTCTCTCAGGGAGGCGCCAGGCTGTTCTAAAGGGCATACCTCTGTTTCCAGAATACTATTATTGAAAATAACCCAACATTTTGGAAACGATATTAAAAATTAAACAAAAAATAATTAGTTTTTATGCATATTTTTACATCATATTGTATATTAATTTGTAGTCTGGTAATATCAGTTGAGTATTTATAAACTTTTTTTGTTATAATTTATTTTTGTTAAGGGACCGTACAAGTATTACGTAAGCATATTTATTACAATTATTTACCCCCCCCCCCTCGCCCTCGTCGGCAAAAGTAGGCAAAGCTCTCACCCCCTACCCCCATGCTTACGTAAACATTTTGCAATTAATGTAAAAAAATAAAAATACTACCTATGACGTAATCATCATCCAGACTCCCCTGCCCCCATGTTAATCCAAAATAAGCAAATCAACAAGCCTCCCGCCTCCCTATAGTGCTTACGTAATACTTGAACGGCCCCTAATCAAGACTTTGATGTCTTATTTACAAAATTGATATTTGCAAAAAAAGAAATAATACAAAAAATGCAATAAATTGAATATAAAATAAAAAAAGTTAAAATAAAAATAAAATAAAAACAGTGATACAAAAATAATAACATAAATGACATGATGAAGAATACCGCGTACTAAGTCAGGGCGCGTGCAGACATTGGGCTAGGTGTTTGGTAGATCGGAAGGCCATTTCTTGCTTAGTCTTCTTAACGGTCTGTGAATCGCTTGAATAGTAGGATTTGTATGCTGGATTAATTTATTGTTGAAAGATGAACTTCTAATTTTGATCATTTCGTTGACTGCAGAGATTTTCAAATTCTAATGTAGACAAGTTGTTCAAACAAGTGTTCGAAATATACCAAGGCCATTAGTTAAGATACGCAGAATTATGTTCTGGAACCTTTGAATTGTGTTTATGTTTGATTTACAAGAGCAACCCCATAGTTCGATTCCAAAAGTCCAAATGGGCACTATAATAGTTTTGTACAGAAGTGCCGTGTTATCGAGTGAGATTTCAGATTTTCTCCTTAAAAGCCAGTAAAAATCTTTTATTTTCAGTTGGATTTGTTTCTTTTTATTTTCAATGTGCGTTTCCCATGTCAATTTCGAATCAATGTGCATGCCCAAATATTTGACAGAATTGCATAGTGGAATTATTAAATTGTTCATGATGATAAGTGGACTGTTGTGGTGTTTTAGTGAAACAATTATGTGCTGAGATTCTAAAAACCATTTTTCTAGACTAGATAAATAATTTTGTAACTGACAAGTTGCTGTTGTAAAATCACGAAATTATAGCTACGTCATCGGCGTAAGTGCATATGGTTAGAAGATCATCTGTGGGCATATCGCTTGTAAACAGAAGATAAAGTACTGGGCTTAGCGCACTGCCCTGTGGTACCCCGCATTCCATATTCCTAATGCTCGAAGTCACATCTTTAATTTTGATTCTAAATTTTCTATTAAGCAAAAATGAGCTTAAGATATTGAAGTGGTTTGAAAAATTTGTTTTGATTTTATATAGAAGTCCTGAGTGCCAAACCTTGTCAAAAGCCTGACTGACATTTAAGAATACGGCTACACTGTGTATAAAATTAAACTGTTGAAAAAATAAGGTGGGTACGCAACAATTTTTTTTTATTAAAGCAGGAGGGCGCGATGTAAAAAGGGTTGAAAATAACTTTGTTATACAGTTACAAAAACGTTACTAAGACTAGCCATTTTTTAAAAAAGGCCACTGTGTCATTTTTTCTGTATTTCTTCTCCTACTCTACGTTCTCTTTATTGATCTCTAATTAAAATCAAATTATGACTGGTATAAAATCGACAATATATCTTACTTGAAACTATTCAAATGTTCATATATGGTACCTTCACAGAATTTAAATTTATTTATGCAAGGCTAATCTTTAATACATTTAAAAAATCTGTTATTCAGTTTAAACAAAATTGTCATCAGATATTATAGGCTGAGAGCCAGTGAACCTCTTAAATAACGGTGTTCCTGTAAGGCTAAATAATTTTGTTCTGGTGATTAATAACGTTCCAAGTAAGAAATCGATTGTCTGGCAGGTTTCAGCTCTGCACATCATGCTGGACGACTATGATTTGAAAGTGTAAAAACTAAAAATTAAACTTCTTCTTGTAAGCTTGAAATTTTTATACAATGTAATTAATCCATTAAGAAGTTCTAAAATCATAATGCCAGAAGATTTCGACCTGTACAAATTCGTGCCAGACGAGCTCAAAAGTGAGAATAAACGAAATAAACTTTGTCCTGTAAGGCTGAAATTTATATGCCAGACGAAGGCAAACATGCTATGGCAGAAGGGCGAGTAATAGACGTTACGTCAAAACTGATAGGTCCTTCGACTATATAAACAAAGGTAATAATTTAATAGAGTTCGGCAGCATATCGGTCTTCATCATCTCGATCACGAACTTCTATATATCTTTTTAAACCATCTAGTGCTGGAGAATATGACAACCAGGGCGTAAACAGATCCAATGCTTTTTTATTTCAAAGGTATTTTACGAAACAATAACTACAATATTCATTTTTCACATTTTTTACAATGTCAATACTGTATGTGTTCGGACGTCTTTTCGTTTTATTATATTGGCCAGGAAAGTGACAGAACTTCAGGGCATTAAGCTTTATACGGAATGGTTGCTACCCCAGGTAGAGGGGTAACCTATAAACATAAATATATATCTTCTTTCATTAATACTTAATAATAAATCAGTGATTGTAATTAGAACTGCAACAAATACAGAATATAAAAATAAATCAGTGTTTAATACAGTCCACAGCGACAAAGGTTAAATTATAACCTAACAACCTGAGTGATCGAAGAAGAGTTTAAGTAAATTCTTGAAATACGCACCATTATACAGTATGTAAGCTAGTATTTTGTCTCAAACATTCATTGGCTGAATTGGAGCAATTATTATTGAAATAATTATTTATTTCTTGTAAAGTTTTTTACCTGAATATATATTTTGATTTATTATTTTTTACATTACACATTGGCCAGAGTAAAGGTTCAGTTAGTCTTTATTACCCCAACGCATGAAAGCTGTTATTGAGGTTATATCAAAATATCTGTTGAATCTAAAACAATTAAATAACGTATATTTAAAAAATATATTAAGCTCTCGTAAACTAAATAACAGTGCTCACAACCAAATATCTAACAACAAAAGAAAATACTTTTGTTATATATTTTCAAACATGACAGTTTAGTCCGTTTATCGCCTTATAGTGACATTATTTTATTTAAGGCTAAGAATGATTGCACATTTTTCCCTCTTCTTTCAAATATTGTTGTTATGAACTTTGCTTGTTTTTGAGATATTGGCGGTGGACCTCTTCGATCGTGAACCTTTAAAGCCCGCTCTACCCTATCTGAATAAAATACTTTTCATACGATGTTTATTGAACGTAGTTTATCTAAAAATAAACGTAATGTTAATAAAAATGCTACCCTACAATTGAGGTCATCGCAGTGCGGTTCAAGCGGTTTTAAATTACCTCCTTTGAAATTAGTTGTATGTGAAATTACAATGGCCCCGTTCTGTATATATCTAGCATTGAAAATACTTTTTTATTGCCGCAACCTTCATTCTCATACCTAAAACACTTGTGGATATAAAAGCCCTCGCTAGACTCTATTGTGGAAAATATATATAATAAAGAATAGAACGTATGCAGTAACTATATCAAACGTGCTATGTGCTATGTATCACAGCCTTATTTATAAGATTATTATTTACAAGATTACATATACGGGAACTGGCGTGCAACCATAGTAGCGGTCTATTATTATTAAAATGATTTTTTCATGAAGTTTTTTGTTTAGAATGATTTATAATGGCTACAGTATTTACTTAGTTTGCGTTTTTCTTTAAGAACTTATATATTTTGATTTATTGCATGTTTGAAAGGTATATAAAGAAGATTGGGGTTAGTAATGCCAAAGCGTAAAACTTCAAAAAAATCAGTATAACTTATACTTTTATATAAGTTGACTCAGTTCAGTGAGCTTTTATTTTAAGCATTCTGTACCTGCCATAGGAGAAAGATGTATGTAATCAAAAATGATATATTTTCAAACTACTTCTCGTATTTAACAAACTAACTTGCGCAATGTAGTTTCAAAGGTTTGTAATCTATGTAAATACATCATATTTTGGACAAAATAGAAAATCCAAGTAAGCTTATAGTAATACGAAATGCAATATCGCAATTGAATCTGCATCAGTTTGATTTTGAGCAATTATCAAGTATATCATAATAAATAACACATATCAAACAGAAATCTATCTGACTATGTTCAGCATAACTCCCAGGTAATTCTATTCTTCGCTCAATGCTATTTTTCAAAGAATTGTCACCTGGTTCTTTTGACTCCATAGGCGGTTTAAAATAGGACGGCCAGGGAGCAAACAGATCTAATGTCTTATTTTTATTTTAAAGAGTTTTTACGAGATGTAATAGCTATAATATGGATAACACTGAATATAACTTTGATCTGGTATTTTGTCAGGAATATACATCGGCAGAGTTGCAATAACTATTCATTTAAGTTAACCTAAATTTTTTTTTATTTTAATTTAAATATTTTATATACTATTTTCTATTGTTTACACCTTAGCTATGGTAAAGGTTCAATTTATCCTTTTTTAACCTACCCAAGTGTAAGCTTTCAGTTTATATAAAAAAACTATTGAATCTAACTTTAAATTAACAATACGTCTTCTAAAACATTTTAATATTGTATTCTTAAAAATTATAAAAGTTATAAGTATAACTAGCAGTGCTCACAACAACAACGAAAGAAAATACTTTTGTTATGGATTTTCAAATATTGTCGTTTATCTTCTGATAAAAATCAAGGTTATAGCTGGTTCTAGAATACTCAGATCATAGCCAAATAAAAATAAATCTTAAAATGTATGAAAGTTTTGAACTATTAAAAATGTATAAGGCAGCGGTTTCCAACCTTTTCTTTCTTGCGCCCCCTTCTTATTTTTCTAACAATTTAATTTAAATATACTTAATATAACTGAAATTATGTCAAATAATACACAGTATTATAAAAAATATACATACAAACATAACTATTTATTATAAGAATTTTCTGTTTCACATAAGTAAGATCTCACAAATGGTGATAAAATTTCTAAAGCATTATTTGTCAAAGTAGGAAAATCGTCCTTTACTGGTAACCAAAACTCAACAATATATTTTCGTCCTGAAACATCTGCTTCAATGTGCTATCACTAGATAAATCAATTATCATTTTCTGCTCTGCTGTTGAATGACCAAAATCATCATGTTTCTCAATGACAAATGGATTTCTAATCCATTCGTATTTGGACGTAATTAGATAAAGTAATGCAAAAATTGGTTTCGTAGACTAGTCATATGACTGATATAATAATAAGATCTTTACTTACTTCTGTTTCATCAGTAACACGAGTAATTTTAACCCTCCGTCGGTCGGCGTGGTCTGGCCAGACTTTTTTCGACTTCAATTTAAAAAAAAATACTTCTAGTAATCCTATCGACTTGAAATTTCTTGACTTTTCCTAAAATTTCATTAGCTGTCGATCAATGAAAAAATCAGGTCGAAAAAATGTACAGAAGGATAATTATAAGGATATTATCTTTTTTATACTTCGAACGGTCGGAAAGGTTTGCCTAGACCACCCATACATTTTGTATGAAATATACGTTTTTTTGATATATGTAAACCAGTATTTTGTCTTTTTTCATGGTATTTTCTATTCAAACTGCGTTGTATACTTGTTATCTATGGTTGTATATATTCTTTGCTATGTGTTGTAACATGAATGTTAGTATTTTCATGACGAGAGTTCCTTGAAAACCTACCAAACTTATTGGTAATCGCAAACACTGAAAATCGGATGAGTAATGCACACATTATCAAAAAATTTTCTACCCGTACTCGTTCGAATTTTTTTTTCGGCAAACCTGTAGTGAAATTGTATTTTCACTTTGAGTTTTACAGCTCATTTCAAAGGCGACGCACCTCATTTCGTTTTCATTTGAATTTTACATTCATTTCAAAGGCGCCGAAAAAGAATATTGTTTTTCATTGATATAAAACAGAAAAAAATAACAAAAAGAGCAACGATTTTTTTATATTTCTTGATTTTTTTTATATAATATAATATGTAATATTTTTATTATAAGCAAGCTCAACGCATGCAAAAGACGGTAAGAAAAAGAAAAAATCAAAACTATAAATATTTATTACTATAATCGTTAATATAAAAGACACCAAAAACTCATTTATCCCATATACTCGTAAATGCATGTAAAATGAAAGGTGTTCCAGCCAGACCTTTCCGACCGTTCGAAGGTGAAAAAATTTCCGACCGACGGAGGGTTAAAAGTGGTAAACATGTTAAAGTTATAAAGTTATTTGATACTAGCTATACACAGTTCTAATTTTTTCATAAAAGCCGTAATCTTGTCTTTCTGAACAAAAGCACGAATTTGAGATCCTTGCATTGATTTATTTAAATCGCTAAGTCTTTGAAAAATATCAACTGAATACGCAAATTTTGCGAGGAACTTTGTGTCCTAAAACAAGATTGCTCCGTCTCTTTTGTTATCAGCAAGAAATATAGCAATTTCTTTTTTGAGCTCAAACACTCTTAGAAGTACTTTAAGTATTTTGCTGATTTGTTTTTGACACTTACTCAGCATTTAAAATTAATATTTTTGAAACAGCTTCGCGCCCCCCCTGGAATGGTATGGCGCCCCCCAGGGGGGCGCGCCCCACAGTTTGGAAATCACTGGTATAAGGTGTCGGAATCCAAATTATTTTTATATTTAAAATACATTTGGAAATAATAGTACTACAAGTATTTGTTTCTGATATCTGATTAGCACTGTCAAATCATGAACATGGTTAACCAGTATTAACGTTTACATACTTACAAAAACAAGTGCAATGTGATTCGAGATGGTTTTCACGGCATGATCCTACTTTAATTGTTTTAAATAACGTTTGAAATTTATATGACACTTTTGTAATTTAAACTGTCTTGAGTAACACACATCCGCTACATCATATTATTAATTTTGTGGATATATGTGGACGAAAATACATAGATTTTAAATATTTAACGAAAGCAAAATGCGTGAAGCAATAATAAAAATATCAGCAAAACACAAAGGCGTCACAACAGATATCATATTAATGTTTGCATTCATATTCCATTGTTTTGACTTTCAGAGTAGTTACGATCTTTATATCAATAATGGTTAAATTACACCACGTAGGTGGTCCCGAGATACAGTGCTGTGCACAGCACATATCTCTTATTATTATTATTATTTTGTCTATTGGCGTTACCGTTTATATGTTATCTTGAACTGCAAATGATATTGCATTTTATACAAACAAGTGATACAAATATACTTGTTTTCGATCATTAACTTGGCGCAGGGTAAGTTAAGGTAATCGCAAAAAATCGAAAGTAAAAATTTCTACATATCTTAGCGTTTCAAAGAATCTGGTCATTTTAGCATACCTTAGAAAATATTGATGTATGTGTGTGTATGAATGTTTGGATACAAGAACATTCGTTTCCTATTGATGAGGAGACGTGCTGATTAATGAGCGTCCATTAATTACGTGATCGATTTTTTATGGATTTTTGGACCCCTCCCTTTCCCTTGATGATACGTTGTGATATTTAAAATTACCCCCCCCCCTCCAACCTCACCAAACATCACGTGCATTTTTAGCTACGTAAAATTTTTTGAGCAAATTTTCGAATTTACGAAAAGCCTCACGTTATTGATGGTCAAAGACCCCCCCCCTCTTAGTTTTTGACAAAGGCTAGTCCAGTTGTTTTAGAGATTCTGCCTCTAGAAAAACTAACCAGCGCGATCCTTTCAAAAAAATTAACATTTTCAAATATTTTTCTAAAATTATCAAAAAGGGTAAAAAAAATCAAAGTTTTCAAAAAATTCTCAAAGCTTTTGCAAATTTTAAAAGCTTTTAGAGTGAAGGCTTTTCACGAAAAGCTTTATTTCCAATTTTCCTAGTGGCTCGATACCACGCACCACTAATTCCATAAACTAATCATTTTATTCAATCGGTATATACATAGATGTTTTGCTAATGACGCATGATGAGACACTCTGTATAGTTTTTAAATATGTTATTCATTAAGACGTGCCCGAAAACAAATTTCGAAACAAACTTCTATAAAAAAGTTATTTTAGGTAAATGAAAACAGCAAAACAAAATTTGGAATGCTCATGGAAAATTTCAAACCGTATCAAATTACACATACAATATAGTTACAAAAATACAACTATATTGATCTGCTTGAGAGTTAAATATGTATATCAAAACGGGATATAATATCCCGTTGGTTAATAAAAATATTAAATATAGTTAAAAACATTGAAAAGCCTAAATATTATATATATTTCAAAAGAGATTTGGAAGTGATCACATGGAATAATATAATGTCATTTTTTTTTCTTTTTTGAAATATACATCGAGGTATTTTTAATAACTGGAAACAATTTTTTATATTTATTTTTTTAAATATAGGAACAAATTTCTAAGTTCAGTAAAACACTAATGAAACTTTCTACGATAATAGAATTACACTGCACAAATATTTGTTTAGACAAAGTAGTTAGATTTTAAAATGTCCATATAGTAGTACGGTACAACAACAGGACAAAAATTAAAAAATACCTTTCAAAAATCAAACACTTTTTTGAAGAATTTTTATCTTTTTCTTCATAATCAATCGATTCACAAGCTTTATAAGAAGTGAATATTTTGTACATTCTTGAAACTGTTTAGTTCGTGTGTACATTCTTCAAGAAGTGTTCAATGATATGTGATACTTTACACATATGCACATAATGAATTTATATATTTGTTGATTTATTTGTTGATTGTAAATAAGATTTTCATATTTTTAACAAAAATTTGATAATATTAGTAGGTATAAGTAAATAATGCTCTTAATAACTTGCAATTCATAACATGTAGCATAGCGAATAATTCGAGTGACAACTTTCGAGAATGGAATAAATGGATTCTAGGTTTATTTTGAGTAAAAATTAAATAAAGTTGAATCTTGAAAATTAAAAAATAAATAAACTAACCTAATACCTTTTATTTTTGAAGTAAAACTTTTTTAGGCGCGACTAGGGTGTAAATCCGTACAAACGCATTGGAAATAGCGTTACGCACGAAATGTACGTCATTTGTTCTCGATGAAAATCATCTCAATACGGGTCGATTGTGATTAGTCGTCGTGTATGTGAATAAAGATCTATCGTTGTATGCGTACCAGTATCAACGTTGTATGCATACCGATATCAACAAGGAATTTGGCATAGATAAATAAGTATTTTAAAGTTACATCGTAGTACAAATCTTAATTTAATGTAAAATGTCTGAATCAGAAGAATATTTTACCCTGTTCTTTGAAAATAATAAAACAAATTAAACATTTGTGCCGTATACGAAACGTAAGCTTGTTGATTAGAAATTATTTCTATATTATTCGTAGTTTCTATAAATCTTTGGAGTTATTAAAATGGAAAATGTTTTTTAGGCAAGACAGATATTACAGCTGTTCAAAGAATGAGATTATATGGTCAGCAGAAAAGTAAAAAAATACAAGCAGTCAAAGAATATGTGTTAATTTTAACATAATCCACGGTGTGAACGAATATTATAGAATTTATTAATCAGAAATTACTTCATTTCTCTAATGAAAGTTGATTTCTAAATGCTGATTACAATGACAAACCGATCATGTCACATTTGAAGTATAACTTTAATTACATTATTGTTATTGAATACTATACATATTTTTAATGCTATTATAAATATATCATTTATAATTTATCATTATATAAATATGTATAATGGTAGACACTAATAAATGTGTGCATCACGAGTATTACCATATTACTAATAAATATTATTGAAAATTGTTATATAATGTATTTATTTTTACTTAAATGCCATTTTCTATAGTAGCAAATAAGTTTTACTTCAATCACGTGTGAACCTTACGCGCACCCTTTTTTAAACGCTGCCTATATATATCATTGTTGTCATATATTTGCTGCAGCAATGCCGGCGAAAGACAAAGTTTATTTGAATATATATTTGACATCTATAACCCCATGGTAAACTTAATATCACATAGCTTGATATCAAGCTGACCAAGTTGAGATCTAACCCGAGATTAGTTTGTGTTATAGTCTACGTTTTTAACTATTGCACTACGATGGATTCTAATGAGAACATAGGAAACAGTTATTTTTATTTTTACGGAAATTGGGCAATATTGGTGTAGGCTAATATTGTTATTTCGAACGTTTTTGATTTAAATCAACAGTTAGAAAGCGTATCAAATTTACTATATATAAAGCTGAAATACACATTTTAATGAACATTTTATAAATTTATTCTTTCAAATCAGTCTCTATTGCAAACCGTTGGCATAAAGAAAATTTCTGAATTATAATACTAAATTATAATACTAAAATTATAATACTGCTTAGAATTTTTTGTTATTATCATGTTTTTTCAAGTCTTTTTGGAGCGACTTTGTGCGCTATATAATGAAATAAATAAATATCAGGATGGAAACTAAATAAATGTGGTTTTCACCTTAGATGGTTTTAATTGAATAGATGTCACTCAGTAAAGAAGAGTTTTTTGGTCCATTGCATAGTTTTCGTTTGGCATTTATTGCAAGATGGAGAATTCAATCGAAAATTTTTGTCTTATTTTTTTTTCGATTTGTGCGAAAGATAAGAGACAAGAAAAACAAATAAGCAATGCAGTTGACAAAAGCGCCCTGAATTGGTAAATCGATACTGTTTGATCTATTCCATTACTGACATTACGTATCTTTGATCAATCGGAACAAATATTGTAACTTTGTTGGAATGTTTTGCCACATTTACCTAAGCCTAGTTCATCGAATGCCAAGTCCTGATCTTACACCTTTCGATCTGGTTGCCCCAAACTCGATCTTTGCAAAGCTAATTGAATTAAAAAATATCAATAATATTGATGGTGTTAAATTTTACCAGATTCAGTTATTTGCTAATAAAAACCAGAAGTTCCAATTACTTAGTTACCAACATAATAAATAAAATAAGTTAATGATTCTTTTATTTATATTGTTTGCAAACAATCAGAAGATTGATTAAAATACCTCTGTTTATCAGAGCCTAGAAGTTGCAATGCACAGTTAATTATCCGGGTGCTTGTTAATTCGGATATCGATACAGCCGTTGTTCGTCTAACGTTGGAATGCGAAATATTTCTGTAACGGTTGGATAAACTGACTACGGAAATGGCTAACAGCGATTTGATAAATAACCATAAGCCAATGAATAAAGTCTGCTTGTCTGTAACAGTGATTTATTTGGTAAAGGCTTTAGTATATTAACTGATATGTACTAGAAGACTTGATGGATATCGTTATATTAAAATAAGGTGATAATGGCCAACGGCTCGTGCGATAGAAAAGTGAGGAAAATTAGTTATTTTTATGCAAAACTCAATTTTATGCTTTTCTGGTAGTATCCTTCTATGCTTTGCATTTATGCTATGCATTCTATGTAACAGAAACAGATGCAGATAATAATGTTGGAAAAAATAATTATTTTACTTTTGTTTATTATTGGAACTGGGTTCACGTCTTCATTATTAGAACTGGGTGGGTAAATAGCTAGAACGACTGGACCTGAATCAGTGTCATTTCCAAGAGATAATAATATGTTTCTAAATGAAAATAGCCCTCATCGAAAATAGCTGCATCAATAAAATATTTGCCCTATTACATAATTTGTAATAACAAAATTAATCACTTAGAGATGAGACAACTGTTTGGGTTGCCATCCGAAAAACCGATGTAGTGTTAATCCAAATTAGCCCAACAATTTATAGAACTCTTAAGTTCTGATTTCTATTAAAAAAAGAACAAAAATAGGTTCTATTATGTAAGTATATAGAATTAAAATTTAGTGATAACGTTAAAAAAATTAATCTTTTTTCAAACGTTTTCACTAAATTTAATGTCTTTTGTACTAGACGGATCAGTATAATAATATTATATAATGATAATATATTCGTTTTAAATGCCATAATGCGAGTAAATATCAAAGGAAAGCTTAACCTAAATTATATCATTCCCAAAACGTATTAATTATTTTTATCTTAATTTTTATCCCAATTTTATAATGTATTTTGGTTTGTGTTTTAAAACATAAATTATCTTTGTTTGTGATATATGAAACTGTTTAGAAAGTTCGAATTGTGCAACCGTTATTGACAATATATTTATTATGTACATTTAGTAAATTTTAATAATCATATAAATTTATAAAAAATCTAGAAATCACACATATATGTATATGTGTGTATGAAAACTATGATTTTTAAATCTGTGGAATATTTATTTAACTTCTCAATTATTTTATTCAAATATAAGAGAGTATTGGCTCTTCTTCTTTTGGAACCATGAAAAACAAATAAAATAATTATTCATTTATATTATGTACTTATTTAATTATTTTAAATGTAAAAATATTTTACGAAAAACTAAACAAACATCGAAACGCATAAAAAAAACTATTTAAAAATGCATCGAGAAAAAACATGACTCCGTAGTGAACAGATATTAATATCCGAATTTCCAATTCATGTTCTTAACTAATTCTTTGTTTTATTTTCATGAATGGTTATCATTTTCAATCCTATGTCAAAATAAACGTTAATATTGTTTGAATAATTTTTATGAAATTTAACATTGTGAGTCATGTTGAAGAGCTAGGCGCTGATTGTAACAGTTTTAAATTAATATATCTTGAGATTCACTGATTATCTTTCTACGAAATAAAGGTAAATAGTTTTTGTAACTATTTCTTCAACAAATCAATAATTCCACAACAAATTATTTTACTACTAATAATTTAAAAAAAAAAACAACTTACTCCGTGTTTGGGGCATACCAGAGCAAGTAGTAATGACAAATAAACGACATTTCAATCTCTAACCTTCAACCTTAAGTTTAATATTCTTTACTTGAACCTGTATATAATTCCTGTATGCAACAACCAGCCTTAAGATTTTGTTTGAACTAACCCGAAGATTGATTTATTTACATTAATCAAGATAACTATTTGAACAATTTAGCAATTACAAAAAAAATTACAAAGTATCAAAGATTGACAAATTTGAAACAAAATAAAATATAGAAAATTTAAAATTGGTCGATAATAATAACGCAAATCGAAATTTTAAGATTAATCAATTTTATAATACCTGTCAAAAATGATGGAGTTGCACAGTTCTGTTTATTGCGTTGGGGAGTGTATCTGTGACAATAGCATTAGGGCGGTTTACATGTCCAATGGAAACAAATTATTATTTTAATATCGTTGATAATCCTATTCTTAAATTATCTGTGTTTCGTTTTTATAAAAAGGTTTTTCGTAAATAATCTCTTTTCATGGTTATTATTTCAGTATAAAATGGTAGGTACGAAATCAAAAGTATTTTTAAAGTCTAATGTATGTACGTAAACACACTAATGAAAAACTATCGTACAATAAAATAATTATGATTTTTTTCAGAAAAATAAATGTAACTATTATCCTTGATATATATTTTTTTTCCAAATGCTATTCTTTCATCATAAACATTTTATTTACTACAATGCGATCCTCGTATGTTTGTTTCGCATATTGTACCAGTTCTAGAGTTTACTTACCTATCCTACCATAAGTGAAAAGACGATCACACGGTGCTCGACTTGCGGTTATCGGAGTCATTAGCCTCGTTGTACCTACAACGGGTAATCTCGCTGAATCTATTTGATTTTCTGAAAGCAACCGACTAAAGATGATTGAATAAGCGCTTACTTGGCTGTTATTAAGTCTAGATGGTAATATTGAAATTATTCTGAGATTACGATATGTGTCTATGATGCAAATTTCGTAGGACTCCATCGTATCTATTGAATAATTACTTCAGTGTGTATGTGCCAAAAAATAATTTAAATTATAAAGCCAAGTCATAGTCATAGGGTTACCCTAAAATTTCTATTTTATCGGAAAATTGGATACTAAATCAGGCAAAAACAATAATAATAAGATAAATGTGCTTTATCGTATTTTATGTTAATATAATTTAAATCAAAACCATATGCCACCTATTTCAAATATTTTTGAAGAGCAACTACAACCTTTTTTATGTGTTCTATAAACAGTTGAGGTGTGATTAGAAGGTAGCATATTGGTAACAAATTTATTATTTGAAAATATTTTTTTTTAAAAATGCATTGTGGCAAAAAATTGTAAACATTTAAAAAATAAAGTTAGAGTTAGTAGCATTTTGTTTTAAGGCTATTTGCATGAACTACCCAATAAGTGCAAATAGGACATCATCAATAAAAATATCTATTTATTCATTGTATTAACTTTCCGAAGGAGAAGTTCATGTTTTCATAAAAAAATCCGATTCGCTAATTTTATGTTTTCTCGACGTTTACTAATTTTATGTTTTCTCGACGGCTTTTAAATTTCTGAAATCGGTTCAGGCGTTCTCGAGCAAACGTCGATGAAAGGTCTAATTTTGACAAATGCCGAAAAACGACATAAATTTTTGCAAACTTCGAAGAATTTTTAAAATTAAACGATTTGCCGTACGGCCGTAATATTTTAGTATGATCTATAAAACTATGGTATCTACCGTCAAAAAAAAAAAATCATAAAAATCGTCAAAAAAATTTTTTTTAACACTTTATTACAAGAAAACGGCTCGGCCGATCTCTATGAAAAACTAATCAGCACGATCCTCAACCAATATCTTTCGAACGGTTTTTGAATTTTCGAAATCGATTCAGAATTGCGGGCTAAAACGTGGACGAAAAAATTTTCACTTTTCTGCTATTTACAAAGAAACGGCTCGGCCGATCGCCGCACAAAACTGAGCAACGCTAGTCCTCATCGAGATACATCGAATGGCTTTTAAATGTTTGAAATTGGTCAGCCGTTTTTGAGAAAACGTCGATTTACGGCAAAAAACTGTTCACACACACACATACCCACAAACACATACTTTTTCCAAATTTGGTCTCATTCGATTCAGAATGGCTTGAAACGTCGAAAAATCATAAAATTAGCGAATCGAATTTTTTTATGAAAACACTTCTCCTTCGGGAAGTGAATTAATCTATACGATTTCTATTAATGTGATCTTTTCAACAAACAGAATTATAAATAAAAAATACGCACTTAAGTGCTAAAAAAGATTTGTTTTTAGACCATGAACCTTATTGCCATCTTAAGTCTAATTAAAATCTTAAATCAAATAAAGCCAAATATGTAAAAACAATCCCGCAGATATTTATCAAAAAAATATCAGTATTTTACACATTTCCGTTAGGTCTTAAGAAACAGCTTGGCCGATTACCTCTATGCTAATTTTTGGAAGCGGTTCAGCTGTTGTTGAGAAAACGTCGAAAAAGGGTAGTATTTTGGCTGACATACACAAATACCATTTGATTGAAAATGATTCAGATTCTGATTTTGATTATGATGTTAGCTAAAGTTTTAAAGCTAACTTAAATACTAAAAATTAATAATTTCAAGTTTGCAATTTAGTTTATAAAATTCTTAGAAATATGAGAACAGAGAACAGGTCGTTCATTATAACTCAGCTTGAATGTGTTTTTTTTACTTTCCATGTACAAATATTGTCGTCCAATTCACAATTTATTATTTTTCGTCTAAAAAATACAAATATTGATAGTTACAGAATTTATAATGATATGTTGGAAAACATTTAATCATGGTACTGGAAGTTACGCAATTTGCATTAAGGCACAATGCCATGCACCACTTGCATTTAGATTTTTTTTGCTGTTCTCAAGTTTATGAATGAAGTGCTTGAATATTATACCACTCAATTAATCATTATCAATCATATTATCAATTTTGATAGTTGTCGAAACCTGAAGTTGAATGAACATTTGTTGTGATATAGAGTAGTGATCCCGTTGAGGTGTTTGGCTGTGTACCTTTATGAACAAGTACAGACATGTAAGGACGGGCTCACTGAAGCGCGGGAAATCGTACACACAATGAAAACACACATGCCCAGAAGAGCAAAGACACCGTATGAGTCATTGTGCAAGTTCAATGCCAAACATCAAGTGCCCATCTCATTCTTTCATCCATAGAAGACGAAATGCTTACTAGCGATGTCCATAACACAATACACAACACAAGGCGACCAGAGCATGTGACCGCGAATCTACGCACTCGACAGCACTATGCATTGCGCAAGTGATAAGTGATGTCGGCATAGCAGACGGTGCCATGTAATGTAATATGTAATGATTCTAAGAATAACTTAATAATTTGTCATACTCAAGATTCTAAGATATCATAATACTAATTGGTCATAATTTGGGAGCTTTCTTTAATTTAATAAAAAAAAATATGATTGATGTCCTCATGGAAACCAAAGCATGTGGATATCAAATATTAGTTTTATATTAAAAATATTACGTGTGCGCATAGCTCGTCTACAGCGTATTAATATCAATTCCTACTTGTAGGAATAAGGTTAATACATTTTTTTAATATACTGCTCTCAGAATAATATATAACTAGTTATAATAAAATGATTTATTTTTAATTTGTCGTAGAGTAAGTTATTGTAATGGGCCGAAAATCGAAATTGAAAATTTTTACATTTTTCGACGTTTTGAAGGTTTCTGAACATTTTGGCATACCTCAGAAAAAATGCATTTGTGTGTGTGCATGTATGTAGGGATACAATTTTTCGTCCACGTTTTCGGGCGCACGGATCAACCGTTCAAAAAACATTCGATTCCTATTGATAGGGAGATGTGCTGATTTGTTTTTGGCAAAGGCAGGTCCAGCCGTTACGGAGATAAAGAGCAAAGAGTGCAGAAAATAGAAATCGAGTTTTTGAGAGAACGGAGCATTCGATTTGAATGATTTAAAAATCATTCAATTAGTGATGATTGGCAGAAGTATTTAATAGTTTTTGGCAAAGGCAGGCCCAGCCATTTCAAAGCTACGGAGCTAAATCTGCCAAAAATGGCAGTTTTTGAGAGAACTAAAGCGTCCGATTTAAATGATTCAAAGAACTACTCTGCTTGTCTTAGCAAAATAACTGATTTTGAAAAAAAAAATTTGTTCCAACTTTTTTTTTAAAAAAAAATTTTTTTTTCTATATCGAAAACAATTTAGATTTTATTTTTAATTCTGACTATAGTTCTAATATACTTGAAACAAATAATTTCAACTTTGCAATTCAGTTTATATAATTCTTATAAATATTAGACAATGTTACAATATTTATAATAATCTATTTGAAAACATTCAGTACACCTCGAGCATTTCGTTACGGTACGGGAAGTTCCAGCTATTTGCCTTAAGGCACGATGCCATACACCCCACTAGTTATATTATTGGATTCATTGGACTATTTTTTGTTGGGATACAGTTAAGTTTTATATATTTTTTATATATTCAAAACTATGTGTTCTATAGAAAAAAAATACAAACATATTTACATGTACATATACATATACTTATTAGGGAAACAAAAACCTGAAAATATCAAACAATTTCCATGCATAGGGTAGGGCGGTACACAAATGTCCGATTTAAATTTGAGCAATAAAATTACATTGTGAAAACGAAACAAACAACTATCTATGTTCAGTAAAGCACCCAGCTAATTGCAGAAATATGTTTTTTCACAGTTTTATGGGTCCTTTTTGCTCCATAGGCCTAGCAAACAAGTCCAATGTCTTATTTTTAATTTCAAAGTGATTTATGAAATTATAGCAACATTATTCAAACGATGCTGTACATAACCTTGATCTAGTAGTTCGTCAGAAAAAAAAACACCAGCAGAGTTAAAATAACTATTTATTTCACATATTTCTTGTGAAATTGCTTTTTTACCTCAATTTACTCATTTATTTTCTATTTTTTAAAGTTTACATCTAAACTCTGCCCGTGTAAAGATTCAGATGATCGTTCTTGCCCCACCCACATGTAAGCTTATGTACAGGTTATATAAAGAAATCTGTTGAATTTAACCTAAAAATAACAATACGTTCTATAAGCATTTAAATAATGTAGACCTTAAAATTATATTAAGGTCTCGCACACCAAACAACAGTGCTCACAACTAGAAAAACTAACAACGAAAGGAAATAATTTTGCTACGGATTTTCAAATGTTGCCCTTTATCTCCACATAACAACGTCGTAGGAATCAAAGTGATGGCATGTCATACATCTTTTTTCTCTCTACTTTCAAATAATGAAATTTTGAGATATCGGTGGTGGGTCTTTTCACTTGATCTTTAAGCCCCGCTCTACTCTATTCTATAAATGATCCTACGGATATTTAAGGCGTAGATTCATTAATTGATTTTATTCCATGTGGTAATTTAAAGTTTCTTTTTTTTAATTTAAAAAATATTAGAATATTCTATAAACAATTTTGAAAAAAAAAATAGAATTTTGCAAAATATTGACTTTTTGAAAATTGTTTTATTCTGACACATTATTTAAACTGGGTTTCGTGCTATTATTTGATCAATGTGTTTCTGAAATATTCGAAATTTTCAAAAACAACATTATATTAATCCTTTCGACTCGGATGTCATATATAATAACAATGTATAATAAAATTGTAATAAATATAAGATGTAATATAAAATTCATATAAATCTAGGAATTCGCGAGTGGAAAGTATTAATTGGGTGTGTATATGTTAAGTGCTTGTTTTTAACTCACAAATGGTCAGTTTTTGAATACTTATCAGCGTATTCATAAAATTGCTGGGCCTACCTTTTCCAAGAACCAGTAGGTGCGTCATATCGCTAACATTTCTGTAATCCAACAAATTGTCGCGAAATAATCTTAATACACATATACATAGACACCGTTTATAAACTATCAATGGCCCGGTATTATATGATTCGTAATAAAAAAAATCGTTTCAACAATTTTGGAAAAATTTATCGTATTACATTAAAAAATTTGAACGTCGTTGATAGTTTTTTTTTTAACATTTAAATTTGTAACGATTAATAGTTATTTATAAATTTTATCATTTTGATATCTGTTTATAAAATGATTTACCTAAAGTTTATTTTAATTAATACATACCGAGTTAGCATAGGAAAATTATTTGATGCTAGTGAAAACTTCTTATAAAGAGCGCATTTAATAATTGTTTTTGTTGTTAATTACAATAGTATTTGTCTTACGATATTGAATGTTTAGTACTGATTCACTATTACAATGGTCAGTAATCTGTTTACTTAAAATCATATCAAAACAATATAACGCAATAATTGAAGTGGTCATAACAAGCCTCGTGTGACTAAGTTCATTGGTTGAATTAAAAATGAGTCGGAGTATTGACCTGAGACAATAGCATGTGCGCAATAAATACGATCGTTTCCCGAAAAAAGAACAATGACAAACAAACCTGCAAATCGGAATCAAACATTTATCAACTGCATTAAGTCCGCATTCGAATAGGGACAAAATAATTGGCAGTCAAATATCATAAATATCAACCGGGTCGATGTCTACTTCTAAGAATAAGGCTAATGAAATCTTTGATTATTTTTTTAATATACCTTTTTCATTATACTATATAACTGTATATAATAAAATATATGCTATTTATATTATTAGGCTTTTTTTGTTGGATTTCTGTTAAGTTTTATAGAGGCTAGAGCAGGGCTTAAATGTCCGCGGGTAATATGGACCGCCACCGATATCTTAAAAAGCAGCAAAATTAAGATTCTTTTAAATAATATTTGAGAGTAGAGGACGGCATCTAAAGCCGGACACTCTATTTAACACGTATTATTTAGGGAGTATAAATCTTCTTATTTCAAAATATAAGTGAAAGGAGCGCGGGGGGCACACAGGTGCAGGATCACGCGCCACGACTCACATGTGATGCACACGGCCATGGCGGGAGCAACACTTTGTTGTTTTAGGCGCAAAAACACGGCGTCACACTTCTATCAATGGAAGTAATTCTAGTGTATTTATGCATTTATATTTTAGTGGCATTCAAAAATAAAAGTACTTGAATGTTATCCGTAAAATAGGTAGGAAATTATTAGATATTTTAAACAATTTTAGTGGGAACCACCAAACAAAATTGTCTGTCTGTTCCTTAGCGCCGGAAATAAACATATTGATATTTCTTGTGAGAATTGACGTAATTTATTCTAATTATTTAATTATGTTCTGTATGAGTGCCAACGGTCACTATATACCCCCATTTTTCGTATTTTCTAGTCAAAGAATCAAAACCATATGATGAATGCTCCAGCTGAGAGCATCGGTGTAGCCCAGCCAAAAGGGTGGATAATTAGTGATTTTTTTGAAATACCTGAGAATATTCGTCAAACACAAATGTGCAGACATTCCAGAGTGAGGAGATGGCTACATACATGGTTCAATGGTGGTTATTTTGAAATGTCCGGTATTAGGTGCCACTTTGTAAAATCATATTTTTCGTCACCAAAGTTTGATTAATAGTAATAATTATTGTTTAGCATATATTGCGTTTTTGTTAATTTAGTTTGATTTCTAACTTTGTTATCTAACATAAGTCATAATTTATTAAACATTTCGTAAAATAATTTTTGATTTATTTATATATAACCTTATGCGTCCAGCACTCGGGGACTTCCCCCTAATCTTTACCTTTGCAAAGGCGTAAACAATAATAAATCATAAATAAAAAAGAAAATCATTAAGAAAACGGTTTTACAAGAGATAAGTTAAATAGTTATTCCAACTTTGCTCTTGATTATTTCTAACGAAATACCAGATCAAAGTTATATACAGAGTTATTTTTATAAAAAATGAACCCATATGAAGCTTATATTTCGAATTGGTTAAAAATGTAGCTACTATTTCGTAAAATTCCTTTAAAATTTAAAATAAGACATTGGACCTGTTTGCCCCTGACTGTCATATTTTACCTCGTCATGGGGAAAAAAGGACCAGGTGATAAATCTATGAAAAACTTTAAAAAATCATGTCTTTACAATGATGAAAAAGATGGGAGTTTTACTGAACATATTCAGATAGTTGCTTGTTCATATGTGTTATTTGTTTTGATATAAATGGTTTAGTTTTCACAATATACGATAGTTGAATTGGACCTTTGTGCTTTGCCCTACCCTATTTTTTAAATTATTTAAAACTATGTTCTATAAGCTGGTATATATCTATCTCTTACCAATCTATCTAATTGTAGTAGTTTTTATTCAGGATGATTGTTTTATAAGGCGGCAACCCATTTGCGGTCCTTTTCTAACAATGATGATTGCTAAACATTATCCAATAATGCCCGCGATAATTTCTTTATATTTTGATCTATTTGTTATCCATTTCAAATAAAAATGAATGTCACTACTGCTTGATATTAAGTTGCACGCAACCCGGTTGCAAGGCAGAGTGTCTAACGCCACCATAGTGATATATTAGTCAAAGTCAAAGTATTTTATTTAGATACTCTCAACAAATATGTATTCTTATATAATTTTATCGAGAACTCATTTAGTGTGTATAAAAAAGTTCAAATCATCGCTTAGAAGAGAGACCTGTCCACCAGTGAGAATAGGAAACACTCAAGTACCTCAAGAAGACCATGTGAAATATCTCGGCATATACCTCGATAGAAAACTTAATTGGCAAACTCATATAAAAAAGAGACAACGGCTTGAGATAAAAATCAAAAAGCTTTACTGGTTACTAGGGACTATATCGAAACTAAGCTCATACAATAAGCTACTTTTATATAAATCTTTATTCTAACCAATTTGGTGCTATGGTATACAATTGTGGGGCAGTGCTCATAAGACTAATATAGAAATAATACTTCCAAAACAAATTTTTGAAAATTGCCTTAAGAGCTCCAAAATATGTTTCCAACTGGTTGATTCATGTCGACACGAATCATAAATGAAGTAATAACAAATATCGACAATGTTGACATCTACCATAAATGAAGTAATAACAAAAAAAGCACACAAGTATAGAAACAAGTTAATTAATTAGCAAACTCCTTGATAACAGAGAACTATCCAAGAAGATTGAAAAGAAAAATTGAAAATAATCATTATTTATAAGAAATTATTTAATAGTAAATATTTAAAATTATATAATTATCAATAAAATATTGTGAATTTTATATCGAATGAAAAAACAACTAATGAGTTTTTTTTCCAACATGCCCTTGTAGTATACTGTTGGGCGCCGATTAGCTTTTCTCTTCATCAACCAATTTCGTTAGATGTTATTGTAATATCATAATAATTTCAAATTAAACACAATATTTTTCATGTATACTTTTATTTTCCCGTTCATTAATACACTGAGATGCTGTCGTCTATACGAAAATTACACAACTAAGCCCAACTTAAAATTCCATTTTGGCTTTATATAACCTTTTATTTAGAAGAGGGGCTTACTCCTTTTAGGATATGATAAACTAAATTCATTTATATGTGTGAGTGCAAATTATGTGATTTCCCGATCGAAATTCATAGGAATTAATGCGTCGTATGCAGAGAATCACGTACGCATTAAGAAAAAGTTCATGGATCCCATTTCTGATTATAATACTTTTGTTACTCGATATGAGTTTAATACAATGTAACGAGTTCTTGGGATGAATACAATGTTGAGAAACTGAGAATCAGATATGTGCGTAGCTTATATTATAGTTAGTAATATATTAGTTATAGTTAAACCATTGGGTCGCAACACCTCAACCGCCGAAAAAACGCGCGCCCTCGTGCGTCTGTTTAAAAAAACATAAAAAAGCTTCTTGCCATGTTTCAAGTAACTATTTGCACTCATACATTTACATAGTAAAATTATTTCCATAATGTTAGCGTGTATATTATAAAATACGATTACAGTTTTTTTTTCATTTCATGAAATTTTGAATATTTTCAATAAATTTTCTTTCTAATATAGTAGTTTAATGTCATTAGTTTTCAATAGTTGCAATTTCGTTTCAAAGTGTAGCATTTTTCTTTTTAAAATTTCATGATTACAAGTTTATTTTCATATATTTCATTGATAATATCTCAAAATAGAAAGTTCGATTAGTTTAACAATAATGCTGTAAATATTTATATAATGTTAATCATTAATTAATAATACTTTTTTTCTTATTTCATATAGTTTTCATATATAATAGTGTTCTTACTTAATCATGCTATTCATTAACTTAATTTTATTTTTTTGACCTTGTAAATAATGAGGAACTTAAAATATTTTTATTTGTTACAAGTAATTTTTAATAACATGTTTTTTTAACTTTCTAGAATATAACTTTTTCTTTGTAGACTTAACTATAGAATATAATTCATATTTTTTTTTAAAACTTAAACTATTTAATATCTCTTTTTTCATGCTTAAACCATAGAATATAACTCTTTTTTGTATGCTTAAACTATTTATCTATTTCTAATAATCAAAATATTAATTTCATTCTTGGTAAATTCAATACGCGAGAGTAACAAATGTCTTAATCATTTGGTATGAATATCTTTAATTTATTGTTGTGAACTAAAACAGGTTTGTCATTTATTAGTATAGTGCTGTTTACATCGTCTGTTTTAATATTTTTATATGGACCCTTAAATAAAGGCATTAATTTTTTGCATTTTCTCGAGTAAGTCTCGTCACTGAGTAATACTAAATCGTTGATTCTAAATGTCCTTTGATTTGCGTTTTCGTAATAGTATTTTCTGGATTTTGTTTTTGGAGAAGGATTCTTAGTTTTAATTATAGTAGGTTTTTTAACTTTCTTCTTTACTTTATTTGCTTGACATTCCGTACATTTACTTATAAAATCTTTAATATTTCGCTTCATTTTTGGCCATTTATATAATTTTTTAATCTTATTGTATGTTTTTCTTATTCCTAAATGTCGTCCGTGCATTTGTGAAATATGAAAGTCGCATAAAATTTTATTTATCTGTTCCGTTGTTAAGTTTTCTGAAATATTAGTATAGATGATAGTAGTTTCATTTATAGTATTTGAATTTTGTTGAAAACTGTTTGTATCGTCGTTTAAAACTGTTAAAAGCGAAAAGTTTTTCTCATTTGTTTCTATTACATTATTTTTGTCTTTTAATTCTTGTATATCGAAACTTGAATCTTGCTCTTTTTTAAATGTTGTACAAAAAATATTATTTTCAATACATAACGTAACATTTTTAGTTTTGAAATTTATCTGTGCATCAAAATGTGTCAAAAAATCTTTCCCTATTATTCCTATGTCTTTTGTCGGTAAGTTTCTAACTACTTGAAATGGGAATGTTATTTTATTATCATTTATAATAATTTCTAAATAAACTGCGCCTAAAGTTTTGATTTTATCATTTGTGATTCCCGAAATTTCTTTTTGTAAATGTTGATATATTAATGAGTCTAAATGTAGTTGATCGAGTTGTATCAATGAAATGTCACTTCCCGTATCTAATAAAAATTTTGAAAATTCATCTTTTGTATTAGTTGTCATTAATTGAATTATTTCATGATTATCAGTTTCGTTTATTAAAAATGAACTCATAATTTTTGAATTTAGCTGTTGTACTGTAACGGGATCGTTTTTTGTTGATGTTGAAGGTATTGGAATTTGGGATTGTGAATAAGTAATTTGTTCATTATTGTCATAGTTTGTGTTTATCTTGCTTTGTGTATGTGCGTTCATTGAGTTTGTCGTATTTTCTTTATGTATGCGAGAATAATTACATGTCTCTTGTGGTTGCGTCATGTTAGTATTACGAGAATTTGAAAAATTAGTTTTAGATACTCTACAATTCGGATCGTTACACTCAGTTATTAAGTGGCCATATTTTTTACAAAAATTACAAAATTTTTCATTTCTTTGATTATAATTTTCTCTATTAAAATTTCGTTCACTATTTCTATAATAACACGCTGAAGTTTTATGTCCCGTTTTTTTACAAATAAAACATGTTGGTATAAAATTTTGTGAAAATGTGTTTTGATTGTAATTTGAGTATGTCGGTCTATTTTCTGAAAAATCATTATTTGAAAAAGTTTGATTAGTCGTTTCTTCTTCAACCGCGAAATTTATAGCATCTGTAATATCATTAAATCTGCAACATTTAACTAGGTTTCTTAGTGGTTCTTTTAATCCGTTTTCAAAAACTTTTATCCCAATTTGTGTGTACGTCATTTGAATTATTTCTGCTGCATCTTGTCCTATCATCGTTATGTTACAAAAGTAAATCTGTCTCAAAATTTCTTCTATTTTATCACCGAATTTCTTTACCGATTCGTTATGTCTCTGTCTCAAACTATTTAGTTCTGTGATTAAGCTAGGTATTGTTCGTTTAGTTGCATATTGTTGCGTTAAGTAATATTTTAAGTCGTTCCAAGAATCAAATTTTACAAATTGTATTTTAGCTAGTAATTCTGGCGATAATTTTAACCTAATAATGTTAAGCAATTTTCTCGCTTCGCTTTCCGTCAAATCTTCTGCTAACGTGTCACATGCTAATATAAAAGCTGGCAAAGTTTTTGAATCTCCGTTAAAATTAGGTATTAATGTAAGCGCGATTTGAACATTTAATTTATTATCATTATTTATCATAGTTTGATCCATCACTATTTTAGTTTCGTCGATACGCTTCGCTTCGTTATAATCATTCATTTTTATATTTATTTGTGAAAGCGAAAAAATACAATATTCGAAAAAAAATTAAAATCTTAAATCTAATGTTTTACTAACTTGTATTTTCGTAGTCCTGTCGAAATTTAGGTTTATTTTTCTTCTTTTCGTCTGTTTCTGCTCGTTTCCGTGTGTGCGTTATCTTGGTCCTGCTGCAATTCAGGTTAATTTTCCTCTCGATTTTTGTTCTGCTCGTTTTTCTCTGCTCGTTTCCGTGTGTGTGTGTGGCTGAGTTGCGTGGTTGGATTGAAGATTCACTAATCGTACAGCGATGCGGTAAGGCAATCTTCGGATGCAGATTTCTTCCTCTGGACTTCTGCGTAATTTGACGTGGAAATATCTTAACACTACCCCGTGTTGACCACCGGGTTTTGAGATGCGCGGTTAAAATTTTGGTTTTGAGATGCCAAAATAGTGTCGTACAGGTAACGTAGTTGTAGATACAATCGTTCCACTTCAAAATAGAAAATCCCCGTTTTTGACTATCAGGTTTTGAGAAACCGTGATTAAAATTTTGGTTTCGAGATACCAAAATAGTGTCGTACCAGGTAATAATTTTCAAACTAGAACTTTCCAGGGATCGCCGCTGGCTCCAAATAATAAATGTCACCAAATATTATTAACACATTATTAAAAATACGCTCTTTCACAATTTTTATTTTTTTAGAAAAAAATTTAAAAAAAGTTTGAGAACCGCTGCCACCAAAATGTGTTGGGCGCCGATTAGCTTTTCTCTTCATCAACCAATTTCGTTAGATGTTATTGTAATATCATAATAATTTCAAATTAAACACAATATTTTTCATGTATACTTTTATTTTCCCGTTCATTAATACATTGAGATGCTGTCGTCTATACGAAAATTACACAACTAAGCCCAACTTAAAATTCCATTTTGGCTTTATATAACCTTTTATTTAGAAGAGGGGCTTACTCCTTTTAGGATATGATAAACTAAATTCATTTATATGTGTGAGTGCAAATTATGTGATTTCCCGATCGAAATTCATAGGAATTAATGCGTCGTATGCAGAGAATCACGTACGCATTAAGAAAAAGTTCATGGATCCCATTTCTGATTATAATACTTTTGTTACTCGATATGAGTTTAATACAATGTAACGAGTTCTTGGGATGAATACAATGTTGAGAAACTGAGAATCAGATATGTGCGTAGCTTATATTATAGTTAGTAATATATTAGTTATAGTTAAACCATTGGGTCGCAACAATACAATGTCCCTTTTCGGCCGACTATTGTAAATTCATCAAATTTATTGTCCTTTACTGGGCAGTTGTGAATAAAAGAGATAATAAAAAAAATAATCGTGGAATATATTACCTTATGGAGACATGCCAAGGTGCAAAACTTGCAAATAAAAGCTGATTAACACATGTTTGTAGATCAATGTGTCATCTGTAATTCAAAATATGAAAATAAGTAAAATATATAAAATATTGAGAATTTTCGATACATATGATATCAATTTTATTCCTTTATTAAATAATAAAAGTTTCAGTATCTATAATAATGTATTTGAAAACATTTAATTTCTCGATTATTTCATTACGGTACGGGAAGTTTCAGCAATTTGCCAAGGCACAATTCGTGATACGTTTTTGTTAATATTGATGATATAATTTTAATTTGATGCAACAAAGATGGAAAATGTTTATTTGCACTTGGAAACATAGTTGGAAGACCTATATTTTAAAGTAAAACCTATGTCATCACTGCTCCCCGAGGTGCAAACCCGGTACCTTCGACTGCAAGATCCAAGCTCTTATCACAGAGCCATGAAGAAATTCGAACGTCTCGTTGTATGCGGCGACCTGTATAATCATTATTTACTTTATCGTAATGTTGTTTTGAAAACTTTGAAAACATGCGTGTTCTGAGAAGTGTGATGATGCGTATAAATGCTATCAACAAGTAACAAGTGCGCGCTTATCTTCCGTGATAACATTTTATGAAAGGTTTGGATGCAGCATAACACTCTATTAACATGGTGTTAACATCACAAGTGCTATCTAAAGCTTATGTCGCACATAACGGTTTAAGTATAAAAATAAAATCCAACTAGTGGTGCATAGCATTGTGCCTTAGGCAAATTGCTAGAACTTCCCGTACAGTAATTGAACATTCAAAAAATAAAAATAATTAATCATCAATAAAAATGTATCAATGAGTAATATTAGTTTTTGACATTACCTAATAATTATTTTAATTACTATAAATTTTATCTTTGTATTTTATACGCTTGTTGAATCATTCTAAAATATTACTGAACTAGTTGTGCTTGGCATCGTGTCTTAAGGCAAATTGCTGGGGGTTTCCGTAGCAGAATTAAATATTTGAGCATAAAAAATTAATTATCAATTTTATAGTAATCGCAAAATACCGAGAATGAATATTTAACTTCCCGTAGGATAAGTTATAGTAATCGCAAAAAAATCGAAAATGAAAATTTTTATATATCTTTACGTTTAAGAGATTTCTGAATATTTTGGCATACCTTAGAAAAAATGGATGTATGTGTGTGCATGTGTATGTGTGTTTGGATACAAATTTTTGTCGACGATTTCGGAAACACGGATGAAGCGATTTGAATAATTCAAAAAACATTTTACTTGTATTAACAAGATGAAGAATTGATCAAATTTTCATGAAGGCAGGTCTAGTAGAAAAAGTAAAAAAAATACCATCTGGCGGTCAAAAATGATCATTAGACACATGCACATCAAATTATCAGATATTTTATAGAGATGTTAGCAATAAGTATAAATTTTGTTTACATTCATATGGGTTCCGTACCAATGCTTATCCGTTAGACGGAGGCGCGGCGCTTACGCGCTTTGACAATTTGTCTATGCAGTTAAAGCAGTACGATTGCCTTGAAAAAAGTTCAGAATTTCCAAGAAATGTCAAAATAAAGAAAACATTTTTTTTTTCAAAAAAAGTTTTTTTTTGTCAAATTCATAGTTTCTCAAAAATCTAGTTTTTTCGAAGTAAAATTTTTTCAAAAATGCTAATCGTTTTTAAAAAAAATACAATATTTAGTACGGAAAGTTTCAGTAGTTTGCCTTAAGGCTAGATGCCATGCGCCCAAATAGTTTAATATAGTTTTATACATTTCTACAAAGTGTATTACTAACAAGTAATTTCCACATTGGTGACCTTACTTTCGTCCCTCAATTTTGCCTTTAATGGTGCAGTAGTCTCTTTTTTCCCATTGTGACTCACATATTATAAGGAAGTATATTTATCTGCAACCTATTGCATGTGATATCATCTTTAGAGTCTTGAATGGTTTCACACATCGTACATGCTCTCACGCTAGGAGCATGCGCCCAGACACCAGTGGAAGATTTTACTTGTTTGCCCTTTATATATTCAGAGCAGATAATGAACGCTAAGTAATTTAAATGTTTCTTTGACCTATGATCTGAAATCTGGATCGGCTACCAGATGCATTATTTATGTTGCATGTGTGTATTACATTAAGCAGTAACTTTTTATGAAGTTTTAATGATATTGTTTGTTTTAGGACTGCTTGTAATGAAAATTCCCTGGCTGCATTATATCTAATTGCCACCATGCTGTTAATTGTTTATATACGATATTCGTAATATGCTGATAATATACGACACACGATATTAAGCTCATCGTTATTACTGAGGGCAGTGTAATAAGGTAAGATATTACCAGGCACATTATGTGATTGTTACTTGAATTTTGCAAAACAGCAAAATTAACATGTAATTATTAAAACAGAAGATATATTACATCAATTACGTAAAATGTTATATTTAGGGCAGATTTCATTTGCATGTTCATTTGTGTATTTCTATAAAATTAGTATCGTTATTTTTGAAACTCGAGGTAAATCTAAAAGTAATTATTGTCGTAGGCGATATTTTTATCAAAGCTTTTTATTAAAACGCTACAAAATACTCGCACATTGTCATGGGTTTTTGATAACAACATCAATTCATGTGTGATTTGATTTTTTATACTTAATAATTTTTTTTAATTGCTGTTGATGTTTGAAATAATTTAGATAATATGAAATAGGCAAATCATAAATATAATATTTTCTTACTTATTAAAACTAAAGTATTTTTTGAATTTCGAACTGCATGTGAAAATACGTCGAAAGTTTGGGATATCGTAGAATATCAACGAATACGTGTTTGCAAAATGTGAAACTTAGTAAAAAGATAAACATATCTTCAATTAATTAATATGATGCAAACCTTAGTATCAATAACCGTACCATATCCCAATAGTACATATATGTCTGATAAGTCTCTGAACTAATTTAACTTTGCAGCTCAGATCTCTATAAAGTAATGTTAATATTATATGAAGTTTAAGCTTATTTCCAAAGAGAAATAAGTGTACATTTCGTTTAAATTAAACTTCAAAGTTAATTGATTTATACGTGATTAATGGAAATCTGAACATAATACTATATATGGACTTATACTTTGGAACCTTGCCAAACTGCTAAAAATAACGAGAGACATGAGAATATGCATCCAAATGCTAAAGTGATTGAATTAAACGTAGAAATAAAAACTATTATTGAACTAGTAAAGTTATGGACTGGAAGAATTAATATATAAAATATTAAGTCTTCTATGTTGAGTCCGTCGCGACAATAAACAAATTTTTATTAATTAATTAAATTTTTTAACAAAACAATCCAGACAATAGTTCCCAACAATATATTCGCATGAATTAACCTAACTGAGCTCGAGCGGATAAAACCAATCTATTAATATTGAAAATGATTGAATAAACATTAATAAATACAAAAACTACAGAGTATAGAGCGGAAGAATGAATATATAATTTTTTTGCAAATTTTTTTTACGTTGAGACCGTCGAGACAATGAAAAACTTTTTTGTAATTAATTACAATTTTTAATAAAACCAGTCAGACAATAGTTTACAACAATTAATTTGTATGCAATAAGTTAACCGAGCACCATCGGCAAAAACCAATCTATTAATAATAAAAATCATTGAATAAACAATAATAAGTACAAACTGATTGAGTTGTTGGTACGTTCATCCAATATTTCCGAAATAATGCTCTATTGTATAGTAGAATATTCTGAGGAGTAATACATATGTCACTCTCTTTCAATTTAAAAAAAAATCAATACTGGTCGTGGAATATTTTGTATTTATTACCAAAGAAATATTTGCCATTTCGTTTGTTTATTCTTTATTATGAAGCTTCATAAAACAATTTTTCGCAGTCTGCCTTTTCAAAGTACATGCATATTTTGAGGAGAAATATGTTCGGATTAAAAAGTTGTAGTAGTTTATTAAAAAGTTGTATGATCATTAATGTGTTCTGCGAGCATTGTTTTATTCTGCTATTTTCGAATTTTATCTTGTGATGTACATGTATAATAATTTTGACCTAAATAATTTTATCTTGATTTTTTTGTCATGCAATATTAATGGCAGTAGTGTAGACTGGGTACGGTATAGACACTTTTTTTGATTAGCAATAATCATGTTAATTTACCAGTTAGCTGAGAGTGGTAATTTGAAATAATGAAATACTATCCTTCAATGGATCATAATCATAAAATCATATCAAACGAAAAAAGGCATAAACATAGGTTAAAGAACAATATCTAGAACCACCAAAATGGTTTATATTGACTTTCATTGTCAGAAATATGTAACGCAACACAACATAATCATTTAAACAATTATTTCTTCTTGTATTTTCCTTTCCTTTTCTCTTTGTACTTTGTCTTACAACACTTCACACTGTTCAAATCCACATATTTCACACTGTTTTTTTTATTTTTTTTATATAATTCATACATACTGTATCTCAGACAGACAATTGTTCTGGTATGAGAGATCACAGCAATTATAACAAAAATAAAATCTAAATTTTATGTAACAGGCTTACATTAAGACATCTATATATTTTTACTTATTACTATTATACACACATATATACACAGAACCCTTGCGTACATACATACATACTTGTACTTAATTGTAATTAATATTTTTTACAAAACAGAAGTAATATTGTCTTTAAAATAAGGAATTTTATCTCATTTATTTCATTTATCTCTTATATAATTTTTCAATTTAATTTTGAAACTGTTTAGGTCCGTCATTGTCTTTAGTTCGTCCGGTAGTTTATTGTAAAGGCTGCTTGCACTTCTCAGAGGACTTGCAAGTCCTTTACTAGATTTAGCATGTTTCATGTGAAAGTTTCGGTTTTGTCTCACGACCATCAACGTGAATATCTTGGTTTGTCTCTATTGTGGTGCAAGTTTTGATTTTGTTATTTTTTATTTTGAATATTAGTATACATTTTTCTATTTTTATTGTTTTGTGTAGTGGTATGTTCTTTGTCTTTTGTAGAAGTTCTTTTGTCGGGGTGAGGTAGGGATAATTGTAAGTTGATTTTATTGCTTTATTTTTCATTCTTTGTAGTGTCTTTATATTTTTACTTGTTGTTTGACTCCAAATCGTGATGCCGTACGTCATAATCGGCATTATATGAGATTTTAATATTAGTTCCTTGTTCTTAGCTCCAAGATGTCGTATTCTTCTTATGGCTCCAGAAAGTGCTGCAATTTTTTGTTTGATTTTTTCAATTTGGTCACTCCATTCTAGTTTTCGGTTTATAATCATACCCAAATATTTAGTTTTTTTCTATTTCTTTTATTTCAGTATCGTTGATTAATATTTTTATATTGCCTATTTTTTTAATTTTGTTACGTCGGAAAAATATATAATTAGTTTTATCTGTATTTATAGTGAGTTTATTTTCTGTCAGCCATGTTGTATATTTCTTTAAGTCATCATTGATTTTGTTTTCTAGTTTCTCCAAATCTTTATCAGCGTATATAATCATGGTGTCATCTGCGTACACTATGTATCTACCTTCTAAATTTTTGTCCTTTAAGTTGTTGATATATATTAAGTATAATAGTCCACTAAAACTGTTCCCTGTGGTACTCCGCATTTGACCAATTTTTTATAGCTGAAGCAATTTCCTATTTTGGTCCTTACTTCTCTTTCAGATAAGAAGTCTTGAATTATGTTGTGCATTGTACATACGCCACAAGTCTCATATTTCTAAGTTGTTGAAAAAGAATTTGGTGGTCTACAGTGTCGAAGGCTTTTTTTAGGTCTATAATATTGCAATTGTGTGTTTATTGTTTTCTAAGTGTTCATTTATTGAGTTAGTGGCATCTATTAAGGCGGATTGAGTACTTGATTTTGGTACAAAGTCATATTGGTATTTATCCATTGACAATTCTATCAAGAATTGTAATATTCGCTTCTTGATGACTTTTTCATAAACTTTTGAGAGGACATTAGTTACAGTGATAGGTCTATAGTTGTTTGGGTCCAGTTTATTTCCTGTTTTGAAAATTGGTTTAATTGTAGCTGTTTTTAAACACTCATCGATGCATTTATTGATAATTTTAGAAAGTATTGGAGTTATAATACCTGATGTTTCTTTTATTATTTTCGCTGTTATATTATCATCCCCAGGTGCGGGGTTGATTTTTGGTTTTTCTATAATTTTTTTTTACATGTTGGATACATTGATGGATGGATACAGTTCAAATCTTAGTTAGAAATTTTTGCATTTGTTTAATCTTCAGCCGGAGAGGACAAGAAATACATACCACAACGGGGTCTACAAAATTAATTTATCACACTTTTGAAAACAAATCATTGGGCATCATAATGATTGAGCTAAATTATCTCTGCAAAAACTAATTCATTCGAAGTATATATGTGAACCTCATAGTTTGAGCTAGAATTAGAATTAAAATCCAAATCATTTTCGATTTTGGAAAAAATTTTTTGGAAATTATATCATAAAATGTTTTTGTCAAAAACCAATCACTTGGTCTTCTCATCATTACTAATCGAATGTTGTTTGAATCATTCAAATCGGATACGCTGTTCTCTCAAAAACTTCACCAAAACTAATCAATCAGCAGTGCTGATTGCAAATGCAGCACTAATCCTCATATAATAAGCAAGAATCGATTGCTTTTTTATTTATTTCAATCGGATATTTATCTGATAATTTAATATGCATGTTCAATGATAATTTTTAAACTTCAAATAGTTTTTTTAGCCGTTGTTTTTCTGAAACTCCAAAAAGTTCAGCGGAACCTGTTTTTCTAAAAATTTAGTCAATTATCCATCCGCTCCAGACAAATAAATGTTATTTGAATCATTCAAATCAAATGCTCGGTTCTCTCAAAAACTGAATTGCCATTTTAGTCACATTGCCAAAACTAATCAGCACGTCTCCTCATCAATAAGAATCAAATGTTTTTTGAATTATTCAAATCGGTTGGATCATGTTCTCGAAATCGTAGACAAAATATTGTATCCGCACACATTTCACACATTCATCTATTTTTTCTAACAATAAGGTATCCCAAAATGTTCAGAAATCTTTGAAACGTAAAGATATATAAAAATTTTCATTTTATAATTTTTCGCGATACTATAACTAAGCCTACGGGATGTTAATAAATGAAATAGCATCTATCCCAACATAACAAAAGTTAATTAATACTGAAGTGGTCAGTGTTCATGAGTGAATGGCTTTTATAAGTAGGCGATGAAGATGTAAAAATAAATTTACATTCATATCTATCGAGCACGAAGCACTAATAACGTAGTGGAGTTCGATAATTTGTATACCGATATGCATGCAATCTTCTAATATGTTTATTCTAAAAAGAAAGAAAAGAACATTGCAACATATCCGTTCTAACAAATTAATACTAAAAGCGAGTCTATCGGTTATTTGCGCATCCCATTACGGTATTAAAACACATACGAGCATGAAAATTTCCCTTGACGAAAACTCGTGTACAAAACACGTTAGCACTCTGGTAAATATATTATCGTATTGAAACATTAAATAATTGATAATGTATACTTAGATTTTGGCAACTGAGTATGAGGAAAATTCCTTTGTGATCCAGATCAAGACCGCGTTGTGAATAATTAGCAGCGCGTGTAGGCTTTATATGCACGTGTATTGTTTCGGAAAGAAGTCTTTTCACACGTGGGAATTCTTTATTAATATGTTTTTTATCAACTGTTATGTATGTAAGTTATGTTAGTCAACTAAATATAGCACGATTTATTAAATGTTTTGATAGCTGCTTTGATAGTTATAGTTTTATAGATCAAGGGGATTAAAATGATATATTTTTTATATTTTAACAGCAAGGTGAATTATATGTTTAATAAGGTGTTTTCGTTGTACATCCTGTATCCAAGTATTTTGAAGAATCAACCTGGGTTAACCATTCTCTTTCTGTTGAGATAATTTTACATTTATATTTATTAGTGATGCTGTGAAAGGCTTGTTAATCTACACCGAGGTAAGTTATAGTAATCGCAAAAATTCAGCATACCTTAACCCTTTCCACTCGGATGCCACCGTGTAATTCGCAAGTACGATTCAACCGATTTGAATGTTATATCCTGTAATTGCAGCGGTATTCGATTCGTACTGAGGAGAAGGATGTATGTTATGTCCTGTAATTGAAACGACAATCGATTTGTATTAACGAGTAGATGTACCGACTAGTTTTTGCAAAGGCGCGTCTATCCATTTTGGCGATACAAAGCAAAAAAACTTAAAAACAATAGGTTTTGCTTTTATTTTGTCAATAGGAAGAGTATAACTATTGAACTGCTCTAATATCTTAATCTGTCAGTGGGTCCGTTCTTACAGTCTATTTATTGTTATTTAATAGCAAATAGCCTAAATAAATTGTAGCGTAAAATTGAATATATACTGTCGATATTTTTTAATGGGGTCACTGTACGTGATTGACATCAAATCAAAATTCTACACCAAGATCTGATTGAAAATACTTTTTCTTTTATTTTTTAGTTTGGACTATATATTCTATATTTGGAATTCGTGAATATTTTATGTAAATATTAAAATGTTTACCTATAATAAATTTTCAAATTTATAAATGTTTGAATATTAATATACGTACATACTTTTATTTTCAATTTAAATGTAAAAGTTAATTAAATCATAATTTATATTTAATTTAATACAAATTTAATTAGAAATATTCAAAATGTATTGCTTATTTACTTTGTTCAAAAATCAAAAATTTTAATTTCAAAAAATTTAGATTTTTTTTATTAAAAATTTTCAAATAAAATACTTTTTTAAATAATTTTAAACCTTATTTTTTTACAAAATGATTATTGGTTTAGCATTTCGTACTCTCTATTTATTGTAGAGCTTAAGTTTAAAAAAAAATAATTTGAAATATACATGTATTGGATCTCGTTTAAGACGTTTCGGTATCTCTAAATTTTGGATTTTGAGAATGAAGGATTTGCATTGAGGACTTATAGATTTTTTTATATGCAAAAGGCACATAATAAATAATTTTATGTATTTATCGTTTTTAATTGCGATTTACGATTATGAAGTATTTATAATTTTTAGTACCGATTTGGCTGCGATGATCTTAATAATATTTTTCAACGTGAATCAAAACTGATAGATGTATTGGATAAGCTGGCTTAAAGCTCCGCACGTAAAAAAGTCCACCACCATTTTCTTATAAACAAATAAAATATAAAAATTTTCAGCAGTACTATTTTATAGTAGGAAACAAAAAATGTGCAATAAGCCATCATCTTACGACATTGCTATCTGAAAGTAAACGGAATATTAATACATATTCATAATAAAAGAATTTGTTTTGTCGGTATGCTTTTTTTGGTTTTGAGCGGCTTTAATTAGTTCATGACACTTGAATACAATTTCTAAGTAAACGTTTATTGATTGTTTTATAAGATGTATTGTTTTAAATTAGATACAACAGATTTTTCTATAAAACCACTATAAAAGCTTACATGTGGGTGTGGTAAAAAGGACAAAACAAAAGTTTTCGCTGGCAAAGGTTTAAACGATAAAAAATAGTAGATAAGAAAGTATATCTGTTTAGAAGCAATTATAGAAGAGATAAATTAGGCTAAAATTTATTCTAATACTGTTAGTAAATATTTTTTTACAAAATACCAGATCAATAATAAATATGGTGTAAACTTTAGAACAAAATGCACTCATAAATTTTCATTTTGCGTTGATTATATAATTTAGCTATTAGCTATTATTTCGTAAAACTCCCTTTAAAATTAAAATAATGCCTATCCTATGAGGTAAAAAGGGACAGATGGCAATTTTTAGGAAAAGGGCTAAAAAATATATTTTTAATAATAAGTTATTGATTGGGAATTTTACTGAATATAGTTTGATATTTGTTTGTTTGATGCGTGTTATTTCTTGTGATGTAGTTTGGTTTTTTAGACAAATAATTACTGAAAGTCAAATTGGACATTATATATATAGATATGTATATATGTATATATGCTTAAATATGTATGTGTGTGTGTGTGTATATTGTTTATACGTGGTTTTGCTCTATCCATCAATATAGCTTTGCCGTCTTAGGTCTTAATAATCTAGTACATTTCCAATCACAAGATTACGCGAATCTATTAATATTTGATTTGAGTGAATAAGGGTCGTCAAATAAGATAATGATAAAATAAATTGACAGGACGTTATAGAAAGCGAAATTGTTGTATCTCTTATCAGTGACACACATGTTTCGGCAGATCTACCTATTAAATAAAAATAAAATACTTTTTGAGTTTTCTTTTTTTCTGGGAAAATCAATGCACATTATTAACAAAAGTTTTTCAATTACAAGAAATTATTATATAAATGTGAAATTTCAAAAGTTTAGATGATTTTAGCACTGATAGCATGACTGGAAGTATAGTATCGAGAATTGATAGTGAAAAGGCCCTATCTGATCAAGCGCTCTTCTTATTAGACAAAATTTCACTTTTTTATTAAGTAATTTATTTTAAAACCACTTATATAATTTATAGTATAGATTTATTCGGCACCTCTTGCTAATGTAAACTTTCTCAAGTGGTTTGAGCGATAAGATCGTCACTGCATATTTTATTAACAATAAAAATATATAGTGAATACAATTATCTATTTAAAATTGTTTAAAACAATTATTATTAATCATTTATCAATATATATTGATTGCAAGTTCCTGCAATTTGCCTTAAAACACAATGCCATACACCACTTTTTTTTATTATTAATTTGAAAAACAAGTTTACTTTGCATGATGCCATTGAACCAGCATCTAGTTTATTGCACCACATGTTCGCGATCTTTGTTATGGGAATCCTATAATACAAATATAATAATTCTCAAAATAACATTTCTATTATTCTGGCTTCTCTGAATAGTGCGCTCCTGATCTTGCCATTCCCAGACGGCGCTGCCAATGGCGACGGCCGCAAACACACTTTGAGTGGATGTGTACACTGTCTTTTGTATTACGAATTATTTGGGAATATCTGAATGTCAGCTTTAGTGTAAGACATCAGAAGCGGGGTACAAATGTAATGATATTGAAAAGATAGAGATTTGGATATATCTTAACGTTTTAGAGGTTTCTGAATATTTTGGCATACTTTTTAAAATATGGATGTGGGTGTATGGATGTACGTAGTTTGAATGTATGTATGGATACCGTTTTTCATCGAAATTTTCGGGAACACCGGTAAACCGATTTGAATTATTTAGAAAGCTTTCGATGAGCAGACGTGGTGATTAGTTTTTAGCAAAAGTTTGTTCAGCCGTTTTGGAGATGCGAAGCAAAGAGTTACGATTTCAATGATCCAACAAACATTCAATTCAAATCGGGGGAAGAAGTCACTAGTTTTTGGCAAAGAAAAGGTCTAGCCGTTTCACAGATACAGAGCTAAATTTGCAAACAATTCCAATTTCTGAAAGAACGAAGCATGCGATTTGAACGATTCAAAGAATCTTTTGCTTGTATCTTGTGTTGACGAAATGATAATTTTTGGGAAAGCAAAACAAATTTTAATTTAAAAAAAAAAATTTTTTTTAGTGATATTTGCAAAGTGGTTATGATGGTTTGACTCACGCTACACCAAAGTGAAATGTCAAAATCCCTACGAATCCACGGGCCCAAACTAACTGATGTCACCTAGCAGCCATTTCTATGCCTACTATGCGTTCGTTAAACTAAATACTTCTATTGCAAAAATTACTATTGCTACTATTATTATCATTATTTTTATTATTTAGTTTTTTTTTTATTTTACTGTTATTGTTAAAATACTTAATAATTAGTTAACTGAAAACTTATAATTAAAAAACACTTAAAAAATTGTGAAACAAAATTTTGGCTTAATTGCTATTTTTATATGACTGTTATTGTTAAAATACTTAATAATTAGTTAAATAAAAACTTATAATTTAAAAACACTTAAAAAATTGTGAAACAAAATATTTCTTTTATCAAAATACCTAAAAATTTGTAAAAGAAAAAACTTATAATGTAAAAATACTTGAAAAAGGATAATGATAGTATTAATAATAATAATATTAATAATAATAATATTAATAATAATAACAATAATATAAGACACTTAAATTTGTAAAAATATAATAAAATAATCTAAACATTGTTAAATAAAATAATTATATTGTAAAAGTATTGTAAAGATTATTAAATTACTTGTTAAATTTTTAAAAAAATACTTGCAACGAACAAACTAGTTCTATTTAAAATTAACAAAATAATTAAAATTAACTAAACATAAATAAGTTTATAGTAAATAAATTAAATGATAAATAAATAAGCAATAAAATAGCTAATAATTAATTGAATTATATTAAACCTATAAAATATTGACTTAAGCCTTTTATTATTATAATATTATTATACCGAAATAAATGATCCATATTGGAGACAACGTACATACGAATATATACCTGAGTTTTGTTGTAAAGTTGTTAAATTAGACGCCGGACGCAATGGTCAGAACAGTTTTTTGAAATTTTGTTCAAGCTGTTATAGTTCTTTATTAAGTGTTTTTTTAGGTAAGTCGTCTGTCCAAATGAAAGTCGAGGTATTTCACGTGCTCAACCTGAGGTAATTGAACTTCATTGATTGTAACGTTACGCCGAATTGTGAATTGATATTTATAATTAATCACGAAACCCTTGAAGAGAGTACAAAATGCTTTAGTAATGAAACCCTAGAAACATAAATATTCCATGATTCATGCGGACAGTGGCCGAGTTTTAATTACCACTAATACCGTAATAAATCTTAAACCCTATTCATTTCAATATGGAAATATAACCGTTGACGTTATGACTCATCAACCCATTCGCATTTATTGAAACTCGGGACGTTCAATGAATTGTGCATATAATAATAACATTATATCTACCATTTGCATTAGTGAAATGAGTAATAACATGTGTGAGACCGTCAAAACAACCCTTCGAGCGACAGACTGAAACTGTGAAGCTCTGCATAAAATATATTATGCACAGCATTCAAAACAAAGCATCATAAAACTTGTTATCGAGTAATGTATCGCCTCTGCGAGAGAATCGGGTCGGGCTGTCGGGCACCCTTTCATAAAAAGCCACAACTTCATTGATGCATAACAAAAGGATCGTACTATAGTAATGTGTTTTACTGCTTATCAGTCATAAACTAGTGGCATCGTGCCTTAAGGCAAAATGCTGGAACTTTCTATACCGAAAATTAAAATTTTTGAAGATGCATTTTCTTTTATACTTTGAAAAATAGATTTTTTAGACTTTTGAAATTTATTTAAAAAATTCAAATAATTTTTTATATTTTGAAAAAATATAAAAAATGTTGAACTTTGTTTCAAAGCAATCGCAATACGTTAGTTACGTTGAAATGGAATAGCAATGAACGTAAGCGATGCTTTGCAGTCTAACGTTATCCTTATTAAAATCTCTATAAAATATCTGATAATTTAATGTGCATGTATCTAGTAATCATTTTTGACCACCAAATGACATTTTTTATTGGATCTCCGAAACCGCTAGACCTGCCTTTTGGACTACTTCACCAGTTCTTCCTTATGTTAATACAAATAAAATGTTTTTTGAATCAGTCAAATTGGACGTTCTGTACTCTCAAAAATGAAAACCCATTTATGGCCCTTTTTACCCCATATCTTCAAAACTACTGGACCTGCCTTTACCACAAACTAATCAGCGCGTCTCCTTATTAATACAAATCGAATGCTTATGGAATTGTTTAAATCGGTTGATCCGTGTTGCCGAAATCGTAGGCAAAATTTTGTATATGAACATTTTTTTTATGGTGTGCCAAAATGTTCAGAAACCTCTGAAACATAAAGATATAGAATATTATATTTTCGTTTTTTTTGCGATTACTATAACTTACCCTACTGGAAGTTATTAATTCATTCATTTTTTCGTAATAATAATCTAAAGAAAACGAGAATAAGAGTTTTTTCAATGTTTACGTTTCAAAGGCATCTATACATTTTGGAATACGTTAGAAAAAATGGACGAGTTAGTGTGTAATGTTCGGATACAAATTCTCGCCCATGATTTAGAGATCGTGGATCAACCGATTTAAAAAACTTGTATTGACGAAATAAAAAATTGAATTGAAATTATTATTTAAAAGGCAAGTTCAGCGGCTTCGAAAATCCAGAAAAAAATAAAAAATGTTTTTGGCTGTCGAAGACATTTTATAGAGGTTTTCAATGAGAACAATATTTATTTCCGTTTCTATGGATTTTGTACTAATATTTATAATGTTTAAAATTTTCTTATATGACTCAAATAAATGTCCTGGACACTTTCGACAGTATGGTTCGAAAGACCTGCATGAGTTTCAAAATATTAAGAACAGAATAATCAAAAAAGTATTTTTTTAAATTTTATAATTTACAAACTTAAAATGAAATTTGAAAATAAATTCAACATATTCTAAAGTCGTTTTTTCTTAATTTCAAAATTCTCAAAAATCTAATTTGGTTTAGGTTTAAAAAAATTTAAAAAACGGTAATGTTTCCGTAATTTGTTCGTGAATAAATTGGATGTTCTTTAATCAATTAGTAGTTATTCGCTGAAAATAATATACTAACTAATAAAAGCTTCTATAAAGCTGTCGAGTGCTCTGAAAATACTTGTATGTATTTTTATTTTTTTGAATAAACGTTAAATATGTCGGTTTTAAAAGAATAATTTTGACTATGTTATTGTGTTCATTAGAACTCTATGCATATCGGAAAGACGGTAAGCTGTTATTTTGTTTATGCTGGAAAGGAATCGATTGATTGTTATTAATGCTAAGAATTATTAATATCTTTTAAGGAAACTTATTGGAAATGGAAAAAACCTATTTTTTTTATTTAAATTTCTTTCATTTCGAGGCTTATAAATTACATATAATTATTTTAGAGATTGAATAATTGAAACTTAATAATTTTTTTAGTTCAAGTTATTACCAAAGTTTTGTGAATTGATCGACACTCATTACAAACAGATTATTATTTAATTGTGGTTGATGATATTTGAGAATTTACATGTGACAATATTATATTATATTATTAATTCATTGTCATAAAACAGACGAATATTTTTATGAGTAATCAAACTTTTAATTAGATATCATCGTCGTGCATGAATGTATGTTGAAAGCGTCTTTTCTTTTGAAGTTGCATGAACTTTCCGAATATTAGTAATAGTAAAAAGCAATAGTACATCAACATAATTAATAAGAGACTTAACTAGGGGTGTATGGCATCGTGCTTTAAGGCAAATTGCTGGAACTTCCCGTACCAAAAATTAGTTTTTTTAATAAAATTAAAATTTTTGAAAAAAATGGATTTTTGACAAAAATTTACATTTTTTGAAAAAAAAACTTTTTGAAAAAAAAATGTTTTCTTTATTTTGAAAGATTTTGGCAATTCTAAACTTCTTTTCAAAGCAATCGTACTGCTTTAACTGCATAGAGACAAAATATCGAAGCGCGTAAGCGCCTCGTCGTCGTCTAACGGACAAACGATGTTACGTAACCCTTAGAAATGTAAACATATACGTATTATTAAAATCTAGATAAAAATGTAATAATTTGATGTGCCTATGTTTCATGATCATTTTTGCCATGCACCCCACTAGTTTGATTTTAATAATTATGAAAGGTCCCAGCCAATTTGTGCGAGAACAAATCACAAAATTGGAAACTTTTACCAAAATCATTCAAATTTTTTCTGATTTCTCCCGGCAAATTTGGGCTAAAAACTAATCTGTACAATTGCCGAATCATATTATTCGAACAGATAAACTTTAAAAATGGGACCCGGTGTTTTGGTGACATCTTTTATGAAAATGTGTACACTGATCTATAATAAATCAACGGCTGATTGTTTAATTGCTTCATAAAATGATTGTTATTTTTAAATTATATTGCATTTTTTATATAATCTCTATTAGAGCTTACGTGTGTGTGAGGTAAAAAGGACCCGCAAAACTTTTACCCTGGCAGAAGGGTAAACAATGAAAAATAGTAAATAAAACAATATTAAAAGAAATACGATTAATGAATACTTTTCTAACTATGCTGATGATTATCTCTGACAAAATACTAGATCATGTATGTAAACAGTGTTTTCTCTGGTTGAAAAATGTAGCAATTATTTCGTAATTTTCCTTTAAAATTTAAAATCAAACATTGTACTGTTTGCCCGATGGCTGTTCCTCTTTTACTTAGCCTTTTATATGTGAATGAAAACAATTTGTCAACGTGATAATTAGTAACATAAGATATGTATGATTAGTTAATGACAATTTAAGTTATAAATAAATAGCCTAAATATATAAACGTTTACTTCAATTCAGCAGCATCGCATAAAAATTTGTGTTGTAGTGACTTCTTTGAAGACAAAAATGTAAAAACACGAAAAGACATTTTCACAAACTATTTAACTCTATATTATGTATTTAGGCAATGTATTATTAATTATTACTTGATGCAATAGTACAACTTTAAAATTAAATTCGTAGATATTACCTCAATCTCAAAGGACCAGGAAAGAAAAAAACAGCTAGAATAACATTTCTAAGATGGGAGTTTTACTGAACATAGTAAGATAATTTGTTTGATATGTATTATTTTATTCGTTGTGATATAATTGGATTGGTTTTAAGTTTTAACGATATAATTACTTAGTCACATTGGACCTTTGTGATCCGCTATACCCATAACACATACATTCTTTTCTCAAGTTTTGTGTTACAAAGATTCAGAATTATTTGAAAACATATAATTAGCAAATCAGAGTTTTTGTCAAAAACATGCATAACAAATAACAAATTTAAAATATGCCGTTAAAGTATGAATTATTTTTAGCTTTTAGTTAAACATTATTTTTTAATTTCGTGACATAATTTTGCTAATTATATTATTATTTAACTTTCTGGGGGAGAAGTTATTGTTTTCGTCAAAAAACCCGATTTGATAATTTTGTTTTCTCGACGTTTCAAGCGATTCTGAATCGAATAAGACATAATTTGGAAAAAGTATGTGTGTGTATGTGAGCCGATTTTCGATCTTTGGTGAAAATCGACCGCCTCGTGTTCTTGTAATGAACTGTTGAAAAAAAAAGTCGATTTTTATGAAACTTAATTAAATATTACGGCCCCTACAACAGGTAGTTTAATTTTAAGAATTCATTATCGTTTGAAAAAAAGATTAGCGTTTTTGGGCCGAAAATTGAAATTGAAAATTTTTACATTTCTCGACGTTTTGAAGGTTTTTGAACATTTTGGCATACCTCAAAAAAAATCGATGTGTGTGTGTATGTGTGTGTGTATGTATGTATAGATACAATTTTTCGTCCACGTTTTCCGGCGCACGGATCAACCGATTTGAATGGTTAAAAAAACATTCGATTCCTATTGATAGGGAGATGTGCTGATTAGTTTTTGGTAAATGCAGGTCCAGCAGTTACGGAGATAAAGAGCAAATAGTGCAGAAAATATTAATCGAGTTTTTGAGTGATCGGAGCATCCGATTTGAATGATCTAAAAAACATTAAATTAGTAATGATTGAAAGATGTGGTTATTAGTTTTTGGAAAAGGCAGGCCTAGCGATTTCGGAAATACAGCGTTAAAAAGTTAAAAAAGATTAGCGTTTTTTAACTTTCCGTAGGGTAAGATATTGTAATGGGCCGAAAATTGAAATTGAAAATTTTTACATTTCTCGACGTTTTAATGGTTTCTGAACATTTTGGCATACCTCAAAAAAAATTGATATGTGTGTGTGTATGTGTGTGTGTATGTATGGATACAATTTTTCGTCCACGTTTTCCGGCGCACGGATCAACCGATTTGAATGGTTAAAAAAAACATTCGATTCCTATTGATAGGGAGATGTGCTGATTAGTTTTTGGTAAAGGCAGGTCCAGCAGTTACGGAGATAAAGAGCAAAGAGTGCAGAAAATATAAATCGAGTTTTTGAGTGAACGGAGCATCCGATTTGAATGATCTAAAAAACATTCAATTAGTAATGATTGGAAGATGTGGTTATTAGTTTTTGGAAAAGGCAGGCCTAGCCATTTCGAAAATGCAGAGCTAAATGTGCAAAAAATAGCAGTTTTTGAGAGAACTAAGCGTCTGATTTCAATGATTCAAAGAACTTTTTGCTTGTTTTAACAAAATAATTGATTTTGGAAAAAAAGTTTTTGTTCCAAATTTTTTTTCAATTTTTTTTTTCAATTTTTTTTTTTGTATTTCGAAAATAATTCAGATTTTAATCGTAATTCTGATAAAAGTTCTAATGTACTTCAAACAAATATGTTTAACTTTACAATTCAGTTTATATAATTCTTATAAATATTAGACAATGTTACAATATTTATAATAATATATTTGAAAACATTCAATATTTCTCGAACTTTTCGTTACGGTACGGGAAGTTCCAGCAATTTGCCTTAAGGCATGATGCCATACACCCCACTAGTTTTACATTTAAATTGAATTATTTATTATTGATTAAGTCGATTATTTACACATATCGGAAAGTTTATGTAACTTGCCTTAAGGTGAAATACCACCCACAACTAGTTAATAATTAATTTATTGTATTTCATAATGCAAACAAAATTGATTTTAATTATGGTATGTTTGATTTATTAATTGATACATAACTGTTCACTGTTCGAAAATCGCATGTAACTTTGTAAAGCGATATCGACTGCTAATCATAAGTTTAGGTGCGTCATTCCTAAGCCCCATAATAAGAGCACAACAGACGAAGGTCGCCGCCCCGCAGTCTAGACTAACCCCGAAGTCTCGGGGGAATTTCTTCAGATCGGTCACACTTCTCTCGCTTACTCTCACCGTAGCAATTTTTCATCATCATTTGCACAGAATATGATGCTTTACACAGCTTAGACGGTCTGAAAATATTCTGAAACATAAACGTATTAGAAGTGCTATGTATCAATTGGAATTTGAATTGCCAATTTGTTACAGATTAAAAATTTACATTATTTTTATTGCTAAATGGAGTGAAAAATAAAGTCGCTATAAGTACTGTATGTGAAATAGTAATTCTCGGTAAATTTAGAATTTGGCATAATTAAATTAATTATTTCTCCTAAAAGTTCGAATTCTTTATAACAATCTTTCTATTAAATGTATGCTAGAAATATGTATTTTCACTAGGTGTGAGAAAAACTTGGTTTTAAAGCAAGAAATGTTCGATATGTGTAATAAACTTTATCAACCCAAATTGAGATTTAGCTAATTATATCAACATTTTAACTGATTATTCTGAAAATAAAGTTTTTGCTTTCATTAAAAACTAATGATTGCGATATCTAATTTATATCTCTGAAATGCATTGATAATATCTAAAATTTTATTAATTATAGTGCACTTACACATGTTTGTATGTCCTAAAATTTTGCATTATTCCAAATTTTTAATGAAATTATATAATTAAACCAGTTTTCGAAGGACTGTTTTGTGCATACACTTTATCGTCATGTTAAGTTTTATCAATAACGCTGAAACATTTTTTTAAAAAAATGAATCAAATTGTTCTGTGAAATTATGAGCATTTGCTATATGAAAGTACTGGCACGATTACGTATATTATGTACGTAGAAAATTCAATATGTTTAGTATGATCGTGATATCTTTTCCAACATTTAATTACGAAGAAACAGGTCGACAAATCTTTATCAAAAACTAATCAGCGCGATTCCCAACTAATATCTTTAAATTTATAATGAGAACAAAAAATTTTCTCACTTTTCGGCTAAAAAAACTCTAGTCCTTATGGCGATACATCGAATGGCTTTTAAATTTTTGAAATTGGTTCAGTAGTTTACGAGAAAACGTGGTCGAAAGATCGAAAAATCGGTTCGCATGCACACACACATTTTCAATTTAATTTCAATTGCTTCACAATAACTTGACATGTCGAGAATAAATCCGATTCTTGACAAAAGGAATAAAAGTAATTATTTTATGCATACGTATAATACTTGTTCAGAATGCAAAGGGTTACAAATACCACCTAACACTAGTTAATCTACAAATCAACTTCGTTAACCGGGTATTCCATGGTGTAACTGTTAAGCTCACAGACTTGTGTTTTTAGGGTTGTGGGTTCACTGTGGGTACTTGTCTATTGTAACTTCAAAATATAAATTAAAACTATTTTTCTAATTGAAAATAGCTTATATTCGGACACTGCGGTGCACAATTGCAATGAGAAATTTCTCACGCAATTCTTCCCTGAATCGAGTTGGAGTTTAACTCAGCTCCGGGACCTGCCCGAGAGAAGTACGTTCTTATTATCATAATATTAATCTACTTAAAAACAAAAGTTTTATTTTCATAAATATCCTTAATATTATATCCTATGGGACAGCGGTGGCGATATCGGTTAGTAGAACGTGGGCTAGCACCAACTAGTCCCGGGTTCGCTGGTTCGATTCCCGCTACCGCCGTAGCCCGACATCAGGCAACTTTGATGTCAAATTTTTTCTTGGGGTTATAGATCACAATATAACTTCAAGTGGAAATCGTCCTTCGTGGACATAGTTGCATCATTCAATCATATGTAAACTATTAGACGTATGAGCTAATATATAAAAATCCCACACATAGGAGAATGGTAAACCGATGGCTTGCCTCTCATAATAATACCTTACATCATAAGTCATTAACCAAGCAGCTTATAGAACATATAAATAGTAAGAAATCTGATTGCTGTTGTAACAATTAAAATATATACATATACATATATATATATATATACATATATATATATATATATATATATATATATATATATATATAGGGCAGTCCTTAAAATAGTCATTTTTGAATTTCCTTGCTCCCAGGAGCTCAAATGGTTCCAAATTGATAAAAAACAATTCTCTGAAAGTTTTAGCTCTTAATATTAACGTTTATATAGAGCGCAATTCAAGCAAACTTTGTATGGAAACAATTTTGAAAATTTAAAAAAAATGTTTTAGGTATATCTTAGCGACAAATGAATGAGTTTTATTAATTCAATTGTTCGCTAAATTGCATCTAAAAACATTTTTAAAGTTTTTGAAAAAATTTCCATGCTATTTCCATACAAAACTTTGATTGAATTGCGCTCTATCTAAACGTTAATATTAAGAGCTAAAACTTTTATAGAATTGTTTTTTATCAATTTGGAACCATTTGAGCCCCTGAGAGCAAGGAAATTTGAAAATGACCATTTTAAGGACCATCCTAATATATATATATATATATATATATATATATATATTATATGTATATATATGTATATATATATATATATATATATCCTATTATACTTAATGGAAAGTATAAAATAATTTTCTACTTTCAAGCACAGCCCACTTGCAATCTTTTGGTCCTTTGAACACCCATTAAAAGCTGGAGTTTTCCTTGAATCTATTTTAAAAGAACAAATTTACAAATAGTAGATGAATTCGTCGTTGGTGGTATATGTGGAATTAAAGTGACGGTTTCCCAATAAATTACGTGCATAGGAAACCCATATAATATTTATATGCGCTGTAAATAGTGAAATATGCCATCGTAAACTACCACCGTCCGGCATAACGATGTGGATCTTATATGCGTGAAACTTTCATTGTTCATGGCGCCCGTATGACTAGTTACATTATTATATGGGTTCAGCATAGGTATATAATGTATTGTTAACTTTAATGCAGTATACTTCAACACTACTTAATGGTTTATGAGCTGATAATTTATTTTGTCACTAAAACCGCCGGTCAGAACTATTTTATGCTCTAAAGGCGATATCAGTTTTGATATATTCGTACGAACATGATCACGCGATTATTTCGCCTGGAAATAAATTATTTACTAGGTGCATTTCAAGTATTCTAACAAAATGCAAATATATTACTTTGAAAGTTAATTTTTCTATTTAAAATATAGAAATAAGCTTAAGGTAATTTTCAGTCTTGACACGGAATCAAAGAAATAGCAATAAAACTTATTCATGTTGTTTAAAATCCCATTAAAACTTTGAAACAAACTTTGAAATTAGATTTATATTTATCAAATAACTAGTTCTCAACTCTTAACAAAATGACCTCATTTGAGTCTTTTTCATCCGTGACTCTGAATCCACAAGGTTTTTCTGTCCAAAAATTAACCAATTTTTCAGACCGTCAACATATATGGAAATGTTTTAATACTAATTAAAAGACATAATTTTAGAAGGCTTTATTCTTATTTTTTCTCAATAACAGCAGAAGGAAAAAACAGTTACATTGATTTTAAGAATTCAAAATTTCATAGGGTAGAGCAGAACTTAATGGTCCGCGGGTAAAAAGCCCAACACTGCTATCTCAGCATCCAGTAAAATTGAGCATTCTTTAACAACAAACAATATTTGAAAGCAGTGGGAAAAAGATGTATAACTAACCATCGCCATAATTTTTCGGACCGCGCTGTCGGGATATAAACGGCAATGTTTGAAAATCTATAACGAAAGTATTATATTTTCTTTTGGTTGTGAGCACCATAGATCATTTTCAGACTTTAATATAATTTTTAAATGTGCGCTATTAAATTGTTCAATAAGATGTATTGTTAATTTTGGGTTAGATTCAACCGTTTTTTTATATAATATCTATAAAAGCTTACACCAGAGTGGGGTAAAAAGCAGCAAATGAGCCTTTACCCCGCATAGGTGTAAAAAATAACTTGTTGAAAGTGGCATCTAGCCTTAAAGCAAGTTGCTTGAACTTCCCGAAATGTGTAATAATTAACTTAATCAACCGAAATTTAGATTTAGATATTTAGATAAAATTTTCAACTATTTATTTCGAAAATGAAGTTATTGCTACCAATTAATTCTGAACCAATAAGAATTTTCTCAAACACATTTAAATTATCTGTAATTATACTCATTATATTACACAGACACGTGCTTGTATGTACTAAAATTGTAGCTTATTATTTTTATTTTTTTTTAACTTCCCGTAGGGTAAGTTATTGTAATGGGCCGAAAATCGGAATTGAAAATTTTTACATTTCTCGACGTTTTGAAGGTTTCTGAACATTTTGGCATACCTCAGAAAAAATGGATGTGTGTGTGTGTGTGTGTGTATGTGTGTGTGTGTGTGTATGTATGTGTGGATACAAATTTCCAGTCACGTTTTAGGGCGCACGGATCAACCGATTTGAATGGTTCAAAAAACATTCGATTCCTATTGATAGGGAAAAGAGCTGATTAGTTTTTGGCAAAGGCAGGTCCAGCCGTTTCGGAGATACGGAGCAAAGAGTGCGGAAAATAGAAATCGAATTTTTGAGAGAACGGAGTATCCGATTTGAATGATCTAAAAAACATTCAATTAGTAATGATTGGGAGAAGTGTTTATTAGTTTTTGGCAAAGGCAGGCCCAGCCATTTCGAAGATACGGAGCTAAATATGTAAAAAATGGCAGTTTTTGAGAGAACTAAGCGTCCGATTTGAATGATTCAAAAAACTTTCTGCTTGTCTTAACAAAATAATTGATTTTGGAAAAAAAAATTTTGTTTGATTTTTTTTTTTTTTTTTTTTTAGTTTTTTGTTGAAACAAATAATTTCAACTTTGCAATTCAGTTTATATAATTCTTATAAATATTAGACAATGTTACAATATTTATAATAATCTATTTGAAAACATTCAGTATTCCTCGAACATTTCGTTACGGTACGGGAAGTTCCAGCAATTTGCCTTAAGGCACGATGCCACCCACCCCACTAGTTAATTGTTAATGTTTGACTCATCACATGACAAAAGCAACTTCTGACACAAATTTCGACTATATTATTTTTCCAAACTTTTGATTCAATTGTAAATAAATACATCATATAACAATTTTGAATAATGTTTATTAGTAATATGGTAACACTTGTGATGCACACATATTTTAGTGTCAACCATTATTCACATTTATATAATAATAAATTATAAATTATATATTTATAATAGCATTAAAAATATTTATAATATTTGAAAACAATAATGTAATTAAAGTCATACTTCAAATATGCAATGATCGGTTTGTCATTGTAATTAGCATTTAGGATTTAGACCTTTATTGGAAAAATGAAGTAATTGCTGATTAATAAATTTTATAGTATTTGTTCACACAGTAGATTATGTAAAACATTTTTACATTTTTTTACATTTTAATAATATCCTCAAAGGTATATAGTAACCTCGAAACCTTCGAATAATACAAATTACTTCAATAAACTTACGTTTCTTACACGGCACAGATTTTTCATTTGTTTTATTATTTGCGATATAATTATTTACGGGGGACAGGATGAAATATTCTTCCAATCCAGACATTTTTTATCAATTCAGGATTTGCACTACTATTTAACCTTCAAATGTAATGACAAGAGAAAAATGAACAATACACTACACGCTTTCGGTGACGTACGTACGTACAAAGTCACGCGTACAAAGAAGCCTCGCACACGATACCAGCATACGAGAGCGAATGACGAATCATTGGCACTCGACTCGTCCGTAACGCTCTTCCGTTGCATTTGTACGGATTTACACACTAGTCGCGTCTAAAGAATTTTACTTCAAAAACAGGTTTGGTCCATTATCTCCCAATGCGCTTATTTAAAGAGCTTAATCAAAAGTACATTTGTGAAATAGGTGCAACCGTTTTTGACACAATAATATACATACAGAATACACAAGTACATTTTCCAAATTTAGTATCGAATATTTTAGAATAATTTGAAACGTCAAAATAACATAATCCTAATCACAGGATCTCCTTGTAAAAACATATTATTTTTCTTCGAGAAGTAAAGTAAATAAAATGCCAATAAACTAGACATACTTATGAATTATTTATGAAGTAGGTAACATAACTGTTTTCATATATTAAACGTCCGGCGTGTAGAAAATTAAAGTGTACACAATTTACTTGAAAACTTGGTACACATAGGGCTAGAGATTTATTGCCAGTGATTCGTTTCCGCGAGAACATTTACAGCTTTTAAACCGAATTAGGCGAGTGGCATATACGTTGCATCTAGAGTTCTAGAGTATTCACAACAGACGGTGTATTCACAATTGCATAGCCTAGATGCACGAGTTCATATGTATCGTGAACAACAGAAATAAAAACAAATAACAACACAAAGAACATGCTATATAGTATAGTCTTCAGTGAATGTTTAAATATAGATCTCCCCTAAGTAATTCAACGAGACCATTTCGGAATTGATATATTCTAGCTGCTTCTAGAAATTCTCGTAAAAGAGACCTGGCTATTCAAAACAAATTACTCCTTTCGAAGTACATTCATAAGTGTTTCGTTTGTTTACCTAAAAATATCTTTATTTATGATTATACCCAACTTTGACAATAAAGTATATGAAAATAGAGAAGGCAAATATTACAGAAAATACTAACTGGTATTGGTATTTTGCCTTGAGGCAAGTTACATAAACTTCCCGATATATGTAAACAATTGTAACAAACAATGTAAACAATCAACTTAATCAATAAAAATATATTAATTTATGAGTGATTAAAAGTATTCCGAGTGGATTTATTACACATAATTGAAAACGAACGAACACGCTAACTCAGAGTATTTTCTAAAATCGACAATTTTTATAATTAAACCAGTTTCCGTAGGACTTTTATGGTTTAGTATGTTCATTAAGACCAAGTCTTTTATCGTTATACCAAGTAAATCGTCTAATTTTAATTTTAACAAACATCAAAAAAACTACTATTTCAAACTTTGATGAATTTTTAAAATTAAACTACTTGTGGTGATGCCGTAATATTTCAGTAAGTTATATAAGACCATGATATAAATCGCTAAAAAAGTTCCATAAAAATCGGCTTCATTTTTTTTTCAAAAGTTAATTACAAGAAAACGGCTCGGTAGATTTTCACTTAAAACTGATCAATATCATTCCCAACTAATATCTTTCAAACAGTTTCTGATTTTTTAAAATCAAGTTGGTAGTATGAGTTTAAATGTGGACGAAAAGTTTAACACTTTTTTCCAAATTACAAAGAAACGACTCGGTCGATCGTCGCACAAAACTGACAAACAATAGTCCTCATCGAGATATATCAAATGGCTTCTAAATTTCTGAAATTGGTTCATCCGTTTTTGATCAAACGTCGATGAAAGGGTTAATTTTGACAAATGCCAAAAAAACGATACTACGTTTGACAAACTTGGACGAATTTTTAAAGTTAAACCAGTTGTCGTAGAGACGTAATATTTTAGTAAGATCTATAAGACTATGGTATCTATCGTATGGCCCGGCCGATCTCTACCAAAAACTTTTCGCAACCAATATATTTCGAACGATTTTTGAATTTTTAAAACCGATTCAGAATTGCGTGCTAAAACGTGGACGAAAAATCTGTTCACGCACACGCACACACACACACACACATACTATTTCCAAATTTGGTCTCATTCGATTCAGAATGACTTGAAACGTCGAGAAAACATAAAATTAGCGAGTCGGATTTTTTTGATGAAAGCAAACTTCTCCCTCGAGAAGTTAATAAGTAAAAATTGTGGTAACGCTTTATTTTGCTCAAGCTAAGTGTATATATTGATATATGTAAACGAACAAGTGTACAGCCTTGTGTTTTGAGGAAAATTACTGAAAAGTTGTGCTTTTTTCAATAACAATCAGAATGCAGGGCAATTCTATAAGCCCTATCATATATTCTTTTGTTATTTCAAAGATATATTAAATTTTCAATTTTGAATCATATACCTACAACTTAAAAATGTGAATATTCTAATATATGATAGTCTTAGGAATCATTGCAATATTTCAAATTGCTTATAATATAAATTAACATAAATTAAGGGCGGGTCAATTGACCCATTCTGAAATTTGAATTGAATTAGCATCTATAATATTATTGTTTTTTGAAAATTGGACATTCGGAACCTCTAGTACTAATCAATATATTGTTAAAATACTTTTAAATTTATATCTTTGTTGATTATTTTGAGTTATATTTAATGTATTCCGTTATCTATCATATCGGATCATTTGATCCAGAGAGCATTATTTTATTTTATAAGGGTTTAGAATACTTTATTTCTGCAGAGACCGTTGTGAAAAGTAGTTCAATCAAAATAGCCGCGAATAATTTACAAAAAATATCAAAATTTTAGATAGGACGAAGCTTCCAGTAAAAATTTATTTGAAAAAATATGAAAAACTCACTGATCTCAAGAAATATTAATTTAAAAAAACTGCTACATAGCTTCCGTACTCCTAAACAATCTAATTTGAAATTATTAATAATTGATAAGCATTTTCGTTTGGCTATCCAAAAAATATTGAATAATAAGTTTGTCAAAATTGTTTTCATTGAGACATTGCTTCAAATCAAAATGGAACACATGATTGTGAGAAATAAATATAGCAAAATGTGTGTCCTGATTTTTTCCAATTAAAAATTAAAGACAAACAGAGAAATAAATATCCATTTATGTTAGTAGAATGTAAGTGTTTAATTAGTGTTGTATTTATGGTTTATAAATTGTTATTGCATTTTAGCATAGCTTATTATTACGTGATGCATTTCAGTGCAAATAACTAACGGAACTTCAATAAAATGCGTATGCATTAACCTATTCATTTCATAGAGATTTTCATGAGTTGAAACGAGAGCTTAGAATTGGATACAAAGCAACGAAACGCTGGATTTGTTTATGACTATAGATACAGTACACAATGAAAACTATGGCTTTTATTCGTTATTAAATTTCATTACACTGCTCTACAAAGTATAAAAGCTTAAGCGGGACTGGTTTGCAAAATTTATGCAGTGCAAAACAGTGCAGTGATTTTAAAGATTATGGCATTATGGAATAAATCGTGTTTAGAATAGTGTTAGCAAGATATCAACACATAATTGACTTAGGCAATGAGCAATGATGAATAGCAATTGACTAGGATTGATAACAATAAAATAAATTGATAAATTTAACCAAATTATATTTACTATAAAGTTGATTTTTGCCAAGCAGGATTAATTAAATCAAGATAAAATAGTATAATAATCTACAAAGTTACACGGATTTTCACTTCACGAAAACGTAAGAGACTGATCGCATAATGAAATGAATATCATCGAACAAAGGCAATCCTCAAAGGCAAACATTGGAAGAAGTCTTCAGATATCTATGATACGCCAGCCAAATGAAACTTGATGAAAGCTAACTACCACAGCATCAGTTTGTGCAGGGTTTGCACATGGAGTTGAAAATTATATTAAACATTTTATGTAGATCAACTTTATACAATTAAAATAACTTTCCCAAAGTATATATGAATTTTAAACTCATTTTTGAATAATTGAAAATTTCTAAAAAAAAATATGAAGAGAACTGGATCTAATATTATAAATATCGATTGAGAAGTACCGTAGGGCATTATGGTGCCAAAAAACCATAATCGTAATTATTCTAGTCATACAAATATTGAACGATTTTTTTTCTATAATCTAATTTAGTTTTAGTTTATATTCTGTAGTCTAACATTTTATGTAGATCAACTTTATACAATTAAATTAACTTTCCCAAAGTATATATGAATTTTAAATTCATTTTTAAATAATTGAAAATTTCTAAAAAAAAAATATGAAGAGAACTGGAAATAATATTATAAATATCGATTGAGAAGTACCGCAGGGCATTGTGGTGCCAAAAGACCATAATCGTAATTATTCTAGTCATACAAATATTGAAAGATTTTTTTTCTATAAGCTAATTCAGTTTTAGTTTATATTCTGTACACAAAGGTCTAATTTGACTTTGAGCGATTATATTGTGAAAACCAAATTATATAACATAAAATAACACATATTGAACTAAAAACTATTTGACTATTTTCGGAAAAACTTTCAGCTAATTCATCATTGAGAGAAGTGTGTTTTTTGCTTTTTGTTTTTCATAAATTGGTCTTTTTTACCCGCATAGGAAGAGTAAGATGGGACGACCAGGGGGCAAACAGGTCTAGTGCCTTATTTTTAATTTTATAGAGGTTTTATGGAGTAATAGCTAATCAATGCGCTATAATCAAATTATTTGGTTGAAGATTAGAATTAGAAATCATAGTCTAAAAATGAATTTGTTAATCATAATTTCAAACTAGTGGTGTGTATGGCATCGCGCCTTAAGGCAAATTGCTGGAACTTCCCGTACCGTAACGAAATGTTTGAGGAATATTAAATGTTTTCAAATAACTTATTATAAATAAATACTGTTACATTGTCTAATATTTATAAGAATTAGATAAACTGAATTGCATTGTTGAAAATATTTCTTTAAAGTATATTAGAACTTAAGTCAGAATTACAAATAAAATCTGAATTATTTTCGATGTACAAAAATAAAATTTTTTGAAAGAAAAAAATTAAAACAATTTTTTTTTCCAAAAGCAATTAGTTTGTTAGAACAAGCAAAAAGTTCTTTGAATCATTCAAATCGGCTGCTTAGTTCTCTCAAAAACTGCTAATTTTTGCACATTTAGCTCTGTATCTCCGAAACGGCAGGATCTGCCTTTGCCAAAAACTAATCATCACTTCTACCCGTCATCACGAATTGAATGTTGTTGGATCATTCAAATCGAATGCTCCGATCTCTCAAAAACTCTATTTCTATTTTCTGCTCTCTTTGCTCCGTTTCACCGAAACGACTGCACCTGCCTTTTCCACAAACTAATCAGTATATCTTCCTAATAATAGGAATCGAATGTTTTTTTTAACCATTCAAGTTGGTTGATCCGTGCGCCCGAAAACGTGGACGAAAAATTGTATCCATACATACATACACACATCTATTTTTTCTGAGGTATGCCAAAATTTTCAGAGATGTAAAAATTTTCAATTTCAATTTTTGGACGATTAAAATAACTTACTCTACGGGAAGTTAATAAATTAAAAAAATGATATTAATCCTTACTACTATCATGAATCGTGCTATGGTAGGATTTGTGTTTATAATTTATAACCCGATTTAAGGCAAAGGCTGATCACCCTCTACTGGCTCTCTACTTTCAAATTTTGTTCTTAAAAAATTATCTACTTGTTTTTAAATAATGGTTGTGGATCATTTTAGCCGTAGACCCTTAAGCCATACTTTACCTGATTAACTCGGTATTATAATTACTACAAAATCAGTAAAAAAGTCAGAATTTGTTCAATAAAATAAATCCGTATAAAATCACGAACCCTTTTTTAAAATTTAAAAACTTTTTGAAAAATATCTTTTGGGAATCGTGCTGGTTGGTTTTTGGCCGTAATATTCTTTCATGATTATTTTTTTGTATATAAGATATAATAAACTTACATATGTATTATTTTTATTTTCTACAAAAAAACGTGAAAACGTTTGATCTTAAAAAATTCTCTACTTAAAAAATAATGGTTGTGGACCTTTTTAGCCGTAGACCTTTAAGCCATACTTTACCTGATTAACTCGAGATTATAATTACCACAAAATCAGTAGAAAAGTCAGTATTTGTTCGCATAAAATCTTAAATTTAAAATTTAAAATTTAAAAACCTGTTAAAAAATATCTTTTGGGAATCGCGCTGGTTGGTTTTTGGCCGGACTATTCATTCATAATTATTTTTTTGTATATAAGATATAATAAACTTACATATGTATTATTTTTATTTACTACAAAAAAACGTGAAAACAATTATTTCAAAAATATCATAATTTTTATCTGAATGGATGTAAATAATGATTATAAAGGAACATATTATAAAGCAAAGATGTAGAAATAACATCAATATTACAAGATGCAACATTGTTAATAGTATCGTGCACAAAACTGGAAAAGAATTTATTTACAATTTTACTGCTCCTAATTACAGTTAATGATGTACATTCAAGTTAATATATATTCCAATTTTAATTTGCACTGTTTTATACCACTTAGTCTCTCTAAATACCTTCATAATGCAATGATGAAAGGCTAAGAGATTAATTTATCGTACAAAGGTATACATTGTATGTATAAAACTAATAAACATGATAATTCAATTTGTGAGCCTGTGCAGTGAAATGCAAGCAAGCATAAAATGCAAAAGAAATTGATATCGAATATTATGCCTGTACACATGTATACATGTACCACATACTATGTGCGATCATATCTGTTGTTATTTATGATTTTTGTTGCAGACAGACATCGATGCCGTAAAGTTACCTTTTGCAGAAGTTGAGAGGAGTGTAGTGTTCTTAATATATATAGCTTGAATATTGTATTTTAATATATTCAACATTTATCTTGAAATCAAATTGTCTTCAAATTGAAATAAATTTCAACATTCAATCTAAATTATACCTACATCGTTATCAAATAAGTTTTGTTATCAAATAGGTTATATCTATATATATATGCAGTTAAAAATGGAGAGTATCCATTGCTTAAAAAAATTAAATTAATTTAGATTGTCGTAGACTGTCGTTAGAAATTGGCAAACGAAGTTTGAAAACGAATTTTCTAACAAAAATATTTGAAAGTAGAGGGAAATGATGTGTTACCAGCCATCACCGTGATTTTTGCGCCATTGCTTTCGGGAGATGAACGACAATGTCTGAAAATTCATAACTACAGATTTTTTTTCGTTGTTAGTTTTTTTGATTGTGAGCTCTTTTGTTTTGTTTTACGAGACTATAATAAAAAATCGCAAATTTACAAGATATTCGTGACTAAATACCAATTTTACAGTATTATTTCTGTAGAAATGTACCCATGAAATGCACATTTCTACAATGAATATTTGGCTGGGAGTTTTACTGTTCATTGCCAGATCGTTGCGAGTTTAATTTGAGTGTTGTGAAATAATTGGTTTGGTTTTCACAATATAATTGCTCAAATTCAAATTGAACCTTTTTTTCGCCTTACCCTATTATTAGACATATTCAGTTTAATACACTGCCATTTATAAAACTTTTTTGTGTTTTTGTCGATTAATTTTGTTATAAATGAATCAAAAATAACAACTCAAAAATTGAAATTTAGTTATTTATTAAATTTACCGATGATTATTAGTTATCTTACGTTTGTTTTATTTTTTCCTATAGATTAGATTTGCAACTGAATTTATTTATCTTCCATTTATAATTATTGGAGAATTTTATAAAAAAACTTATTACAATTTATGAAAGTGACAAATGCTTTGTATCACATACATAAATCAAATATCATCTTTAATATAGATAGAAACTAGTTGTGTATGGCATCGTGCCTTAAGGCAAATTGATGAAATTTCCCGTACCGTAACGAAATGTTCGAGGAATATTAAATGTTTTCAAATAGATTATTATAAATATTGTTACATTGTCTAATATTTATAAGAATTATATAAACTGAATTGCAAAGTTAAAGTTTTAGTAAGAATTAAAATTAAAATCTAAATTATTTTTAATATACAAAAAAAATGAAAAAGAAAATTGAAACATTTTTTTTTTCAAAAGCAATTATCTTGTCAAAACAAGCAGAAAGTTCTTTGAATCATTCAAATCGGACGCTTAGTTCTCTCAAAAACTGCATTTTTTGCACGTTTAGCTCTGTATCTCCGAAACCACTGGACCTGCCTTTTCCAAAAACTAATCACCACTTTTCCCCGTCATATAAAAAAATACCCTTTAGATTTATAAAATTTTGACGCGCCATCATACCAAACTTCAATGAATTTTCATAATTAAACAACCTTATTTTCGTAGATCTATAATATTTTGAAATATATGTTAAGACCTGGAACTCTATCACATGCAAAGTTTCATTCATCAATTCGGGTTTAAAACCCAGCACTCCACAATACAACAATGCCATAGGATAGTAAATTAAAATAGCCTAATTTTATTTTTCAACAATTACTTGCGAAGATACGGCTCGGCCTATATTTAACCAATAGTAAAACGTCGAAGTAAGATCAAATTTTAACGTGCATACACTCAGATCTTGCCCAATTTTGGTCTAAAACGATCAAGAATTCCTTGAAACGTAAAATAGTATATCGAATGTTCTAGCAACTAGCTGTAAGTGGAATTCTGTCTTAAAGCAATTAGGGCATCGTGCCTTAAGGCAAATTGCTGGAACTTCCCGTACCAAAAATTATTATTTTTTTAAAAACGATTAACATTTTTGAAAAAAAATTACTTTGAAAAAATAAGATTTTTGAGAAACTATAAATTGGACAAAAAATTAGTTTTTTTTGAAAAAAAAAATTTTTAAGAAAAATTTTTTTTAAAAAAAAAAATTTTTTTTTTGAAAAAAAATTTTTTTTTCTTTATTTTGACATATTGTGGAAGATCTGAACTTTTTTTTCAAAGCAATTGTACTGCTTTAACTACATAGGGACAAAATATAAAGCGCGTAAGCGCCGCGTCGCTGTCTAACGCATAAGCATTGGTACGGAACCCATAGGAATGTTAACAAAATGTATACTTATTGTTAAAATCTCTATAAAATATCTGATAATTTGATGTGCATATGTCTAATGATCATTTTTGACCGCCAAATGGCTCATTTTTTCACTTTTTTTTCTATATCTCCGAAACCGCTGGACCTACCTTCATGAAAGTTGTATCGATTCTTCATCTTGTCAATACAAATAAAATGTTTTCTGAATTATTCAAATCGGACGCTCCGTTCACTTAAAAACTGAGTTACCGTTTTCGGAACTTTTTGCCCCGTATCTTCGGAACGGCTTGACCTGCCTTTGCCAAAAACTAATCAGCACGTCTCCTTATCAATACGGATCGAATGTTTTTTGAATTATTCAAATCGGTTGATCCGTGTTCCCGAAATCGTCGACGAAAATTTGTATCCGCACATACATACACACACATACATACATACACACACACACACACACACACATACATCCATTTTTTCTAAGGTATGCCAAAATGTTCAGAAACCTCTGAAACGTAAAGATATATAAAAATTTTCATTTTCGATTTTTTTGCGATTACTATAACTTACCCTACGGGAAGTTAATTACCCTACGGGAAGTTAAAAATATAAGCTTCTCCATCTGGAAGTTAATAAATAAGTCGACAAATTGCTTAGTATTCATAGCTTAATGTTTCCTATTTTCTATTCCTATTTAATGTTTAATAATTTGATTATATACAATATTGATAGTAACCAGAAAAAAATATTCTAAATTGCACACAATTCTATATTATTTTATATGATCATATTATTTTTTAAATTTACGATTGTAGAAAATTCCGCAAAAGCTTGCTCTGCAACGGCGTGACGAGTCATTCGGGCTTAATGAACACAGTATGCATTCGATACGTATGATAATTTCTCATATTACTATGTTAGCAACATTGTAGTCTTATTATTTTCCGAGTAAGGATATAGTTGCTCATAAATTAATGATATACGATAATAATAATTTTTATTTAACTTGAAATGTATAACATGCTGCGGACATGTGTAGCGAGCTAAGACGCTTATGGTGAGACTACTCAAGAACTGCTATTTGATTTTTAAACAGTGTTTTGCTCGAATACCCTCATTAGTTAGAATGATGGTGTTTCTTACAAAAAAATGTAGTTATTACTTCTTATTTATTGTTTATCATTGCTGTTATCGCATCTATGCATCCTGTATAATACCTTGTCATTATCGGCGCTATAGAAATGACATGAAAAAGAATATGCATTTTAAATGTTAGTTCAAAGACGTTTGATCATTTTGGCATGGGTCAGATAAAAGTAATGAATGAACTAATAAGTTTATATTTTGCAAAAATAGTTTATAACTATGTTAGTACATATCTCTTGCTTTTTATTTGTTGCTATTGTGATTTTATGTAGGGTAGCTAGGGCCAATTGCAACAGGCGTAAGTAATTTTTCAATAGAAACTTAAACGATATTAAAATATTTTTTTCGCTTAATCAAGCGTTACATGTTTCACATGTTCAGTCGAACATGTGAGAACATTCCTGCAAGATATTGTCATAAATACTGTCCCGCAGTAGAAATGTGCAGTGGTATCATTTTTGACAGGTAAAATTGATCTCTCATAAAATTTCGGCTTGTATTATTATTATCCACAAATTTTAAATTTTATATATTTTATTAACTTCCCGAAGGAAAAATTTATGTTTGCGTCAAAAAATTAGATTCGCTAAAAATTAATTTCGACGTTTCAAGCCATTCTGAATCGAATGAGACCAAATTTTGAAAAAGTATGTGTGTGTGTGAACTGTGAACACAGTTTTTACCGTAGATCGACGTTTCCTCAAAAACGGCTGGACCGATTTCAAAAATTTAAAAGCCATTCGATGCATCTTGATGAGAATTTAGAACCATCGTTTTTCAGTTTTGCCCTACGATCGGCCGAACCGTTTCTTTGCAAATCGCAAAAAAGTGAAAAAAATTTCGTCCACGTTTCAGTACACAATTCTGAATCGATTTTAATAATTCAAAAATCATTTGAAAGATATGGTTGGGAATCGACCTGGTATAGATCGGCCGAGCCGTTTTCTTCTAATAAATTTAAAATAAATTTTTATTTTCGATGATTTCTCTGATTTATTTTTTGACAGTAATTATCATAATCTTATCTATCATACTAAAATATTATGGCCCTGCGACAACTCGTTTAACTTTAAAAATTCGTCAAAGTTTGCAAAAAATAGTATAATTTTTTGGCATTTGTCAAAATTAGACTTTTGATCGACGTTTTCTTATAAACGCCATTTAAAAGCCATTTGAAGTATCTCAATAAGGACTATCGTTTGCCAGTTTTGTACGACGATCTGCCGAGCTATTGAATAGATTTTAAAAAACCAAAAACTGTTTGAAAGATATTAATTGGGAATGATACTGATTAGTTTTATGTGAAAATCTACCAAGCCGTTTTCTTGTAATTAACTGTTGAAAAAAAAATTAAGCCAATTTTTATGTAACTTTTTTTGGCGATATATATCATGGTCTTATAGAACTTACTGAAATATTACGGCCTTATGACAAGTAGTTTAATTTTAAAAATTCATCAAACTTTGAGAAAATGAGTAGTGTTTTTGACGTTTGTTAAAATTAAAATTAGACTTGGTTTAACAATAGAATACTTGGTTTTAATGAATATACTAAACTAAACCATTAACGTCCTACGGAAACTGGTTCAATATAAAAATTATTGATTTTTGAAAATTTGCTTTCAGAAAATTCTCCAAGCTAACGTGTTCGTTCGTTTTCAATTAGGTGGAAGTCCCGTAACGCCGTACGGCACCAAAAACCGGACACTCTATTTAACACCTATTATTTAAGCAAGTATAAATCTTTCCATTTCAAATTATAAGTGAAAGAGGCGAGAGCAGCCCTTTCCTGTTTTAGGCGTAAAATCACGGCGTCACCTAAATATCAATGGAAGTAATTCTAGTATATTGATTCATTTACATTTGAGTGGAATGCAAAAATAAAAGTTGTATTTGATTGTTATCCGTATAATGGTAGAATATTATTAGATCTTTTAACCAATTTTAGTAAGTGCCAAAATCTTATGATAAATCCTCCAGCTGAGAGCATCGGTGTCGCCCAGTCAAAAGGGTAGATAAATAGTATTTTTTTTTTTGCAAGATCTAAGAACATTCGTCAAAGACACATGTGCAGACATTCCAGAGTGTGGAGATGGTTACATATGTGATCAATGCAGGTTATTCTGAAATTTCCGGTACTAGGTGCCACTGTTTGAAATCATATTTTTTGTTACCAAAGTTTGATTAATAGTATTAATTATTTTTTAGCAAAGGTCGCGTTTTCGTTAATTTAGTTTGATTTCTAACTTTGTTATCTAACATAAGTCATAATTTAATAAACATTTCGTCAAATATTTTTTGATTTATTTATGAATAATCTTAGGTGTCCGGCACTCCCCCTAGATGTTTGCGATAACTGATATATCAAGTGTATTTAATAATAAGGAGCACACGCATCTATTTAAGCACTTAATTTTTTAATTAGCGCAATTTACATGTAATTAATTATAAATGCGAATAAAATAAAAAAAACGATTTTTTAAGTTTCATTTGGAGGTGCTATATTTGTGATCGCTATGTTCTACATCTGCGAAGATCAATATTTAAGGCGAAGGGTAATTTATGCAAATCGTTTCTTAGTCTTTTTACACTAGTTTGTTGTAGTATCGAAAAACTGGTAAGATTCAATTTTATTATCTATGGTCAATGACGTTTTGCAGCTGTTGAGGTCGCGTGCATAGGTTAAGTAAGTAATAAACTGCGATGAAGCCATTGTGAACTCGTCGTTTGCCGTATCCGGCCCACGACCGGGAATGCTTGTGATCAGGGACAAAGTTGGTTGACCATTTCCAATAAATATTTTCTTATTGAAACAATAATCAAATGAAGCATGCTATATAGCATAAGTAAGAGCTTTATCAATGTGCGTGAGATTTTTAGAAAATTTAAAAAAAAATAACAGACTCGTTTCTTTAATTAACTTCCAATATGGTCAGTTATAGTAATCGCAAAGATTAAGAATCATTTTTCTAACTTTCCGTTGGGTAAGTTTATAGTAATCGCAATCTTTACGTTTCAGAGGTTTCTGAACGTTTTGGCACACTTTAGAAAAAATGGATGTATGTGTGCGTGCGCGTGTGTGTGAATATGTTTGTTTGGATACAATTTTTAGTTCTCGATTTCGGGCGCACGAATCAAGCGATTTAAATGATTCGAAAAACATTCGAGTCACGATGCTATGTGTATGTTAGAATACAATACTTTGTCTACGTTTTGAGAGCACGGATCATCCGCTTCGAAGATATGGGGTAAAAAGTAACAATAATGACAACTTTTAGGAAACAAAGCGTTCGAAAGTGGCATTTTTCCTTGGCAATACAAGTTGCATGAACTCTTCCGATAATAATTGACTTAATCAACCAAAATAGAGATTTAGATCTTCAGATAAAATTTTCAACTGTGCGATTACGTATATCATGTACGTCAAGGGTGTCAAACTCGCGGCCCGCGGGCGTATCAAATATGCGCCAACGCAACCTTCAACAGCCAACGGCGTAACTAGCGGCTTCTAAAATATATTGTATCCTTGCTTTATCGGTTATCTTGTCTGTGCAGTTTATCTCTTACATTCCTACGTATATTGTACGTAGTTCCTGATATTATTGAATGATTTAAATTAATGGAGACATATTTTACATAACTAGAGAAGTTTTATTGACTTATTTTTTCGCTGATTCCAAAAAATGGCTTTCAATTTTTTTTAAACTCTGTTTTATTCAGCAATCAGAAATACATAAGCATTCCTGTAAGCTAATTCGACAATATTTGAGAACGATGTCTAAGAAGAAATCCAGTGAGATCTTCTTAGTTTAACAATTGAAAAGATAATGTTATGTTACTACTAATACCATTGTTTAACATTGAAAAGATAATGTTATGTTACTAATCTAAGACTAAATCTAAAGGCCATTGACGTTTCAATCTTCTTACTCCTTCTAACTTATGGTTGGGTAATGTCGCCTATTGATGGGGTTGAATGTGAATCCAGTTTACGTTTGTATTTTTCCTCAAAATTTTTGAACGTAAATTGCACCGTTTTTATGTTGAGGTCGCTGTGAATGGTTTCATTTATCACGTACCACGGAGAATTAAGTATTGTACGAAAAAGGGTATGGGCGTGTTTCCATACAGAATTGGCCCCACCCTGGTATTTAAATTATTTTGATGCCATTTTATAGGTATTTTCGAGAAAATTCGATATACCAAATTTCAAATCCGTAGCTCACCATTTGGCCGAGATATCAGTGAAAACATGTGAAAGTGGCCCCTTTTTTCAAACTCACTTTTTGTGGGAAATATGAGAGATATCGAAAAACTGTTTACGTCATTCTATTTGTACTGATCTTGTCTATATTATTTATAATGAATAATGTTAAAAAATTGTCATTTATTGGATGAAAAGTTGAAAATAAGTTTTTATTTGAAATTTTCGACCAGTACGGTTAATTTGACTACTTTCTATATAGCACCATTTTAAAGCCTGTATATTTTACTTTTATTATCCAAAATTATATTTAAATCGAAGTGGAACTTTTTATAAAAAGTTGAAAAAAACCGAAGGTAGTACACGCGGAACCCGTAGAATATCCGTGTAAGTAGCGTCTCTCAATAGCAAAGCAGTGCACATTGCGTTTGGCGCGCATCGGAACATATTCTACATAAAGGTAATACTTATTTAAAAAATAACACTAGATATATACATTTATCACAGTTCGTTCGAGACAGCCATACGGTACACATCGAATATTTTCTATAAATTCAAGCCTATCTTACGTAATGTCTGCCGAGTCAGACGGCATTGTCGGGCGACCGCCCGACCCGAGCGTCAGCAGCAGTTGCTCTGTGATTGGTTCGACGATTGCAGGAGCTATGTACACGTGTTTAGACAATAACATGGATTTGGAGTGTGCAAATGTAATTAGTGTTGATAGTAGCGAGAGGAAATTAGTGTCGGAAAAGAGTAGTACCGGTAAAATAAGCAAAGCGTATAGAAATATTAAAGAAAGTGTTAAATCAAGCAAACCATACAGAAATTCAAAAGAAAGTCTTAGAGAAGAAATATTTAAAAGAAGTGTCAATTTAAGAGATAAAATTGTTGGTATCGACAATGTAGATAATAGTAAAGATATGTATAGTATTAATGTGCAAAGTAATCCGAGTGAAGTACGAGGGAACAATACTATGATAGACAATAGTATGATTAGTGAACACACGCAAGGTAATTCAAAATCGTGTGAGGTAATTAATATGGTCAGTGAATTTAATAATATTACGTCAGATAATAGTGTGAATAATGTTAATATACAAGTTAATTCGGAATCAAGCGAAGAAATTAATATGGAGAGTATTCCCATTAATAGTGAGTCAAGTAATGACATGGATAGTATTAATATGCAATGTAGCTCAGAAGTGTGTGAAGAGGTCAATATGGGAAGTCATTTGAATATTCCTAACACTGTCAATAATGCAGCAAGATTCGATGCATGCGACAAAGGACCATTTGTTGTTTATATTGAATCCATTGATATGAATATAGGTAGGCTACATCCTATGTCTCTGGGAAAAATAATACACAATACAGGAGTTGATTATAAATTTGGGATAGCGGAAATATCTTCTATAGGAATAACAAAATAAAGCTAGAATTCAAAAATGCGAAAATAGCAAACAAGTTTTTAGAGTGTAATGTACTAGATAAAAATAAATATAAAGCATATATACCGAGATATGTTCTTTTTAGACAAGGAATAATTTTCGATGTAGACCCAAACCTTACAAAAGAAGAAATTCTAGATGTGATAGAATCAGATATACCTATCATTGATGTGGTATGTCTGAGGTCGAAAAATATTGGTGTACATAAAGCACAGTGTGTTAAAATAATTTTCAGGGGAGCAGACTTACCAAATAAAGTTGCTATTCATTCAGTCAAATGTGAAGTTAGGCCTTTTATACCTAGAATTGTACAATGTTTTAAATGTTGCAGATTCAATCATATCAAGGAGCAATGTAGGGGTAAACAGCAATGCATGAAATGCGCCGGGGAACATAATGAAGATAATTGTGATGCGTCTGAATTGTTATGTGTATTATGTAAAGGAGAACATCCAGCAAATAGCAAGGTTTGTCCTATTTTCATGCAAAATAAAGTCATTAAGGAGATGATGGCTATGCAGAACATACCTTACCATGAAGCGAGAGATTTAATTCGACGCGATACATATGCTAGCAAGACTAAATCCAAGTTTGTTAGTTTTGATAAAAATAATGACTTTCCAGTCATTAAATCCAATACAAATCATAAACAGACATCAGGCCCGGTTTTAAACCACATTAATAGATTCGACGTCTTATCAGACATGGAAGGTGAAGAACGTAATGATGACGGAAAGGTGGCCACAATCAGTAGACCTAAAAGATATGGTTTCAAAACCATAAACAGAAAGTCCGAGATTAAAACTAATTTCACAGAGAATGAAAAGGAGGAGCTGGTATCAGCAGGAGTTACTTACAACCAGTTGGAAACAAAGTATAGTCCTAGGAAGCGTGTAAAATCAAATTCGGAACATGTAACCGTAGATCGGTCAATTAGGAATATAAGTGAGCAGTATAAAGACTCAGATAAAAACATTGCAGAGGTTATGAAATTAATGAAGGAAATTTGCAGTACGGGTGATGAAAATCAATTTAAATTGCTAATATTTGAAATGAAAAAGATATTGAATGTACAGCGGGGTGGAGCTGGAAATCAGCACCAATAATGTCTTTAGTTTCGGTCGTAATTACTAATAAATACTTAATAGAACATGACAAGAATAGTGTGTATATATAATAACATTTAAAAAAGTTATAAATAATTAATACAAATCGATTTTATGGCAAGTACAAATTTAAAGAATAACTCTGTAATGGATGTAACAATTCTTCAGTGGAATGCAAGGTCATTTATGTCTAATAGAAGTAGTTTAGAATATTTTTTGTCATGTCAGGATATATCAATCTTGGCTATTACTGAAACCTGGTTTCAGAAAGAGAAAACTTATGTATTTTCAAATTATAATATAGTGAGAGAGGACAGAGATGATGGAAAAGGAGGTGCGGCGATATTCGTGCATCGTAACCAGCCATATAACGTGGTAGCAATTAATTTAGGATCTTTGGATCCAAAAAGATGCCAAAGTTGTGGAATTTACTTAATGGTAGGAAATGTTAAATTATACGTTATTTCTATTTATGTTGCACCTAATTATTATATCTCAGTAAATGAGTGGAATGATTTTCTTTCGCGATTGCCCAAACCCGTTATTCTTTGTGGAGATTTCAATGCACATCACTTTTCATGGGGTAGTAATTTTAGTGACAAATATGGTAATAATCTCTTAGAGGCTATTGAAAACAATAATTTATATATTCTCAATAATGGAAAGCCTACCTTAAAATTTAAAAATAATATGTCAGTAGTTGACATCTCTTTGTGTTCGCATAATTTTGCGCACAGAATAGACTGGAAGGTATGTGATGATTCATTAGGGTCGGATCATTATCCAATTTTGCTGAAGTTGAGAGGTGTGCCAAGAGCAAGAAATATAATCCAAGTTGGAATTGTAAAAAAGCCGATTGGACAAAATACCAGTCAGAGATAGGAAAAAATTTGGAGAGTTTTAATAGCAACGACCCGGTTCGTGCGTATGATTTTTTCATAAATGCTATTAATTCAGCGGCCAGAAAAGTATTCCGATAAAAAATGGGGACCTGAATGCTAAATGTGCAAAACCAGTATGGTGGATGAGGAGTGTGATAAATTAATAAGAGAGCGCAGAAAGGCGGAAAAAATATATAGACAAAAGTCTAGTTATGAAAACTTTGTTGTATGTAATACTATTAACAGTAATATTAGAAGAATTTTCAAGAAAAAGAAAAAACATAAATGGTATCAGTTTACGGATAATCTAAAACCGAATACTCCACCGAGGGAGGTATTCGCAATGATCAAACGTCTTAAAAATTTTGTGGAGCCTGTTAATTCGAATGAAAATATACCGCATGAAATAAGAGAAGGAGTAATGGATTATTATGCCCCTGCCGGGGTCGAATCTTGTATTGGAATTGTTACAAAAGCAGTTCGTTATGAAAGATCATATGCTGTTAAAACCGTTTTCATTATGGGAGTTAAATTTAGTTTTTGGGAAAAATACGGATACAACACCGGGTAAGGATCTTATATTTTATTCTATGATTAGTAATCTACCATTTTCGGCCAAGAAAATATTTTTGAAATTATCAACAATGTATGGTTAACACCTGAAAAATTCGAGAATGGAATGATTACGTATTAATTTTTATTAAGAAAGCCCAGAGAAACCCAAGTATAATATCGTCATATAGACCAATATCGCTAGCTTCATGTGTCGCTAAAGTCAAAGACAGGATGATTAAAAGGCGTTTAGAATGGTGGGTAGAAAAAAATAATATTTTGCCGACAAGTCAATATGGATTTCGAAAAGGCCTTGGAACATATGATAACTTAAGTATTTTCTCTGCTGATTTACATTTATCTAATGCTAAAAATAACTATGTCGTGGCATTGTTTAGCGATATCAAAGGTGCATACGATAATGTTATTCCTGAAATTTTAAGCAAAGCCATGAATGATATAGGACTTCCACATGAATTTTCGAGGGCTATAACTGCTTCAGTTTTTGAGAGAAACGTTTACTTCAAAATTAATGATACGATCATAGGACCAAGAAAGATGTATAAGGGTCTTCCGCAAGGCGGTATTTTAAGCCCAATTTTATATGCCTTGTATGTAAGGGACATAGAATATATTTGGGAACCTGGTACTAAAATTTTGCAATATGCAGACGATGTTGTAGTGTACGTGGAGAAACAGAGTCTTCAGGAAGCTATAGATACAATGTCTCGGAACATTGAACACTTTCATGTGTGGCTAGCAAAAAAAAGGTCTTGAGTTGTCTGATGACAAGAGTTCGGTAGGTATTTTCACAAGGCATAGGGACAAAAATTTCCCTACAAGTATTAATAGTTGTAACCATTCCATTAAAATTGAAAAAAATAATAAATTCCTAGGGATAATTTTTGATCAAAAACTCTCATTTAAAACGCATATTAATTATGTAATTAAAAAAGTCGAAAAAAATATTAATTTATTGAGGATGGTGATTGGAACATGGTGGGGGGCTCATCCTATTACTGCCCTTAAATTATACAAAGCGCTAATTAGACCGCACTTAGATTACGGGTGCGTAATTTTTAATAATAACATGCACTGTAAAAAATTAGACAAAGCGCAGTATAAAAGTTTAAGAATATGCCTTGGAGCAATGACATCCACGCCTACCAATGCTTTACTCGTGGAAAGTGGTGAATTGCCGTTAAACCTCAGAAGACAATACCTGAGCGACAAATTTATAATAAAGAGACTTTTAGTACAAAATACACCAATAATAGATAAAATAGATAAGGTTGCTATAGATACGATAATGAGCAAGTACTGGAGAAAAAAAAACAATTCCTAGTTTAGTTAATAGTTATAGGTATGTATCAGAGATTAGTGCAGGCACGGTCAAGTACACGAAGCATCCGTATTATTATAATATCTCATCTAGACTGCACTTTAATTATGGAGAAGATTTTCAAGGTTGATGATGATAATTTAAATGAATTTAAGTTTTATTTTTACGGATGGCTCTAAATACAAAAATATGGCTGGTTGTGCGGTTTTTCAGGAAAATTTAAAGATAAAATTAGGTTT
>NW_020539726.1:2006193-2413831 GCF_003426905.1 Ctenocephalides felis
CTAAAAATCTTAAAAAAAATGTTATAATTAACCCACTTTTTAAACCATCTAAATTGTTTTTTTTTATAATTTTTTTAAGTTGCAAAAAATTTGTGAAATTCTCACTTTTTTTTTAGAACTTTTTGTTTCAACTAGAATCTATACTATTGTAAATATAAATCTATTGTAAATATAAATTTGTTTTGTTTTTTTTATTTTGAACGGAAATTGTGACCTGCATCTTTTTCGAAATTCTTAAACAACGTGATGCTTCGGTAAAATGCTTGTATCCGGCATATTATGACATATATTTTGAAGAAAATTTTTAGAAGACTGTTGAGATATATAACAATGAAACTTGAAAGTTTCGTTTCAATTAAATATTTATTTTATTTCTTAAAGCTCCAAAAAGCGAATTTTTGAAATCTCTAAAGCAGGTGTCGGGCAGTTTTTGCAACTTCCTTAAGACAAAATGCCACTTTCAACTAATTTCAATTATTATGATAAGATAAATGTAAAATAATTACTGCAATGCCATCTTTTATCATCAATCACTATAAGTAACACAATAATATGAACTGGAATAAAAAATAATACATTTTACTGATAATATATGGGTGATCAGTTTTATTATGAATATCGTATGTGTGTTTCTCGAACAAGCAATTTTCCTTCACAATGCTTATAATAACACAATATCTATCATGATATATGACTTAATTTAATATGAGGGCACATATCAATGGGATTTTATTATAATAAAGCACGATCTGCGACTATTATTTATGTATATATTATATCATGAATACTATTCTACCCAAATGACAATATTGTGCAATGTAAAAAAAAATATTCAAATGCTGGCTATTTATCACACAATATACGAGCATATTTGGCGGCGGAAACATGAGGAAGTGGGCTGCAGAGAACTTCAATTATCTTGGGAGAGTAGCTTTATTACGGGGGTTGACTATTATTTTAGAAGTTCCAAATGATAAATGATGCTGTCATGGACCAACACCGCAAACGAAAGAAAATTATTGCAGTGCGGAATATGACAAAAAAATAAAACGACCCAAACTCCTTCGTTTATTGCCAACGAGTGCATTTAATTCGAGATTGTTAATCAAAAATAATATGCTATGTAAATAGTATATTTAAAATTATTAAAATATTTGCGACTGGATGTAGTGGTTAGAAGCCTGATTTTGGAATATTTATCTTACAATTAACTTCCCGAAGGAGAAGTTTGTTTTCATAAAAAAATCCGACTCGCTAATTTTATGTTTTCTCGACGTTTTAAGCCATTCTGAATCGAATGAGACCAAATTTGGAAAAAGTATGTGTGTGTGTATGAGTGTGTGCGTGTATGTAAACAGATTTTTTGCCGTTAATCGACGTTTGCTCCCAAACGGCTGGACCGATTTCAAAAATTTAAAAGCCATTCGATGTATCTTGATGAGTACTAGCGTTTCTGAGTTTTGTGCGACGACCGAGCCGTTTCTTTGAAATTTGGAAGGAAGTGAAAAAACTTTTCGTCCACATTTAAGCTCATACTACCGAATCGATTCTCAAAAATCAAAAACTGTTTGAAAGATAATAGTTGGGAATGATACTGATTAGTTTTAAGTGAAAATCTGCCGAGCCGTTTTCTTGTAATTAACTGTTGAAAAAAAATTAAGACGATGTTTATGGAACTTTTTTTGGCGATATATACCATGGTCTTATAGAACTTACTGAATTATTACGGTCTTACGACAAGTAAGTTAATTTTAAAAATTCATCAAAGTTTGAGAAAATGAGTTGTTTTTTTTGACGTTTGTTAAAATTAAAATTAGATGATTCACTTGGTATAACGATAGAGTACTTGGTCTTAATAAACATACAAAACCATAAAAGTCATATGGAAACTGCTACAATTATAAAAATTATTGATTTGTGAAAATTTCTTTTTAGAAAATACTCCGATTAACGTGTTCGTTCGTTTTCAATTATGTGTAATAAATTCACTCGAAATACTTGTAATCACTCATAAGTTAATTTATTTATTTTTTATTAAGTTGATTATTTAAGCATATCGGGAAGTTCATGTAACTTGCCTCAAGGCTAAATACCAAACCAACTAGTTTATTTCTTCAGTTCCGTCAAAGTTTATTTGTTCAATGTACTATATATTCCGCTAAATTCAAATAGCGGAATATACAATATTATCACTTCATTCATGTAAGAAGTTTAGAATGTAAATATAACTAGTGGTTCATGGCATCGTGTTCTCACACCGAAAAATTTTTTTTAAAAAAGCTTTAAATTTTTTGAAAACTGAAAAAATTAAATTTTTGAGAAATTTGAAACTATTGAAGGAATTTGACTTATTTCAGAATTTCAATTATTTTGAAATTTCTGAAAATGTTGAACATTTTTTTAACATCCCGTAGGGTAATTAACTTCTAGTATAGTAACTTATAGTAATCGCAAAAAAATCGATAATGAAAATTTTTATATATTTTTACGTTTCAAATGCATACCTTAGAAAAAATGGATGTATGTGTGTATGTGTGTTTGTGCGTGTGTGAGGATACAAATTTTCGTGCGGAACACCGATCAACCGATTTGAATAATTAAAAAGCATTCGATTCGTAATTGATAAGTAGACGTGCTGATTAGTTTTTGGCGAAGGCAGGTCTAATCGTTCAAAGATACGGGACAAAAAAGTGCCAAAAACGGTAACTCAATTTTTAAGAGAACGGAGCGTCCGATTTTAATAATTCATTTTACTTGTATTGACAAGATGAAGAACTGATTCAATTTGAGAAAGCTGATTAAATTTGGGAAGGCAGGTCCATCGGTTATGGGCTCTCAATAAAAATAAGTTAAAAAAAAATGTCATTTGGCGGTCAAAAATGTTTGTTGGACATATGTACATCAAATTATCAGATATTTTATAGAAATTTTAATAATATGTACACATTTTATGTAAATTTTTTTGGTTTCCGATGTTTAAGTTTAAGGCACGATGCCATGCACCCCACTAGTTTAAATTACGTTTAACGGATGAACATTGCTGGGTTTCATCCCATAGAGATATAAACATAATCTTTATAAAATATCTGATAATTTGATGTGGATATTTTTATCCACAAATTTATTTTTTTATGATAATGATTATTTTTATCCGCCAAATGGTATTTTTTCATTGGATCTTCGAAACCGCCAGACTTGCCTTCCCAAAAATTTAATCAGTTCAAAATATTTTTTGAATTTTTGAATTCGGAGATTCTCTCAAAAACTGTATCTCCATTTTTGGCACTTTTTGCTCTGTATTTTTAAAACGGCTAGACCTGCCTTTGCCAAAAACTAATTAGCACATTCCATCATCAATAGAAATCGAATGTTTTTTGAATCCTTCAAATCGATTGATTCGTGTTATCGAAATCGTCTACAGAAAAAGCATACACAGAATGTTCAGAAACCTCTGAAACGTAAAGATATATAAAAATTTAAATTTTCGATTTTTTGCGATTACTATAACTTACCTTACGGATAGTTAATAAGATAATATTTTAAGAATTTTTTCATAAATAAAAGTAAACTCTTTGTAGTATAATAGTAATAATAATACCTATGGAGTAGGTACTTTATCATATTTCTTGCTACACAACAAAATGACACTACAACCATAAATGCTTAAAACGATGCAAAACAATAAATGATAGGATTGCAGCCATAAACGCGGATATATTGTGCATTTTGCTGAATGAAGGAGAAAGTTTATTCAAATTTCGTTTCACTTGGCGTGTGTGGATATTGTAATGGTTATAACTCGCGGCACGCAAGACGTTAATCAAGTCATGTTATTGTTTACTTTGCTCGAACGCAGTAACAACACAGGCGAATACGCGATTAATCATCATTAATAATGGGATTTGTTCTGATTGTTCCGACTTCCTCGTTAGTCCCAACAATTTTTTGTATCTGAGGAAAGGTTTACGTTTTGACAGCCGCAGAGCTTTGTTTTACGCATAAATTCGAATAGACGAAGAGTTGGCGCATTCCCAAAAGTATCGTGCCAATTTGAAATTATTGTTATTCAAATGATTTGACTTGAGACAGCGCATAAAATTGAAAATATATAGAACGCAATTGTGAAGAATAATTTATAGTCGGCCGTACATTAAAAGATAGTTATTCAGAAAGTTAATGTGGCATATTTTGTCCTATACCACATCGAATGTTCGTTGCACTCTTTATAAGCTTAAAAAATACTCCATTAACTTCCCGTAGGGTAAGTTATATTAATCGCGAAAAAACTGAATATAAATTTTTGCATATCAATGTTTCGAAGCTTTTTACAATCCTTACAATTAGAGAAAATGGATGTGTGTATGTGGGGCGCGTGTATGCGCGTGTTTGTAATATGTATTTTGTATCAATACAAATCTCGTCCACGATTTAGAGAGTACCAATCATCTGTATTAAATGATATAACTAGTGGTGTAGGGCATCCTCTTTAAAAGCAATCGTTTCCGTTTCGTCAACACAAGCAGAAAGTTTTTTAAATAATTCAAATTGAATCCTTAGTTCTTACAAAAACTTACATTTTTTTACATTTAGCTTCGTACTTTGAAACGGCTAGACCTGCCTTAGCCAAAAACTAATCAGCACATTTCCCTATCATTAGAAATTGATTGCTTTTTTAATTTTTCAAATCGGTTCATCCATACGCCTGAAATCATCGACAAAAAATTGTCTCTACACATACACACACACACAAATGCCAAAATGTTCAGAAACCTCTGAAATATGAAGTTATGTAAAAATTGTCATATTCGATTTTTGGACAATTATAATAACTTACCCTACGGAAAGTTAAAAAATATTCGATTACTATTTACAGGACAATATGCTGATTGGTTTTGACAAAGGCAGGTCTAGTCGTTTCGAATATATAAAGGAAAAAGTGCTAAACATGAAATCAAAGTATTTGACGGGAAAGCATCCAATTAGTTTGATTTAAAACTTATTTGATTCGTATTGACCGCGAGAAGTGCTGAACGAGTAAAAGGTGTTTAAATGTCAGATTTTGATTCAAAAAGAATTAATTACAATTTTGGGATGGCAGATAGAACAGTCTCGGAGTTGTAGGAAAATTTATAAAAAAATTATTTTTGTGGATTTTAAATGATAATATCAGATCATTAATATTGACTTTATACATGTAGACATATTGAAAGCCTAGATGACAGGTAGACAAGCGGATAGGTAGACAAGTGGATAGATAAACCAGAAGACAAGTAAACTGGTAGACAGGTGTTCGATAGATAGGTAGACAAGTCGACAATATGGAAGTTGGACAAATAAACATGTAGAGATAGGTACATAGGAATAGAGGTAGAAAAGTGGACAAGTGGGTAGGTCGACTAGTTGGCAGGTAGACAGGTAAATAGAGCGACAAGTAGACAAATGAACAGGTGGAGATAGACAGGTACAAATGGCAGCATTTATTTTTCTATCTTCGAATTAGCTGCATTAGATTTGTTTTTGCTCAGCTTATTGCCATTAAATAGTTTTTTCAACAGATTTGTTTACCATATTACATGCAATGGCCACAACGCAAAGTTTTTTTATATTAATATGGGTTTCACAGATTTATAAAGGAAAATTATAGATACAAATTTGACTATAATTAAGGTTTATAGATTTTGTTCTAATCTGCATAAAGTACATCAGTTGAAAATTCAAAATATAAAGTGTTGATGTACAGTACATCATTGCTTTTCAAAAAATTGATATAGTGGATTGTTTTGACACTCATATCGTCGGTAGAATTTGATGCATTATACATTCGAGAGTCATCGGAAAAAGTTGAGCTGAAGCTTAGCCCACAAATTAGTAGACAAAATCTTTATAATAAAATTATTTAAAGACTATTAACCCCTTTATGTGCCATTATGCCCAAAAAACTTGGGCCCAAATGATTTGATATTCACATGCGGGCCGACTTATTCACGAGTCTGGATCATCATATTCATTTTCAGGTAAATTTTTTCTTCACGAGCAAGACTCGTTAAAGCACAGAATGAGGTTAAAATAGATGGTTAAGATAAATAGAAAATACATATGAACTATGAAAATTTTAATCGGCAAAGAACTGCAGAGGGTGGTGATAAGACTAATATATTCAGCAATGAGAACTAAATGTATACTCTGAAATTTACTACAGCCCTCTTGCTAAAGCACTAATTACAATATGCTAGAATTCTATATCTGATTCTGATTGTTGATAATGATTGGCATTTAAGAAGTATTTACATAAACGAGCAATTAAAAAATAATGGTCACGTAAATGCATTAGGGGGAAGACCCAGAGTAACGTACACCTAAGGTTATTTATAAATAAATCAAAAAATATTTTACGAAATGTTTATTAAATTATGACTCATGTTAGATAACACAGTTAGAAATCAAACTAAATTAACAAAAACGCAACCTTTGCTAAAGAATAATTAATACTACCGATCAAACTTTGATATCAAGAAATATGATTTTACAAAGTGGCACCGAGTACCGGACATTTCCAAATAACCAATATTGAACACATAGGTAGCCACCTCCATACTATAAAGTGTCTGCACATGTGTGTTTGACGAATATTCTTAGATATTGCAAAAAAAAACTATTTATCCATCCTTTTGACCGGGCCACACCGATGCTCTCAGCTGGAGCATTCATCATAAAATTTTCATTCTTTGACTAGGAAATACGAAAAATGGGGCATGTAGTGACTGTTAGCTCTCATACAGAACAAAATTAAATAATTAAAATAAATTACGTCAATTCTCACAAGAAATATCAATATGCTTACTGTACGGCGCTAAGGGACGACTTAGTGTCCGGTGCTAAGGGTTCATTTGGTGGCGCCTTCTAAAATTGTTTAAAATATCTAATAATATTCTACTATTTTACGGATAACAATCAAGTACTACTTTATCATTCAATGCCATTCAAATATAAATGCATAAATACAGTAGAATTACTTCCATTGATATTTAGGTGACGCCGTGATTTTGCGCCTAAAACAGCAAAGAGTTGCGCGCGCCGTGGCCGTGTGCGTCACAGGTAGGTCTTGGCGGGTGATCCTGCACCTGTGTGCCCCCCGCGCCCCTTTAACTTGTATTTTGATATAAAAAGATTTATACTCGCTTAAATAATACGTGTTAAATAGAGTGCCCGGTATTAGGTGCTGTCCGGCGTTACGGGACTTTCCCCTATGTTTTCTCTTTATGTGTAGTAAAAACTTATATCTTACCCTTGAAAGGATATGATGATAAGTCTTAGTTAATATTGTATTTTTTGCAAAAATGTATCTCATGAAAAAACGAAGCATAGCATAGTGCACTACATTAGGTTTTGATATTATCTTGGTTTTTTAAGTTTCTTAATAAATCATTGATCCACTTAACATATTAGGCATTATCATTTCCAATGCAGTTTGCTTTTCAATTATAGTAAATTATAATTACGAGATGCCAACAAAATACTTCGTGCGTTCTTAATAATTCATGGCTTCGGTTCCTGTACACGTTTCAACACATTGAACAATATTCCGCAACCGATCGATAATATGTAGTTAGGATGTATTCACTAATTAGATGAAATGTGTTTGTGAATAACATGCAACGAGCAGATATCACATATGACTGCAATATGCAGAAAGATTATCCAATTCTCTTCGTGAGCAAATTGGATCGTGTGTTTGGTTAATTACATTATAATGCTGTATATTTATTAGCGCAATAACGCAATTAGATAATTAATTTTGTAAGTAACAGTACTACATTAATGGGATTATTGTTATGTATCAATGATATTTTAGTTACACAAAGAATATCCAATAGTCCTGATATTCATAATGGTCTTTATTTAATAACCATAAATACAAAGCTAATAGCAGAGCCTATTTATTTTCAACTAATAATATGACACTGAATTTGTGTAAGCATCTAAACTACATAATATTCATTAGTACATAATAAATTTCATACTTTTTTATTATATATTTATTCTATTTTTATTAATTAACTTCTCGTAGGGTAATCGTCAAAAAATCGAAAATGAAAATGTTTGCATATCATCACGTTTTAGAGGTTTCTGAACATTTTGACATACCTTATAAACAATGGATGTATGTATGCACGTGTGTTTGTGTGCGTGCATATGTATGGATACAATTTTTTATCCACGTTTCACGGATCTTGGAAATATTCAAATAGCAATCGATTCCTATTTACAGGAAGACGTTCTTCTTAGTTTTTGGTAAAAATCGGTCCAGCCGTTTCGGAGATATAAAGCAAGGAGTGCAGAAAATGGAAATTGAGTTTTTAAGAAAACAGAGCATCAAAAAACATTCAATTCGTAAGGATGAGAAGACGTGGTGATTAGATTTTGGCAAAGACAAGTTCAGCCGTTTCAGTGATAAGGGGCTAACAGTGTAAAAAATGGCAGTTTTTGAGAGAACACGGCTTCCGATTTAAATAATTTAACGATCAGTTAAGGAAGGCAAAAATTATTTTTCCAAAAATTACAAAAAAAAATCATTTTTATTTTTTTTTATACCAAAAATATTTTGAAATACGATTTTAATTCTGGCTAAAATTCTAAAACTCTCTTATATATTTCAAAATAATAATTTTAACTTTGCAGTAGAAGAAATTAAGTTTATTTATTTTTTAATGATATAAGATTATCTTAACAAAACGGGACTTAACAAGATCAAGTTCGCTTTGTTCGCTTGATCAAGTTTTGTTTATTTACTTTTCAAGTAAACATATATAAACGTTGTCGTTCAATATATAAACTCTTATATTTTGTGTATAAAATATGAATAGTGAAAGTTCCAGTATTTATAATAATAAAAAATAATATTGAAAATATTTAATAAACACATTGTTATAATTATCCTTGTGAAATTTGCTTACATAATACTATGCGGGTCGACAATTTAAAAAATAGTTTTTGAGCCGATCGTAATAAGAAAGTTTCAAAAATTGTGGTACTTAAATATAAATTTTATTAAAAACCTGTAGAAAAATTATACATTAATGACGGTCGTTTTGAAGATACGGGGTAAAAAGTGACAAAAATGTATATTTATCAATTGAGAGAATGGAGCGTCTGATAGGAATAATTTAAGTAGTATTTATAGTACTTGTATTGATATTGTGAAGAATTGATTCAATTTTTAAGAAGACAGGTTTAACGGTTTCGGAGATTAGATTAAAAATGTTAAAAAAATGTAAAAAAAAAAATATTGTGCAAAAATAATCATTAGATATATGCACATTAAATTACCAGACAATTTATAGAAATGTCAATAATAAGTAAAAATTTTGTTTGCATTTCAATGGGTTTTGTGCCAAGATTTATAATCTTTCATAAGAAAAACAGCCATGCAGCGCGATTGTTTTGAAAATCAAAAAAATTCAAATGTTTTCAAAATTTAAAAAAAAGTAGTTAAACAACTCCAAATTTAAAAAAAAACAAATTTTCTAAAAGTTTGTTTTTTCAAAATTTTCAAAAATTTTCAAGTTATTTTACATAAATTCTAATTATGGTACGGCAAGTTTCAGCAATTTGCCTTAGGGGATGATGCCATGAACCAATAATTTTTAGTATCATATTTTGAGAGTAACATTCGTTGGTCAAAGTTAATTTCTAATGAACACACATATAGAATTACTAAAATCACATAATCAATATGAATTTCATAAGTTGTTCTTTATCCGGAACAATATTGATCATGTTAGAAATGGCATTAATAATGATGTTGATGCTTGTAAAACAGTATTTCATTAAAATGATGCTCGACAATAAACAACATTATTATATGCGATCGTAATCGCTTATGTATTCAACAGTACACGGCTTGATAGTCAAAGCGATTAAACGCTAGTTAATTAGTTAAGATCGCTATCAGAATCGAAATTAATTATTATTATCACGTAATCAGATAATCTGCGGCCTTTCACGTATAGTGCAGCAAGGCCGGAAAACTTGTTAGACTTCGTGATATACCGGAACGAATAATAGACGATCAACAGGAAACCGCGGTATCCTGAATAACGTATGTGCAGCGCGGCGATAATGTATTCAAGATGAATAACACGACACGAACTGAAAATATCGAATCGAGCAGACGGGTTGAACGTTGAACGGTTGAACAGTACAAGAGCCGACAATAACTTTAACTCAACTTGCTTGATTTTGAATGATTATTTATGTTCAACATAAATAATAAAATAATAAACAACGGTTGTACTGCCCTAGGGCAGGTCCGTGAGCTAAGTTAAAACTCCAACTCGATTCAGGGAAGAATAGTGTGAGAGATTTTCCATTGCCATTTCACACCGCAGTGCCCGAGATGGGCTTATTTTCATTTGGAAACATATTTTGATCTATATTTTCAATTGAAAATGGACATCGCGCTGCCCGATGTCAGATTGCCAAAGGGAATCGAACGCGCGACCCTGTCCATTCAAAGTCGACGCATTAACGACCTTCGCCACGACGAACCCTGTTCAACATCTGGCTCGGAAAATTGGAATTTCTCAATTTAAACAATTATTAATTAAATTGGAATAAATGGAATTATCTTCCACCATTTTTGCTTTCTTGCTCTTTTGTAAATATTCCTTCTCTAGCCATTTTGTGAATTTCCTTTGATGCAAATTTAAATAGGATATGACACGGCACAAGGGTCCTATTGCACTTCATGCAATTATATAGTGAAAAAATATAAACCAATTATATCACAAAAAATAACATAATAATCATAAAACAACTAGTTGGTATTGGTATTTTGCCTTAAGGCACGTTACATGAACTTCCCGATATGTGTAAATAATCGACTTAATGATGAAAATAATTAATTTATGAGTGGTTAAAAGTATTCGAAGTCGATTTATTACACATTATTGAAAATCGAACACGTTAACCCGATCGGAGTATTTTCTGAAAGCAAATTTTCAAAATTCAATATTATTTTTATAATTGAACCAGTTTCCGTAAAACTATAATGCTTAGTATGTTTATTAAGACCAGGTACTGCATCGCTTTACCAAGTAAATCCTCTAATTTTAATTTTAACAAACGTCAAAAAAACTACTCATTTTCTCAAACTTTGATAAATTTTTAAAATTAAACTACTTGTCGTAAGGCCGTAATATTTCAGTAAGTTATAAGACCATGATATATTGCCAAAAAAAGTTTCATATAAATCGGCTTAATTTTTTTTTTTCAACAGTTCAATTACAAGAAAACGGCTCGGTAGATTTTCACTTAGAGCTAATCAGTATCATTTCCAACTAATATCTTTCGAACAGTTTTTGATTTTTTAAAAACGATTTCGTAGTATGAGCTTAAATGTGGACGCAATTTCTAACACTTTTTTCCAAATTACAAAGAAACGGCTCGGCAGATCGTCGCACGAAACCGAGAAACTTTTATTGAGATAATCCTCATTGAGATACATCAAATGGCTTTTAAATTTCTGAAATCGGTTCAGGAGTTTTTGAGCAAACGTCGATAACAGGTCTAATTTTGACAAGTACCAAACGATACTAATTTTTGCAAACTTTGACGAAATTTTTAAATTAAACGATATGTCGTAGGGCCGTAATATTTTAGTATGATCTATAAGAATATGGTATCTTCCGTAAAAAAATTCATGAAAATCGTCGAAAGTTTATTATATTAAAAACACTTTATTACAGGTAAGCGGCCGGTCCAGCATTTGAGAAAACGTCGATTCACGGCCAAAAATCTGTTTACATACACACACACATACATACTTTACACTTTGAACTAATTAGATTGGCTTGAAACGCCGAAAATATGAAATTAACAAATTCGAAGTTTTTGATGAAAACATACTTCTTCTTCCGGAAGTTAATAATAATCTGGAACAAATTTTTTCTTTTGCTATTTTTCAAAAATTTAACACCAGGTGCTTTTTACCCCATAGACAGGGTGAACAGATTCAATATCTTATATTTTTAATTTCATAGGAATTTTAGGTAATAATAGATATATTATTTAACCAACGCAAAACATAAATGCCATTGGCTGATTACATAGATAACAATGTATATAACCTTGATCTGATATTTCGTCGAAAATATTTATCATCAGATTTTTAACTAACTTAATTTACTTTTTTATTATCTATTTTTTTATTGATTACACCTTTGCCAGGGTAAAGGTTCAGTTGGTCTTTTTATTCCACCCGCGGTGCTAGCTTTTATAGAGGTTATATAAAAAACTGACGTGTATATACTTGGCACCGCGATGGTGGAAATTGGCAAAACTGATATGACCTGATTTTTCTACGATTTTTTTGCTGTCGATTGGTGCAAACTAAAATTTTTTTGCTCTTTCCGTTCTCGAGATAAATGGGTGGGGCCAAATTCGGTGCTAACTATATATATAGTCAGCACCGACCCCTTTAAAAATGCAAAAAAATTAAAATTTCTTTTTACTATCGTTATCAGTGATTTTTTTGCTGTCGAATGATGCAATTAATTTTTGGAAAAGTTTTGCCCATCATAGATTTTCACGCATAGGAAAATTCCCATTTTTGCCAATTTAAAAAAATTGACAAATTTGAAAATGCCCAATTTTTTTGCTCGCTTGCTTAAATATAAAACAAAAAAAAAATTTTCAAAAAATTTATTTTTTCACCCCTTTTCAGAGGGGTTGCCAATTTTTTGGGGTGTCCACAGGTCACTTTTTCAAAAATTTAAAAATTGTTTCGCAATCTGTGATTTTTTTGCTCTGCGATACAAAAAAAGAAAAATTAAAAAAAATAAGTTTTAATTTTGATTTTTTTCGTAGTATGAAAACGAATTGCAATCCGCTTTAAATATGCTTATTTTTTTCCAACAAAATCATCAACAATACCTTTACAAAAATATGTGCTCGACAGGAATTAATAGTTTCATACAATTTTTATATAAATTTGTTAAAATGTAACAGGAATCGCGGTGCATATATATATAGCCGTCTCACTCGCACAATGGCGTATAGCCTTCTCACTCGCTCATCATCGAGAGACCCAGTGCGTAGAGACCTCTACGCCGTAGAGTCTCTCGGCGGCGGGTGGCCAAAGACGCATTATTTATTTACTGAAATTAGTGAAATATTGTTGACTAATTGATTCATTAAATCTGTTTTGGGGGTAAGTAAATAAATTGAAAAGCATCGTATACTACGTAGTACTTATGGACGCAAACTATTTGTTTTTATGCTACGAAAAGAATCAAAATTAAAATTTATTTTTTTGAATTTTTCTTTTTTGTATCGCAGAGCAAAAAAATCACAGATTCCGAAACAATTTTTAGATTTTTGAAAAAGTGACCTGTGGACACCCCAAAAAATTGGCAACCCCTCTGAAAAGGGGTGAAAAAATAAATTTTTTGAAAAATTTTTTTTGTTTTATATTTAAGTAAGCGAGCAAAAAAATTGGGCATTTTCAAATTTGTCAATTTTTTTAAATTGGCAAAAATGGGAATTTCCCTATGCGTGAAAATCTATGATGGGCAAAACTTTTCCAAAAATTAATTGCATCATTCGACAGCAAAAAAATCACTGATAACGATAGTAAAAAGAAATTTTAATTTTTTTGCATTTTTAAAGGGGTCGGTGCTGACTATATATATAGTTAGCACCGAATTTGGCCCCACCCATTTATCTCGAGAACGGAAAGAGCAAAAAAATTTTAGTTTGCACCAATCGACAGCAAAAAAATCGTAGAAAAATCAGGTCATATCAGTTTTGCCAATTTCCACCATCGCGGTGCCAAGTATATACACGTAAAAAACTGTTGAATATAATTTTAAACTAGTGGTATAAGGCAAATAGCTGGAATGTTCCGTACCGAAACGACAAGAAAAAAGAGAAAAAAAATAGCGATTGCTATTATGATTAAATAAACACGCTCTTAAACATGTGCATATAATCACATACATACACGCATGCGTAAATAATTAGGATTTTTCTTATTTTCGATCTGTTTGTGTTACGGAATTTAGTAATTGTTTTAATATATTTCCGTACGATTTGCCTGGAAGGCATCCCAGAAGATATTATAACAGTATTTATACAGTTCATGTTTTGAGACTTGAGACGCGTGAAAATTATAAATTTAATAATGAATGATTTACTAATCTAGTTCAGGTCTATTGGCTTTGATTTCTAGCTAGATCTTTCGTTGCATTCGATCAGGCACATAAGCGAAGAACTTGACTATATTCAGTGAACATTTTTTTCCTTCATTTGTTATTCGGTTTTATTTAATTTCATAATTTTTACTTTGCTGTTACGATATATATAAAAACCTTCTTGGGTGTGGTTCTTCAGGTATTTATATGACGATTTCGTTGGAATGGAATTCTCATTTCATTTGCTGATAGTAAATTTAACCCTTTAACTTAAGATTTAGATTCGAAAATGTTCGTGATAAATTTTGTTGCTGACTTACAAAGTAGCTTTTGTGATTTGCTTAACATATTAGTTTGTGCCCGTTGCATTAGAGCAAATTTGTTCTTACTAGGACTAGGAAAAGTATATAGGTTTTATCATAACTTTGTATATTTATAATACTTATACTTTATATAATAATTTATATTTATAATTTATATAATACTTTTTTATCAAATGGTAGTTTTGATTTACTTTCTATATGCTCTGTTGTAGTTCAAGTTCTTCTATTACCTAGGCATACCCAGGCATTTTTATACATGCTCCTACAAATTTGTATGGCTATTTTTGTATGGCTTTCCAGTTTACTCGAATTATTGTTATTGTGGAATAAATTGTGCAAATAAATCATATAAATATTATGTTATAATTTGGTAGAATATGTAATGTATTTTGAACGAAATCTGTTCGTGTTTTCAAAATCGATTATCCTCAGTTTTGGACATGCTTAGTACATGGTATTATGATTTTTTTTCTATAAGGACATAGATTTAGATGGGTACAATATAATCAATATACTTACAAAGAAATTATTTAGTTGATATTTACCGTTATCATTTAAGACAATATTTATTTGAATCCCAAAACTATCATTCAAAAGCGTTCTTCCAGCAAATAATATATTACTGACACATTTCTTTGTGTTCTAATTTGTGTACATCCGTATATAAGTATAGTCAATCCTTTAAAATGCATAACATTTGAAATGTGAAACAGCTCTTTGTCTAAAATTTCGAGTAGAACATATGATACACGGGCTGCATCAAAAACACATGAATCGACCAACAATATACTCGTGTGCAGAATTCGCTCATAAATTTTGTGAGCAACTGCTATTCGTAAATCTTGAGTTAATGGCGGTTTTATAAAATTATTTTATTCAAATGCACCAAACGCAGAATCGATATTATAAATGTGTGCTACGTGCTTTCGATTATTATGGAATATAGAGGTATTTTATAAAATTGCTTTATGAAAATAATAAATAATATATGATTCAAAATGGAAAAAGATTTATTACAAATAATACTACTAAAGTTACCAAAATTCGATTAATGTATGGAAGAAAATAAAAATTATTCATTTTCTTTGGAGCATTGCAGCGTTGTTATACTAATACTTATATAAACATACAAATAGAAATATACTTTTTTAAGATGTATCCAATATAGGTAAGATAACCATTGAGTACCCATCGAAAAAGCCTGCGTAGTTAAAAAGTTTTTACATTACCTTTAACATTTACCAAATCATTTGTAAGTGCAAAATTTTTGTGAGAACATTAACATTAAAATATGTTATTTCAAAAAATATTACAAATACTTATATAGTTTATAAAGTTATCTAAACATAGCTACATATTTTATCGAACTTGTTCTTCAAAATGAATAAACCAAACTGTTTTTTAAAAAATTTAACTTGTTCTTTTTGCCTTCAAAATATTATTAAAAAAACATAAATATTTTTAAAACTGTGTAAAACTGTACGGTAAAGTGGGACTTTCAGTAATTATATTGTCTAGACTAAACCTAGACTAGTTAAATCATATTTATAGAATTTTTTTTTCTATTTTTCTAAAATTTGCTCTATAAGCGGAGTTAAAAGTGTTAGCGAGGGGAGCAAGCAGTTCCAATGATTTTTATTGTTACTTTAAATGAATATTACAAAATAATAGCTACATTATTCAACCAATGTGAAATACAAATTCCATATGTCTTTGATTTGAAATTTTGTGAGAAATATTTTTTTATTATAGTTGGAATAACCATTATTTAATTTATCTTTTGCAAAACTACTTTTCATATTTAACTTCCCGAAGGAGAAGTTTATGTTTTCATCAAAAAATCCGATTCGCTAATTTTATGTTTTCTCGACGTTTCAAGCCATTCTGAATCAAAAAATGATTTCAAAAATTTAAAAGCCATTTGATATATCTCAATGGGATTATCGTCTCTGAGTTTTGTGCGGCGATCGGCCGGGCCGTTTCTTTGTAAATTGCAGAAAAGTAAAAAAAATTTCGTCCACGTTTTAGCCCGCAATTCTGAATCGATTCTGAAAATTCAAAAACCATTCGATAGATATTGGTTGGGAATCGTGCTGATTAGTTTTTGGTAAAGATCGGCTGGGCCGTTTTCTTGTAATAACGTTTTTAAAAAAAAAATTTCGACGATTTTTATGATTTTTTTTTGACGGTAGATACCATAGTTTTCTAGGTCATACTAAAATATTACGGCCCTATGACAACTCGTTTAGCTTTAAAAATTCGTCAAAGTTTGCAAAAATTGGTATCGTTTTTTTGACATTTGTCAAAATTAGACTTTTGATCGACGTTTTCTTAAAAGCACCTGAACCGATTTCAGAAATTTAAAAGCCATTTGATGTATTTCGGTGAGGACTATCGTTTGTCAGTTTTGTGCGACGATCTGCCAAGCCGTTTCTTTGTAATTTGAAAAAAAGTGTTAAACTTTTCGTCCACATTTAAGCTCATCCTACCAAACCGATTTTAAAAAATCAAAAACTGTTCGAAAGATATTAGTTGGGAATGGTACTGATTAGTTTTAGGTGAAAATCTACCAAGCCGTTTTCTTGTAATTAACGGTTGAAAAAAAATTTAAGCCGATTTTTATGGATTTTTTTTAGCGATATATACCATGGTCTTATAGAACTTACTGAAATATTACGGCCTTACGACAAATAGTTTGATTTTAAAAATTCATCAAAGTTTGAGAAAATGAGTAGCTCTTTTGACATTTGTTAAAATTAAAATTAGACTATTTACTTGGTATAATGATAGAGTAGTTGGTCTTGAACATAATAAACCATTAAAATCCTGAAAACTGGTTCAATTATAAAAATTATTGATTTTTAAAATTTGCTTTTAGAAAATACGCCGAGTCAAAGTGTTCCTTCGTTTTCAATTATGTGTAATAAATCCACTCGGAATACTTTTAATGACTCAAAATTAATTTATCTTTCATTGATTAAGTCGATTATTTAAATATATCGGAAAGTTCATGTAACTTGCCTCAAGGCTAAATACCAAACCAACCAGCTAATTCAGGTATCATATACTAAATAAAAGTGCTCAAAGCCAAAAAAATACCAACAAGAAAAAATACTGTCCTGATAAACGCCGTATAAATAATTGTCAAGGTGAAGGCTGGTTATAGATCTTTTGCTATCGACTTTAAAATTGTATTGTTAAAATTTGTATGCTTAACTTGTTTTTGAGATAATGGCGTTGAACCTATTTACCCGTAAACCTTTAAACCCCGCTTTACACAAAAAGTTTCAGGAATTCAAATGAATTATTTTAAACTTAGGAAGAAGAAACAATGTTTTCTAGTAATATATAAATTGTTATCAACTCTTACTGATACTTTGCACGTATCTCGTAGAGAAGACCAGAAACCGCGTTCACACGCTATTAATACTCCTTTATCGAGTTGACTATATAAATCGTTACTTAGTAAGTAAATGCTCTCACACAAAATGCAGCAGGTACATGTTAAATTGTTTCAAGATACAGTAAATTTGCAAAGATATCTTTGATTTAAAGATACATTTTTGCATCAATCATTATTTCATAACATTCATTTTTTTGAAAAAATTATAATATAAATTTTCAGTATGAACTTATAGTTGTTACTTTGACTACTTGCTGGTTAACCTAGTCGAGAAAAAATAAAACTAGTGCGGTTGGGCATCATGTCTTAAGGCAAATTGCTAGAATTTTCCGTACCTTAATGAAATATTCGAGAAATATTAAAAGTTTCCAAATAAATTATTATAAATGATGTAATTTTTATTTTATAAAAAGTAAATAAACAAATCTTTATCAATTGGATTTAAAATGAAGAAAATTATCTAATATTTCTAAGTATTATAATATTAACTATGAATAGATGACAGCGTGAATCTGGTAGGCGATGGGTAGTATATAAAAAAAGTATATAATACGTATACTAGAGATAGAGAACGTATGTGTAAATAATCGACTTAATCAATAAAAACTAAATTAATTTATGAGTAATTAAAAGTATTCCGAGTGGATTTATTACACATAATTGAAAACAAACAAGCACGTTAACTCGGAATATTTTCTAAAAGTAAATTTTCAATAATCAATAATTTTTTAATTGAACCAGTTTCCGTAGGACTTTAATGATTTATTACGTTTATTAAGACCAAGTACTCTATCGTTATACGAAGTGAATCGTCTAATTATTAACTTTCCGAAGGAGAAGTTTATATTTTCATCAAAAAATCCGATTAGCTAATTTTATGTTTTCTCGACGTTTCAAGCCATTCTGAATCGAATGAGACCAAATTTGGAAAAAGTATGTGTGTGTGTTTGTATTTTTGCAAACTTTGACAAAATTTTACAGTTAAACGAGTTGTCGAAGGGCCGAAATATTTTGTAGTATTGAAGTATTTTTAATAGAAGACTATGGCATCTATCGCCAAAAAAATAATAATCAAAATCGCCGAAAAAAAATTTTTTAATACTTTATTACAAGAAAACGGCCCGGCCGAAAAAATCTTTACCAAAAACTAATCAGCACGATTCCCAACCAATATCTATCGAATGGTTTTTGAATTTTCAGAATTGATTCAGAATTGCGGGCTAAAACGTGGACGAAAAATTTTTCACTTTTCTGCAATTTACAAAGAAACGGCCCGGCCGATCGCCGCACAAAACTCAGAAACGATAGTCCTCATCGAGATACATCGAATGGCTTTTAAATTTTTGAAATCGGTCCAGCCGTTTTGGAGAAAACGTCGATTTACGGCAAAAAATCTGTTCACATACACGCACACACACACACATCCTTTTTCCAAATTTGGTCTCATTCGATTCAGAATGGCTTGAAACGTCGAGAAAACATAAAATTAGCGAATCGGATTTTTTTATGAAAACATAAACTTCTCCTTCGGGAAGTTAAATAATTTAGAGAACATTGTGTTTATAATAGAGTTAACATAAAGTGAATCGCAAAGTTAAAATTATTTATTTGAAGTGTATAAGTGAGCCGTTTATACTAATACTCTTCAAGTAGAAAAACTTTTTGAATATTGTGCTGTTGAAATTAATCTCTTAAATGACGTCGTGTGTCTTATATGCGTTTATCAATCACCTGACCAGAATGTTGATATGTTCATCTCGCTGATGTACGAATTGATCCATAACCTTTTTGATAAATATTCCAAAATCATTGTTTGCGGCGATTTTAATATACACTTTGATAAGCATTCGAAGCCATCCATTGAATTCAATTTGAATATGCAGTCTTTTGGTTTAACTCGTACTATACATGAACCTACTCGTTTTTCGCATCAATCTTCTTCTTGCATTGATAATTTCTTCACCAATTTAAAAGACATTGATTCGCGTGTTATAAATACTACTCTTTCAGACCATCGAGGCATTTTTGTAATTTTTCAACTTCTAAATCTACCTTTATCTTACACAAACGTTATTTTGATGAATCAAATAAATTGATTTTCAAATGTCTTTTGGAAAAGGAATCATGGACCTTTCTTAACAAGTCCAAAGACTCAAATACAATGTTCGACAACTTTATTTCTACATTTTTATTCAACTTCAATCAAGCTTTTCCTCTCATGAGGAAAACCGTTTGCCCAAAAAATAATACTTCAACTCCTTGGCTAACTAAAGGGTTGAGAATTTCACTTAAAAGATTAGCATTTCTTGAGAGATTATCGGTACATAATAATAACATGGCTTTCATAATTTATTTTTTGAAATATAGGGCAACTTTAAATGATCTAATCAATTTAGCGAAGATCAAATTCAACGAAAACTTGATTTTTAATTCAGCAAATAAACAGAAAACAATTTGGTCCTTAATTAACTCGGAAATCAACACGAAAACTAAATCTTCACAGATTGATTGTCTTACAATTAACGGCGACAAGATTATTGATAAGGTAGTCATATCTAATAAATTTAATCACTTTTTTGTCACCGAAGCATCTAAATTAACAAGCGCAATCAACTCGATCACCACTAGTTCGACTAAATCTTTATCCGCGCGAAATAACTCTACATTCGTTCTTTATCCTGTAAATTTAGAAGAACTAAAGCAAACCTTTCTATCGATAAAAGTTACTAGTTCAGCGGGTCCGGATCAGATACCTAGTCTTATTCTTAAAGAATTCTATCCCTTTTTCATAGATAAATTTATGTTATGTTTAAATAAATGCTTCGATGAAGGAATATTTCCATCCCACCTCAAGAATTCAAAGATTTTTCCACTTCATAAGAAAAATAATAAAGACGATATAAATAATTATCGTCCCATTTCCCTCTTGAACTCTTTCGATAAAATAATTGAAAAAATCTTGCGTACTAGGTTAACGTCTTTTCTCAATAAATATAATATTTTGTTCAAGAATCAGCATGGTTTCCGAAAGAACCATTCTATTTCCCACTCAATTTATAATTTAGTTCATAACATCATTGACTCCTTCGAAGAAGCCACATATTGTACTGCGATATTTTGCGATCTGTCCAAAGCTTTCGATAGTATTTCTCATCAAAGACTTCTTGACAAATTAGAAAATTGTGGTATTCGCGGACGTTCGCTCAAACTATTTGAATCTTACCTGTCTAATCGAACACAAAGCGTTTACTTAATTAACGATCACGAGCAAATAATTTCGGATAAATTGACAAGTACATTGGGCGTGCCCCAAGGATCAATTTTAGGGCCTCTCTTATTTCTCATATATATTAATGATTAACCTCATTGTGCAATACTTTGTGATTTTTTTTTTTGCGGATGATACCAGCGTTATCATCAAGGCCAAATCTCTTAATGAATTACAACATAAATTAAGCGCGGTTATGTCAGAAATAACGAAATGGTTTTGTGAAAATAATCTAGTTCTCAATAATGATAAGACCCAAATCATATCTTTTTGTACTAAAAATCGTTTATCCAATAATATTACTTCTTTAACCATCAATAATTCAGCACATAATTTTTCGCAAGTATCAAAGTTTCTTGGTATCCATATTAATAATAATTTAAAGTGGTCTGATCATATCTCTATCTCTCTATCACCAACTTTATCTAGAACATGTTTCATGTTGCGCACCCTAAAACCCAAACTTGGTTCAAATTGCTTACTTTCAGTTTATTATAGCAACTTTTATTCTCACGTTTCATACGGCATTCAATTCTGGGGTTTTTCATCCGAACTAATTAAAATATTTAAGCTTCAGAAAAGAGCTATTCGAATAATTTTTTCCTTGCCCAGTAAAGCCTCCTGCAGACCCATATTTAAAAAATACAATATTCTAACTGTCCCATGCATTTTTCTGCTGGTAACATTAACTTTCATCAAAAACAATTCGAAACTTTTTGATATGGTTTCGTCCTCAAATTACAACACTAGACACAAACTTATTAAGGCGCGTACATATAAATTAGCCAGCTCTTTCAATACGATCGACGGTCTAGGTCATAGGTGGGGAACCTGCGGCCTCGAGGCCGCATGCGGCCTCCAGGAGGTTCTTGTGCGGCCCCTTGCCGTCTAGTACAAAATAGCAGAGTTACTTTCAAACAAATATTGTACAAATGTCCCACTAAAAACAGTCATATTGTAACATGACATCAGATTACTAGACTGAAACACAGACTTTTAGCCAGATACAAAATAGAGATGTAATATATTATATTAATATTATTTAATATAAGCAATATTTTCGATTTCGCAAAACATCGCCTGTTATATGATTGAAGAAGTATTATAAAAAATTAACAGTGCAAAAGAATCGTTAGCACCCGGGTTGAAGATTTTTAAGTGTATCCGTAGTAAAATGATTAAAATTTATACTTCTCGCAACCAAAAGCAAATTCGCAGCTTTGGTGGAGATCGGAGCAACCAGATTTTGCCTAGATATATTGGCAATTTTATGAAACCATAGTTATAAAATGACACAAAAGCATACCTTTTTTTGTAAAATACAAAAATATATTTTTAAAAATTGCTGTAGGCAAAATATGTGTCCGTATTTATTTGCACATAATATATAGAATTTATCTATATTTAAATCTTAAAATATAAATCTAGAGTAAGGTATTTGAAATGAGAACAAATGCAAAATAGATATTAACAATACATTTTGTGTATAATAAATACATATTTTAATTAAAATATTTCTTTCGCGTTCATTATTGTTAGTTTATACATGACAAAATATTACGCTTATTTTCATCGGTAAACATTATTATTTTTTAAATGGATTAGGTACATCATTTATTAATAATATTTAAGTTTAATGCATTAATCATATCGAAAGTTCACAAATGAATTTAATCCGGTTTTTCCAAAGGCCTAAATTCCCTAAATTAACCGTTAACACCTTAGTTTGCAAAATAAAAATCTGTGTTTTCAATGGTATAAGAAAAATATATAATTTTTTATTTCAAATAATTATGAAACAATAAGAATATGAAAATCAAATTCAAATAAAAAGACTTTAACATCATTTCTATATAAAAATTGAATGTTTAAATGAAATTAAAACGAACTTAATTATTTATAATTTATTTAAAATTTAATTTATAAAATATTTAAAATTTTGAAGTATTTTATTTACCTTTTTCCATATAATGCAACAAAATTGTTAAAACTATAAAAAACTATAATAATTTTACAAAAGTCACTTTTTTAGATCAATCTGCTTATGCGGCCTCTTTTATTGCTGCTTAATTTAAGTGTGGCCTCTAATGGGAAAAAGGTTTCCCACCTCTGGTCTAGGTATTCAGCTTATGAATAAACTTCCACTCAGTATCCGAAACTTAGACAACAAAAAATTTCATGCTTCCCTAGTTAAACTTTTTAAAGACTTAGCTTTTTATGACATTACTGAATTTTCTCAATTTGAATTCAATAACTATTTTCTTGCATAATCCTTATCCTGTATCTATGTAGTCTGACCATTTGATCGCCTGTACAACCATTATTTTTTTTAAAATTTTTTTTTATTGCTATTTTATTAATTTAAATTTTTTACGGTTTTAAATGAGTATAACTTTCAACCTTGTGACTTTAATATGATGAACTTGATGATGAACATTGTATTTAATGTTCGAATGCTTTTTTTCAGCTCTTTTTTTCAGAATCGAAATTTGTGCAGCTACTATGATTATTATAAAATTAGTATCTTTTTAATATTAACTATGAATAAGCTTGACAAGAGCCTGAAATAATATCTATTATTATTGATTACGGCTTGCTTATGAATAAATAAATAAATAAATAAATAAATAAATAAATAAATAGATGTTTAGAACTTTGGCTAGAATAAGATTTGAAATACGATTTTTTTTCGATATTCAAAAAAAAAATTTTTGAAAATTAAAAAAAAATTAAATTATAAAAAAATCTGTCCATAAAAGCAATTGTTCCATCAACACAAGCAGAAAGTTTTTTAAATCATTCAAATCGGATGCTTAGTTCTCTCAAAAACTGCCATTTTTTGCGCATTTAGCTCCGTATCTCCAAAGCTGGACTTACCATCATTACGAATCGAATGTTTTCTGCATCATTTAAATCGGTTGATCCGTTCTCTTAAAAACTGATATTTTTAACACTCTTTGCTTTATATCTCCAAAGCAGCTGGATCTGCCTTTGCCAAAAACTAATCAGCACATCTCCCTATCAATAGGAATCGATTGCTTTTTGAATTTTTCAAATTGGTTTATCCATACGCCCGAAATCGTTGGCGAAATATTGTCTCCACACATTCACACACATGCACACTTACACGCACACATATCCATTTTTCTGAGGTATGCCAAAATGTTCAGAAACTTCTAAAACGTGAAGATATGCAGAAATTTTTGTTTTCGATTTTTGGCTCATTACTATAACTAACCCTACGGAAAGTTAATAAACTGCTAAAATTTTTTTTAATACAGATTTAGTAGACTACATAGAAAGTAAGGATCTCGAATGATAACACATTTTTATTAAAGGCATCAAAGTTAATTTTGTTCCGATGATATTATTTCCAAATTTTAATTTAACTTGAAAACGTGCGTTTAAAAAAAATACAAATTAAATTGTCGTTTTTCTTTATTTTTGATCAATTTGAAACTATTTTTTTAAATGTTTTTGTGTTTAGACTAAAATTTTAAACATACATATATATACAGGATATTTATTCATCGAGTACGTATATATGTATAAAGAGCAAAATAAATCCACGTTAGAAACTCTACATGAGATAGAAACATGCGTAAATATTCATTATTCTTATTTGTGATAGGTATAGCATTTATTAATATTCTTCAGAAACATGTGTAACTTTTGTTTGTTTGATATAATTTTTTTTTCATCTTTTATTAATTTTTTTTCAATTTTTGCTTCATTGTATATTTAGAAAGTGTATCACTTTTTTGTTATTTTGTTATTAAATATCTTTTTTGTTATTTGCTTATAATTATTTTTCTAGCTACTTGGTTAATTAACAAAGTTATTGCTGATAAAAAATATGGCACAACCGACCCAGTCTCTCCTACTAGTATATCTTTGGCGTAATAAAAATGTATGGTGCAAAGATTTCATAATAAATATAATGTTGTCCTCATAACTTAAATCTTATCCACGCAACTAATCGACAAATTGATATAAGATATGCCTCGGACCAGGATGTTATCGTATCTCATTTACACGAGTAATTTTCCTACGCTAATGATATTGAGATTTTGACAAGTAACTGATATCTTGTTACAGCTTCAAACATCCTGCAAGTTTCCGTTGAAACTTGTATATTGTATCATTACAATGATACGATAACAGCCCATATAACTTTTACACGAAATAAGATTGGTTATGAGTAAAACTCAATTATTTATTGATTTCAGGAATATGTGAAATAATTGAGAAAAATTTCAATCTGATCGTCGATTAATTTGAATATCGCGTACCATCGCCAAACTTACAAATCAATCTTAAACTTAATATTTAAGATTAGTTTATGTGGTAAAAATCTAAGTTATTTCTTTTTAAATATGGCGATGATACATTTTTATAATGTAAAAATCAGAATTAAAAACTATTTAATATATAGTTTGATCCTCATCGAAGTCCGTTCGCTAAATCATAATTGCTATTATACACAATGTAAAAAGCTTACACGTGGGTGGTGTAAAAAAACCAACTGAACCTTTACCCTGACAAAGTGTAAACAATAAAAAATAGTGAAGGGAAAAAACAATTAAAAAAGCTTCAAGATAAAAAAAAACAATTTTACAAGAGATAAATTAAATTAATAGTTATTCCAACTCTGCTGACAATATTTCTTTCTAAGCATTAAAGATATTGAGAGCTAAACAAAAATTTTTACTATTTTACAAACATTTTATACAATACATTGTCAGACAAATCGGTCGACTTTGATACTACATTTTTTGTGCGAATAAAATCGTCAAATTATGAATACTAACAAAACTTTCTGAGCTATCTTCAACTTTCTAAACAATAACTACAGTTAAAGCATTTCTCGCAGAATATAAACAATGAAAATACATATTTCTAGATAATATTACTCGCAAAGTGCATTAGAAAGAAGTTTAGAAAAAAGTTTCAATTTATAACATAAATCGTCATAATTTAGCAATGTAAGAATAAATTTTAGTACTATATGACGAAGTAGTGTCGACACCAATTGATTTTATGTTTGTTTAATAATAATATAATACGTTTTTAAAATTTAAGTATGTATAAGAACAAAGCTCTGAATAAATTCCTTCCAAATTCAAAATTTCAAATTAATTTTTTATACTGCTGAATTCTTATATTTCGCATTTGTTTTTGTTCTTAAACCCGATTGGCAAGCTAGTATAAAATTTTTCAATATTTTTTACATATTTCAAATAATGTTTTTGATTTTTATTTATTATATTGCGTACTTGCATATTAACAACAAAATTCTTCATTCTTCTTTTTCTTCTAAATCTTAACTTTCCTATTTCAAATAGCGCTCTTTTTCTTACTTTTAATTTTTTTAACTTTGTATAGGGTTTTATAGTATTCGCAAAAAAAAATCGAAAATGAAAATTTGTATATATCTTTAAGTTACAAAGGTATATGAACATTTTGGTATACCTTAGAAAATATGTTTATGTGTGAAAATATGTTAAGACACAAATTTTTATCATCGATTTCGTGAACAAATCACAGATCAATCGATTTGAATAATTCGATTCGTATTGATAGAGAGACGTGCAGATTAGTTTTTGGAAATGGTAGGCCCAGCGGTTTCGAAGATACGGGTTCAATATGATACTTCAGTTTTTGAATGATTTTATTTATTTTTTTTTTACTCGTTTTATTTAGCAATCAGAAATACATAAAGATTCCTATGAGCTAAAATGACAATGTAAGAATGATTTGAATGATTCAAAAAATATTCATTGCCTTTGTATTGGCGAAACTATGTTTCGGAGATCCAATAAGAGAAGTAAAAAACTGGTGGTGTATGGCATCGTGTTTTAAGGCAGATTGCTAAAACTTTTCTTACGAAGAATTTAAATTTTTGCAAAATATTAAATTTTTGTCCTTTGGTTGGCGTGTGAGTCGCGCATGTTACTGACTGAGCTATTCCCGCGATAAATATGATTTTTATTTGTTTATTATGCTAGTGTTTACTATGAATAGAGAATGATTTTTATAATCGCAATTAAACATAATTCCGTTTTGTAGCGTTTACGACAAACTATCCAAACAATAATAAAGTGGCAGCGGTTGACCTTATGCAAAGTTATTTCTATATTTTTGTTTCGTTTCATTATTTGTTACGATTTTAATTACGATAAACATCTATTTCCTTATCAAATATTCCGCTCAGGCCCAGTGGATTCGGAGAGTCAGTGCCCTGATGGCCGAGACGCTCACTCGAACCAAGGTCGAGGAGGCCCGGTTCAACGTATCCGCAAACCCCGAATAATGTGCGTCGTATTATTATTGTGCGACATAGACATAGACATATCAATGACCTAAGAAAAGGAAAAATACGGAGGGCAATGTGATACGCTAAGGGCTGCCTTACAAAGGTTTTTGAACGCGTGAACTAAAGTGCCCACAGTTTCTCTAACACACACAAAAACGGTTGAATTAGCTAACAAAAGTGTAATGATTCTTTCAGGGGAATTATTTTTTGTTGTGAAACTTTTTAAGAATTTAAATGGTTAAGTAATTAAGTAAATAAGCTTTATTGACTTCCCAAAAGAAAAGTTTGTTTTTTTTAGAAAATTAGATTGTTTTCGCGACGCTTCAAGTTATTGTGGATCGAAAATTGAGAAAAATATGTCTGTCACATAGTTTCTCACATAGTTTCCCATAAAAAGGCTTTACCAATTTCAAAAATTCAAAAACCAATCGTTTTTCGAGCCGATCTTCCGAGATATTTCATTAGAATTATTAGAAAAATAAAAAAATATAACCCACATTTTCGTAAAAAATTCTGATCCAACTTTGAAAACTCAAAAGCTATTCGAAAGATATCATTTGGAAATTTTGCTGATCAGTTGTTGGTAAAGATTGGTCGGGTCTTTGAAATTGATTGTCAGGAAAATTTATATTATTGTGTATTTACTTTATTTGTGGTTTGCTTTCGTTCTGAGTCTCCAAAAACGCCATATACGATTGAACTGATTACAACGGCAATACTGTTGCAATGACGCTCAACATCTGACAGGACTGTAATTAAGGACTTCTTCATGTTCTAGACTGAAGTTTTCAACCTGTAGGACGCGCTCTCTAAGAGGGGCGCTAGGCTGTTCTAAAGGGCGCGCGTACATCTGTTTCCAGAATACTATTATCGAAAATAACCCAACATTTTGGGAAAGATATTAAAAAATGAACAAAAAATAATTATTTTTTATGTTTCATATAGTATATTAATTTGTAGTCTGATAATATCAGTTGAGTATTTATAAAATCAAACTGTTGAAAAAATTAAGGTGGGGAGCACAACAATTTTTTTTATTAGAGCAGGAGGGCGCAATGCAAGAAGGGTTGGAAACCACTGTGTTATACAGCTGCAAAAGACAAGCCATTTTTAAAAAAGGCCACTGTGTCATTTTCTCTGTATTTATTCTCCTACTCTACGTTTTCTTTAGAGATCTCCAATTAAAATTAAATTATGACATTAAAATTGAGCTCCTTAAAAAACTGGGATAAAATCGATAATATATATTACTTGAAACTCGTCAAATGTTCATATATGTTAGCTTCCCAGATATTAATTTTTTATGCAAAGTTAATCTTTAATGCATTTAAAAAATCTGTTATTCAGTTTCAACAAAATTGTCACCAGATATTATAGGCTGATAGCCAGTGAACCTTTTAAATAACGGGGTTCTTGTAAGGCTAAATAATTTTGTACTGGTGATTAATACCGTTCTAAGTAAGAAATCGATCGTCTGGCAGATTTCAGCCCTGCACATCGTGCTGGACGACTATGATTTGAAAGTGTAAAAAAACTGAAAATTCCTGTAAGCCTTTCATAAAATGTAATTAATCCATTAAGAAGTTCTAAAATCATAATGCCAGACGATTTCGACCTGTACAAGTTCCTGCCAGGTGAGCCCAAAAGTGAGAATAAACGAAATAAACTTTGTCCTGTAAGGCTGAAATTTATATGCCAGACGAAGGCAAACATGGCAGGAGAGCGAGTACTAGGCGTTACGTCAAAACTGATTTCGATTCGAACGGTCCTTCGACAATATAAACAAAAGTAATAATTTAATAGAGTTCGGCAGCGTATCTGTCTTCATCATCTCGATCACGAACTTCTATATATCTTTTTAAACCATCTAGTGCTGGGGAATAATACGACAACTAGGGCGTAAACAGATCCAATGCTTTTTTTATTTCAAAGGTATTATACGAAACAATAGCTACAATATTCATTTTTCACATTTTTTACAAAGTCAATACTGTATGTAAGCTAGTATTTTGTCTCAAACATTAATTGGCTGAATTGGAACAACTATTAATGAAATAATTATTAATTTCTTGTAAAGGTTTTAACTGAATATATATTTTTATTTATTATTTCTTACATTACACATTGGCCAGGGTAAAGGTTCAGTTAGTCTTTATTACCCCAAAATATGAAAATTGTTATAGAGGTTATATAAAAATATCTGTTGAATCTAAAACAATTAAATAACGTATGTTTGAAAAAATATATTAAGCTCTCGTAAACTAAACAACAGTGCTCACAACCAAAAATCTAACAACGAAAGAAAATACTTTTGTTATATATTTTCAAACATGGCAGTTTAGTCCGTTTATCGCCTTATAGTGACATTATTTTATATAAGGCTAAGAATGATTGCACATTTTTTTCCTCTACTTTCAAATATTGTTGCTCCTAATTTTGCTTGTTTTTGAAATATTGGCGGTGGATCTCTTTTTATCGTGAACCTTTAAGCTCCGTTCTACCCTATCTGAATCAAATACTTTTTATAGAATGTAGATTAGACGTAGTTTATCTAAAAATAAACGTAATATTAATAAAAATGCTACCCTACAATTGAGGTCATCGCAGTGCGGTTCAAGCGGTTTTAAATTACCTCCTTTGAAATTAGTTACATGTGAAATTACAATGGCCCCGTTCTGTAAATATCTAGCATTGAAAATACTTTTTTATTGCCGCAACCTTCATTCTCATACCTAAAACACTTGTGGATATAAAAGCCCTCGCTAGACTCTATTGTGGAAAATATATATAATAAAGAATAGAACGTATGCAGTAACTTAACTATATCAAACGTGCTATGTGCTATGTATCACAGCCTTATTTATAAGATTATTATTTACAAGATTACATATACGGGGACTGGCGTGCAACCATAGTAGCGGTCTATTATTATTAAAATGATTTTTTCATGAAGTTTTTTGTTTAGAATGATTTATAATGGCTACAGTATTTACTTAGTTTGCGTTTTTCTTTAGGAACTTATATATTTTGATTTATTGCATGTTTGAAAGGTATATAAAGAAGATTGGGGTTAGTAATGCCAAAGCGTAAAACTTCAAAAAAAAAATTAGTTTAACTTATACTTTTATGTAAGTTAACTCAGTTCAGTAAACTTTTATTTTAAGAATTCTGTGCCTACCATAGAGAAAGATGTAATCAAAAATGATATATTTTCAAACTACTTCTCGTATTTAACAAACTATCTTACGCCAATGTATTAGGATTAAATTAATTATTCCCAAAGGTTTGTAATCTATGTAAATACATCATATTTTGGACAAAATTGAAAATCCAAGTAAGCTTATAGTAATACGAAATGCAATATCGAAATTGAATCTGCATATATAATAATTCTTACTACTAATTTCCACTTACAATTTTGTATTTTAGAAGTTACTGTGAATATCAATCAAACTAAAGTAGGGCAAACGTAAAGGTAATTATCAATTCTATCACAACAAATAACACATATAAAATAGAAAGCTATCTGACTATGTTCAGTATAATTCCTAAGTAATTCTGTTCTTCGCTAAATGCTATTTTTCAAAGAATTGTCACCTGGTTCTTTTGACTCCATAGGCGGTTTAAAATGGGACGGCCAGAGAGCAAACAGATCCAATGTTTTATTTTTATTTTAAAGAGTTTTTACAAAATATAATAGCTACAATATGGATAACACTAAATATAACTTTGATCTGGTATTTTATCAGAAATATACATCAGAGTTGCAATAACTATTTATTTAATTTAACTTAATTTTTTTAAATTTAATTTAACTATTTTATATACTATTTTCTATTGTTTACACTTTTGCTATGGTGAAGGTTCAATTTATCCTTTTTACCCTACCCAAGTGTAAGCTTTCAGTTTTTATAAAAAAACTATTGAATCTAATTTTAAATTAACAATACGTCTTCTAAAACATTTTAATATTGCATACTTAAATATTATAACTAGCAGTGCTCACAACCAAAAAATAACAACGAAAGAAAATACTTTTGTTATGGATTTTCAAATATTGTCGTTTATCTTCTGATAAAAATCAAGGTTATAGCTGGTTATACCTTTTTTCCTCTCTACTATCAAATATTGTTGTTATAAAGTTCTTAACTTTACTTCTTTCTGAGATATCGGTGGTGGATCTTTTTAACTGCGGACCTTTTTACCCGCGGACCTTTAGGCCTCGCTCTACCTTATGACTATCAAAACATAATTCAATGGTCGTTCTATTTTAGTTTCGATATATTTTTTCATTAGAATTCAATCGATTTTTTGAATTGCTATGAAATTTTATCTTTTTCGCAGCATTGTACGGAAAAGTTATTTTTACATATTTATAATCTATATTTTCAAGTAAAATAGATATCACTACCGTAATATCTATATCAGGATATCTATATCAGGATACAGATATCAGGTTGCACTTAAAGCACATCTTGAAGTCCGAACCTTGAGATGGCAAGATCTATTTTCATTGCGCTACGTACTCCCCTACAATAATTTGAATAAAAAATTGTAACTCAGGATTTTGCCCCAGTAGTTACTCGCTGCATAAACTTTTTTTAGTAATATGAAAAAGTATGCGAAAAAAATAGAAAATGTAGATATCTAAAGCTAACAGAATACTCAGATCACAGCCAAATAAAAATAAACTTAAAATGAATGAAAGTTTTGAACAATTAAAAATGTATAAGGTGTCGGAATCCAAATTATTTTGGGTGTTCTAAGTTTGAAGTTGGTTATATTTAAAATACATTTGAAAATAATAGTACTACAAGTATTTGTTTCTGATATCTGATTAGCACCACCATTAAGCTGTTAAATCATGAACATGGTTAACCAGTATTAACGGTTACATACTTACAAAAACAAGTGCAATGTGATTCGAGTTGGTTTTCACGGCATGATCCTACTTTAATTGTTTTAAATAACGTTTGAAATATATATGACACTTTTGTAATTTAAACTGTCTTGAGTAATCCACATCCGCTACATCATATTATTAATTTTGTGGATATATGTGGACGTAAATACATAGATTTTAAATATTTAACGAAAGCAAAATGCGTGAAGCAATAATAAAAATATCAGCAAAACACAAAGGCGTCACAACAGATATCATATTAATGTTTGCATTCATATTCCATTGTTTTGACTTTCAGAGTAGTTACGATCTTTATATCAATAATGGTTAAATTACACCACGTAGGTGGTCCCGAGATCCAGTGCTGTGCACAGCACATATCTCTTATTATTATTATTATTTTGTCTATTGGCGTTACCGTTTATATGTTATCTTGAACTGCAAATGATATTGCATTTTACACAAACAAGTGATACAAATGTGCTTGTTTTCGATCATTAACTTCGCGTATAGTAATCGTATAGTAATCGGTAAGTTAAGGTAATCGCAAAAAATCAAAAGTGAAAATTTCTGCAAAGAATCTGGTCATTTTAGTGTTTCAAAGAATCTGGTCATTTTAGCATACCTTAGAAAAAAATTGATGTATGTGTGTGTGTATGAATGTTTGGATACAAGAACATTCGTTTCCTATTGATGAGGAGAGGTGCTGATTAATGAGCGTCCATTAATTACGTAATCGATTTTTTTATGGATTTTTCGACCCCTCCCTTTTCTTTGACGATACGTTGTGATATTTAAAATTACCCCCCCCCCCTCCTCCTACTTCACGAAACATCACGTGTATTTTTAGCTACGTAAAACATTTTGAGCGAATTTTTCGAATTTACGAAAAGCTTCACGTTATTGATGGTCAAAGACCCCCCCCCCACTCTTAGTTTTTGACGAAGGCTAGTCTAGTTATTTTAGAGATTCTGCCTCTAGAACAACTAAACAGCGCGATCCTTTCAAAAAAATTAAAATTTTCAAATATTTTAAGATTATCAAAAAGGGTAAAAAAATCAAAGTTTTCAAAAAATTCTCAAAGCTTTTGAAAATTTTAAAAGGCTTTTTATGAAAAGCTTTATTACCAATTTTCCTAAAGGCTCGATACCATGCACCACTAGTTCCATAAACTAATCATTTTATTCAATCGGTATATACGTCTATTAGATGTTTTGCTAATGACGCATGATGAGACACTATGTATAGTTTTTAAATATGTTATTCATTAAGACGTGGCCGAAAACAAATTTCGAAACAAACTTCTATAAAAAAAGTTATTTTAGGTAAATGAAAACAGCAAAACAACATTTGGAATGCTCATGGAAAATTTTAAACCGTATCAAATTACATATGCAATATAGTTACAAAAATACAACTATATTGATCTGCTTGAGAGTTAAATATGTATATCAAAACGGGATATAATATCCAGTTGGTTAATGAAAATATGAAATATAGTTAAAACATTGAAAAGCCTAAATATTATATATATATTTCACAAGAGATTTAGAAGTGATCACATGGAATAATAATATGTATATTTTTTTTTGAAATATATATCAGGGTATTTTTAATAACTGGAAACAATTTTTTATAATCATTATTTAATATAGGAACAAATTTCTAAGTTCAGTAAAACACTAATAAACTTTCTACAATGATAGTATTATATTACACTACACAAATATTTGTTTAGACAAAGTAGTTAGATTTTAAAATGTCCATATAGAAGTAAGGTACAATCGATTCGCACGCTTTATAAGAAGTAAATATTTTGTACATTCTTGAAGCTGTGTACATTTTTCAAGAAGTGCTCAAGGATATGTGATACTATACACATATGCACATACTGAATTTATATAAAATTGATTATAAATAAGATTTTCATATTTTTAACTGAGTGACGACTTTTTAGAATGGAATAAATGGATTTTAGGTTTATTTTGAGTAAAAATTAAAGAAACTTGAATCTTGAAAATTTAAAAAGTAATTGAAAACGACTAACAAATTTTTTAAAATATTCGACAGGGTTTTGCTATAGCAGTTAACATTAACTGGTTAGAACATGATTAGAGTTGTTTTTCTCTGTTCGACAGATAAAGGCATTCTAAGAGTTGTACTAGCTATCATATAAACTAACCTAATACCATTTCTTTTTTAAGTGTTTTCTATAGATATCAAATATATATCTAATATTATTGTCACATATTTGCTGCAGCAATGCCGGCGAAAGACGAAGTTTATTTGAAAACATATTTGACGTCCCATGGTAAATTTAATATCACTTAGCTTGATATCAAGCTCACCAAGTTGAGATCCAACCCGAGATTAGTTTGTGCTAGTTTACGTTTTTAACTATTATACTACGATGGATCCTGATTAAATTAAAATATAGAAAAGACTTATTTCTATTTTTACGGAAATTGGGCAATGCTGGTGAAGGCAAAGATTGTTTTTCCGAACGTTTTTGATTCAGATCATCAGTTAGAAAGCGTATTCAAATTTACTATACATAAAACAGAAATTACAAGATCAATGTTGAATGGAAACAAAATACACATTTTAATGAACATTTGATAAATTTATTCTTTTAATTCAGTCTCTATTGCAAACCGTTGGCATAAAGAAAATTTCTAAATTATAATACTAATTTAGTCTTAACAATTGCTTAGAATTTTTTGTTATTATCATGTTTTTAACTTCCCGTAGGGTAAGTTATTGTAATGGGCCGAAAATCGGAATTGAAAATTTTAACATTTCTCGACGTTTTGAAGGTTTTTGAACGTTTTGGCATACCTCAGAAAAAATGGATGTGTGTGTGTGTGTGTGTGTGTGTGTGTGTGTGTGTGTGTGTGTATGTATGTATGGATACAAATTTCCAGTCACGTTTTAGGGCGCACGGATCAACCGATTTGAATGGTTCACTAAACATTCGATTCCTATTGATAAGGAAAAGAGCTGATTAGTTTTTGGCAAAGGCAGGTCCAGCCGTTTCGAAGATACGGAGCTAAATATGTAAAAAATGGCAGTTTTTGAGAGAACTAAGCGTCCGATTTAAATGATTCAAAGAAGCTTTTGCTTGTCTTAACAAAATAATTTATTTTGGAGAAAAAAAAATTGTTACTATTTTTTTTTTTTGTAGTTTTTTGTATATCGAAAATATTTCAGATTTTATTTTATTATTTTATATTAGACAATAAAACAATATTTCTAATAATATATTTGAAAACATTCAGTATTCAACGGGAAGTTCCAGCAATTTGCCTTGAAGCACGATGCCATAATTGCCTCAAGACAGAATTCCACTTACAGCTAGTTTCAAGTCTTTTTGGAGCGACTTTATGCGCTATATAATGAAATAAATAAATATTAGGATGGAAACTAAGTAAATGTGGTTTTCACCTTAGATGGTTTTAATTGAATAGATGTCACTCAGTAAAGAAGAGTTTTTTGGTCCATTGCATAGTTTTCGTTTGGCATTTATTGCAAGATGGAGAATTCAATCGAAAATTTTTGTCTTATTTTTTTCGATTTGTGCAAAGATAAGAGACAAGGAAAACAAATAAGCAATGCAGTTGACAAAAGCGCCCTGAATTGGTAAATCGATACTGTTTGATCTATTCCATTACTGACATTACGTATCTTTGATCAATCGGAACAAATATTGTAACTTTGTTGGAATGTTTTGCCACATTTACCTGAGCCAAGTTCATCGAATGCCAAGTTCATCGAATGCCAAGTCCTGATCTTACACCTTTCGATCTGGTTGCCCCAAATTCGATCTTTGCAAAGCTAATTGAATTAAAAAATATCAATAATATTGATGGTGTTAAATTTTACCAGATTCAGTTATTTGCTAATAAAAACCAGAAGTTCCAATTACTTAGTTACCAACATAATAAATAAAATAAGTTAATGATTCTTTTATTTATATTGTTTGCAAACAATCAGAAGATTGATTAAAATACCTCTGTTTATCAGAGCCTAGAAGTTGCAATGTACAGTTAATTATCCGGGTGCTTGTTAATTCGGATATCGATACAGCCGTTGTTCGTCTAACGTTGGAATGCGAAATATTTCTGTAACGGTTGGATAAACTGACTACGGAAATGGCTAACAGCGATTTGATAAATAACCATAAGCCAATGAATAAAGTCTGCTTGTCTGTAACAGTGATTTATTTGGTAAAGGCTTCAGTATATTAACTGATATGTACTAGAAGACTTGATAGATATCGTTATATTAAAATAAGGTGATAATGGCCAACGGCTCGTGCGATAGAAAAGTGAAGAAAATTAGTTATTTTTATGCAAAACTCAATTTTATGCTTTTCTGGTAGTATCCTCCTATGCTTTGCATTTATGCTATGCAATCTATGTAACAGAAACAGATGCAGATAATAATGTTGGAAAAAATAATTATTTTACTTTTGTTTATGTTTCTAAATGAAAATAGCCCTCATCGGAAATAGCTGCATCAATAAAATATTTGCCCTATTACATAATTTAATAACAAAATTAATCACTTAGAGATGAGACAACTGTTTGGATTGCCATCCGAAAAACCGATGTAGTGTTAATCCAAATTAGCCCAACAATTTATAGGACTTTTAAGTTCTGATTTCTATTAAAAAAAGAACAAAAATAGGTTTTATTATGTAAGTATATAGAATTAAAATTTAGTGATAACGTTAAAAAAGTTAATCTTTTTTTAAACGTTTTCACTAAATTTAATGTCTTTTATACTAGACGGATCAGTATAATAATTTTATATAATGATAATATATTCGTTTTAAATGCCATAATGCGAGTAAATATCAAAGGAAAGCTTAACCTAAATTATATCATTCCCAAAACGTATTAATTATTTTTATCTTAATTTTTATTCCAATTTTATAATGTATTTTGGTTTGTGTTTTAAAACATAAATTATCTTTGTTTGTGATATATGAAACTGTTTAGAAAGTTCGAATTGTGCAACCGTTATTGACAATATATTTATTATGTACATTTAGTAAATTATAAATAATCATATAAATTTATAAAAAATCTAGAAATCACACATATATGTATATGTGTGTATGTAAACTATGATTTTTAAATCTGTGGAATATTTATTTAACTTCTCAATTATTTTATTCAAATATAAGAGAGTATTGGCTCTTCTTCTTTTGGAACCATGAAAAACAAATAAAAAAATTATTCATTTATATTATGTACTTATTTAATTATTTTAAATGTAAAAATATTTTACGAAAAACTAAACAAACATCGAAACGCATAAAAAAAAAACTATTTAAAAATTTATCGAGGAAAAACATGACTCCGTAGTGAACAGATATTAATATCCGAATTTCCAATTCATGTTAGTTAAGAACTAATTCTTTGTTTTATTTTCATGAATGGTTATCATTTTCAATCCTATGTCAAAATAAACGTTAATATTGTTTGAATAATTTTTATGAAATTTAACATTGTGAGTCATGTTGAAGAGCTAGGCGCTAATTGTAACAGTTTTAAATTAATATATCTTGAGATTCACTGATTATCTTTCTACGAAATAAAGGTAAATAGTTTTTGTAACTATTTCTTCAACAAATCAATAATTCCACAACAAATTATTTTACTACTAATAATTTAAAAAAAAAACAACTTACTCCGTGTTTGGGGCATACCAGAGCAAGTAGTAATGACAAATAAACGACATTTCAATCTCTAACCTTCAACCTTAAGTTTAATATTCTTTACTTGAACCTGTATATAATTCCTGTATGCAACAACCAGCCTTAAGATTTTGTTTGAACTAACCCGAAGCTTGATTTATTTACATTAATCAAGATAACTATTTGAACAATTTAGCAATTACAAAAAAAAAATTACAAGGTATCAAAGATTGACAGATTTGAAACAAAATAAGATACAGAAAATTTAAAATTGGTCGATAATAATAACGCAAATCGAAATTTTAAGATTAATCAATTTTATAATACCTGTCAAAAATGATGGAGTTGCACAGTTCTGTTTATTGCGTTGGGGAGTGTATCTGTGACAATAGCATTAGGGCGATTTACATGTCCAATGGAAACAAACTATTATTTTAATATCGTTGATAATCCTATTGAAATACTCCTACCACCCTATAAATTTTTTTTTGACAGTTCTTAAATTCTCTGTGTTTTAAATCGTTTTTATAAAATGTTTTTCCGTAAATAATCTCTTTTCATGGTTATTATTTCAGTACAAAATTGTGGGTACGAAATCAAAAGTATTTTTAATGTCTAATGTATGTACGCAAACACACTAATGAAAAACTATCGTACAATGAAATGATTATGATTTTTTTTTCAGAAAAATAAATGTAACTATTATCCTTGATATATATTTTTTTCTCTAAATGCTATTTTTTCATCATAAACATTTTATTTTCTACAATGCGATCCTCGTATGTTTCTTTCGCATATTGTACCAGTTCTAGAGTTTACTTACCTATCCTACCATAAGTGAAAAGACGATCACACGGTGCTCGACTTGCGGTTATCGGAGTCATTAGCCTCGTTGTACCGACAACGGGTAATCTCGCTGAATCTATTTGATTTTCTGTAAGCAACCGACTAAAGATGATTGAATAAGCGCTTACTTGGCTGTTATTAAGTCTAGATGGTAATATTGAAATTATTCTGAGATTACGATATGTGTCTATGATGCAAATTTCGTAGGACATCATGAACATATGAGAATGTGTATGAGGTCCATCGTATTTATTGAATAATTACTTCAGTGTGTATGTGCCAAAAAATAATTTAAATTATAAAGCCAAGTAATGTCTATTAATATTTTTAGCCGGAAACGAGCAGCGTACATATTATACACTATAAGGGGCCAAATCTCGATTTTGATAAAATAAAGATGTTGTCATGGCAACGCTATGTTACAGGCCTGTGTTCATATGAATATTTGTAGTAACCATCTGTCAAAAATCTATGTATTCAAATTCTCGCTGTGCGATCAAGTACATAAAATCAAACTTCAAGTATGTGTTTTCAATCAGACGTCAGAAAGATGCAATTATGATAAATATTATCTGACGTTTGTGCGTTTTATGTTAAGGTTAAGTTTTATGTGTAAAACGCCTGATTCCACAACCTATACAAAGCTTTTTGATAATTCGTTACTACCAATTACGAGGGTAGGCCCGTAACATAGCGTTACCCTAACATTTCTATATTATCGGAGAATTGGCTACTAAATCAGGCAAAAACAATAATAATAAGATAAATGTGCTTTATCGTATTTTATGTTAATATAATTCAAATCAAAACCATATGCCACCTATTTCAAATATTTTTGAACAGCAACTACAACCTTTTTTATGTGTTCTATAAACAGTTGAGGTGTGATTAGAAGGTAGCATAGTGGTAACAAATTTATTATTTGAAAATATTTTTTTTTTAAAAATGCATTGTGGCAAAAAATTGTAAACATTTAAAAAATAAAGTTAGAGTTAGTAGCATTTTGTTTTAAGGCTATTTGCATGAACTACCCAATAAGTGCAAATAAGACATCATCAATAAAAATATCTATTTATTCATTTTATTAACTTTCCGAAGGAGAAGTCCATGTTTTCATAAAAAAATCCGATTCGCTAATTTTATGTTTTCTCGACGTTTACTAATTTTATGTTTTCTCGACGGCTTTTAAATTTCTGAAATCGGTTCAGGCGTTCTCGAGCAAACGTCGATGAAAGGTCTAATTTTGACAAATGCCGAAAAACGACATAAATTTTTGCAAACTTCGAAGAATTTTTAAAATTAAACGACTTGTCGTACGGCCGTAATATTTTAGTATGATCTATAAAACTATGGTATCTACCGACAAAAAAAATCATAAAAATCGTCAAAAAAAATTTTTTTAACACTTTATTACAAGAAAACGGCTCGGCCGATCTCTATGAAAAACTAATCAGCACGATCCTCAACCAATATCTTTCGAACGGTTTTTGAATTTTCAAAATCGATTCAGAATTGCGGGCTAAAACGTGGACGAAAAAATTTTCACTTTTCTGCTATTTACAAGGAAACGGCTCGGCCGATCGCCGCACAAAACTGAGCAACGCTAGTCCTCATCGAGATACATCGAATGGCTTTTAAATGTTTGAAATTGGTCCAGCCGTTTTTGAGAAAACGTCGATTTACGGCAAAAATCTGTTCACACACACACATACTTTTTCCAAATTTGGTCTCATTCGATTCAGAATGGCTTGAAACGTCGAAAAATCATAAAATTAGCGAATCGAATTTTTTGATGAAAACACTTCTCCTTCGGGAAGTGAATTAATCTATACGATTTCTATTAATGTGATCTTTTCAACAAACAGAATTATAAATGAAAAATACACACTTAAGTGCTAAAAAAGATTTGTTTTTAGACCATGAATCTTATTGCCATCTTAAGTCTAATTAAAATCTTAAATCAAATAAAGCCAAATATGTAAAAACAATCCCGCAGATATTTATCAAAAAAATATCAGTCGTAGTGGTATTCACCCTTTACAATAGTTATAAATAATATTATAAATTCTATATGACAACCAATATGAAAGACGCAATACGTTGTTGGCTTACAGCTCATAGATTGTATCAGAGATAAGAATGACGCATGGCCGTTGCAACATTGTATGCAAGTCAGTAACGGTTTTGTAGGGTTTTGCGTCTAAAGTAAATAGGAGTGAGTCATTTTAACGTATTTTTCTGGAAGGATGATTGCGTCATCATCAGAGATTATAAAAGCCTGAAGACGAGAGAATGAGTGCGCATTTGTTGACTAAACGCCAAACAGTTCACATCACTCTTATTCAAAATATCAATTGTGTATTAAGTGTAACCAAGTAATGAATTAAATAAAATTTATAAATGTCTTCAGATGTTTAATTAAATATTCCACAGTGAAGCTTAGCAGCAGAAGAACCTAAATTTTAATTGTTGACATCGTTGGTGTGAGGCAACATAATTGTTGGTAATGGATCCACAACATAAATTGTTGTAAACCCAGGGTGCACAACATTATTTGCTGGCAGCGGTGGCATTGTCACATTATTTGGTGGCAGTGTGGGATTCTGCGAATTTTTTTTAAAAAAAAAAGCTAAATTATTACCATAACATGTCTTGAACATAGAATTATTGCATATTTGGAAAACGGATATTTGAGAAAAATACGCCGAAATATAGCAATAATTAGATTCAAGAAAAGGTAAAAAGCTTTACCGAAGTGGAAATATTATTGAAATTACAAAGTGAAGACTCCAAGAATCAAGAAACAAAGAAAAAAGAAAAATCGTAATAAGAAGAAACAAGAAAATCAAATTAAGAATCAAGAAACAAAGAAAGAGAAAGAAGATAATATAAATCAAGAAAGAAGAATCAAGAAGTTCAAAGTGTTATAATTACAAGTGAAAAGTCAAAGGTGAAAAATAAAATAAAAAGTGTTATAAAAAAGTGTTATAAAATCATTGTTCAAGGTTACAAAAGTTTAAGTGATTGTGAATTCGAGTGAACCAAAAGGATATTAAATTAAAAAGTAAGGAATACAACTCATTGTCAGTAAGCTTATTTTTAATATATTTTTGTAAATTTTTGCGCTTCTGTTTCAGTAGTTTTGCATACTTTTCAAAAATGAATGAACCAGTAGAGATGTCGCGCGAAGGTAAATTGAATATTCAAACTGCTATCGCTCTAATTCCGAATTTCAATGGGGAACCTTCAATGCTTCCTTCATTTATTACTGCATGTGATGCATTATCGGTGGATTTGAGTCCATCAGAAGCGGAAAAATTGCTTACAGTTATAAAATTAAAATTAGACCCACAAATTTTTGCAAAGATCCAATTTATTAATTTTGAAACGTGGGATGATTTAAAATGTTATTTAGCTAAAGAATATGTTGTAAAACGACCCATTTCTAGTTTATTAAACGAATTGAATAATTTAAAGCAAAAATATAACGAAACAGTAAAAAGTTTTGGAGACAGAATAGAAGAAATTTTGCGACAAATTTATTATTCAAATATAAATTCAATAGGACAAGACGCAGCGAACATTACACAAGTGACATACGTAGAAATGAGTGTAAAAGTTTTTGAAAATGGCTTAAGAGAACCGTTAAAAACTTTAGTAAAATGTTGTCGATTTTCTGATATTAAAGATGCTATTGACTTCGCTTTGCAAGAAGAAGCTTGTCAAAATTCGTCAAATATCAGAAGTAATCAAAATAATAATATAATATGTTACATTTGCAAAAAACGTGGTCATATTGCCCCACAATGTTTCTTAAATAAAAAGAATAATGCTAATTCAAATAATAACCAAAAATTTTGTAATTATTGTAAAAAACACGGTCATTTAATTTTTGAATGTAGAAATCCAAATAGAAAAAATTTTAATACAAATCGAAATAATTTTAACATGTCAAAAACTTTTATTACCCCTACCAACGAACACAGGCAAGAGTGCAACTATTCGCACACACATGCAGAAAATGCATCAAACGCACATACCCACAGTATGTCAAACTGTGACGAAAACCAACAAACCACAAATTCTCAAACCCAAGTTCCAAAACCAACAACAGCGGAAAACGAAACTATTACTGTACGTGAACTACTATCACAAATTCCCAATTCATTTTTAATAAATAAAACTGACGAAAATAAAATAAATTTCAAAAATAAAAACGTTGCGTTACAAATTGAAAACAATACTTTTTGCACAAAACCAATCAAAGAACAAGATTCAAAAATTGATAAACAGAAATTAAAAGACAAAGATGAAACCAAAGAAAGACATGACAAAAACGTTCCAATTTTAACAACATCAAATAACAAAAAATAACAGAAAGACAAAATTTTAAACGACCCACAAATTGCACAAAAGCACGAAACGTGCCCAAGAAACAGAAAAACAGACAAAGATTTGACGAACAAAAGTTCAGAAATTCAAACAAACAAAACGATCAAAAAACTTGAAGAACCAGAGGTAGTCACAACTACTACCACACATCGTTATCAACAAACAAAATCAAAGAAATCCAACGACAAGTACATGAAACCACAACGGACATTCAAAAACGACGATTTAGAATTATTAACGGACAAAAATCCTTACGCAAGTAAATCCAAAAAACTGATGCCTCTATTTAAAGATGCATACAGAGTTGTTGAGACGAATGGTACAGGACGGATTATACCGATCAACGACAAAGGACATGCCAACTGAAAATGATTTTTTTTTGCGAATTGAAAATTAACAAAACCAAAAATGAAATAAAATATTCCAATTGTCAAAAATAGACAACAAGTCAAAGTTACAAAGCAAATATGAATTAAATGTTAGAAAGATATAAAAGCCAAATGAATTAAAATAAAATTGTCACAACCAAAGATTCTCAAACTTTTTTCACAAATATTGAAAATTTACAATGTAAATGAAATCAAAGTTTTTTTTAAGAAAAAAAAGAGCATTGTTATATTATAAGTCATGATAATTATTGTAAAACTGTTTATATTATTATTAATCAATGAAATGTCATATTTTGAAATATTATAAAGATGTTATATAACTCAACTGTAATCATGAAATTTTGAAAAATATTACCATTGATATAAAATTATGCTTAATTATAAATTCATGATATTGTTCTACAATAAATACAATTTTTGAATTTTTTTTAATTAACATTTTTTTTTTGAAAATTTTTCGAAATTTCATGAAGAAGAAAAAGAATGTATTTGAAATATTATATGAACTTTAACATTATATTAATTATATCCAAACAAATAATTATAAGAAATCTGTACAATGTAATAGCATGAGCAAACATTTTTTTTTGAAGCACCCGAAATGCTTTCTTTTTGTGAACGCACGAGGGCGCGCGTTTTTTCGGCGGGTGAGGTGTAGTGGTATTCACCCTTTACAATAGTTATAAATAATATTATAAATTCGATATAACAACCAATATGAAAGACGCAATACGTTGTTGGCTTACAGCTCATAGATTGTATCAGAGATAAGAATGACGCATGGCCGTTGCAACATTGTATGCAAGTCAGTAACGGTTTTGTAGGGTTTTGCGTCTAAAGTAAATAGGAGTGAGTCATTTTAACGTATTTTTCTGGAAGGATGATTGCGTCATCATCAGAGATTATAAAAGCCTGAAGACGAGAGAATGAGTGCGCATTTGTTGACTAAACGCCAAACAGTTCACATCACTCTTATTCAAAATATCAATTGTGTATTAAGTGTAACCAAGTAATGAATTAAATAAAATTTATAAATGTCTTCAGATGTTTAATTAAATATTCCACAGTGAAGCTTAGCAGCAGAAGAACCTAAATTTTAATTGTTGACATCGTTGGTGTGAGGCAACATAATTGTTGGTAATGGATCCACAACATAAATTGTTGTAAACCCAGGGTGCACAACACAGTATTTTACACATTTCTGTTAGGTCTTAAAAAACAGCTTGGCCGATTACCTCTATGCTAATTTTTGGAAGCGGTTCAGCTGTTGTTGAGAAAACGTCGAAAAAGGGTAGAATTTTGGCTGACATACACAAATACCATTTGATTGAAAATGATTCAGATTCTGATTTTGATTATGATGTTAGCTAAAGTTTTAAAGCTAACTTAAATACTAAAAATTAATAATTTCAAGTTTGCAATTTAGTTTATAAAATTCTTAGAAATATGAGAACAGAAAACAGGTCCTTCATTATAACTCAGCTTGAATATGTTTTTTATTTACTTTCCATGTACAAATATTGTCGTCCAATTCACAATTTCTTATTTTTCGTCTACAAAATACAAATATTGATAGTTACAGAATTTATAATGATATGTTTGAAAACATTTAATCATGGTACTGGAAGTTCCGCAATTTGCATTAAGGCACAATGCCATGCACCACCACCATTTAGATTTTTTTTGCTGTTCTCAAGTTTATGAATGAAGTGCTTGAATATTATACCACTCAATTAATCATAATCAATCATATTATCAATTTTGATAGTTGTCGAAACCTGAAGTTGAATGAACATTTGTTGTGATATAGAGTAGTGATCCCGTTGAGGTGTTTGGCTGTGTACCTTTATGAACAAGTACAGACATGTAAGGACGGGCTCACTGAAGCGCGGGAAATCGTACACACAATGAAAACATACATGCCCAGAAGAGCAAAGACACCGTATGAGTCATTGTGCAAGTTCAATGCCAAACATCAAGTGCCCATCTCATTCTTTCATCCATAGAAGACGAAATGCTTACTAGCGATGTCCATAACACAATACACAACACAAGGCGACGACCGCAAATCTACGCACTCGACGGCACTATGCATTGCGCAAGTGATAAGTGATGTCGGCATAGCAGACGGTGCCATGTAATGTAATATGTAATGATTCTAAGAATAACTTAATAATTTGTCATACTCAAGATTCTAAGATTAATATACCATAATACTATTTGGTCATAATTTGGGAGCTTTCTTTAATTTAATAAAAGATTCTAAAATTTGATTGATGCCTTAATGATGGAAACCAAAGCATGTTGATATCAAATAGTATTATATTATAAGAATAACTTAATAATTTGTCATACTCAAGATTCTAAGATTAATATACCATAATACTATTTGGTCATAATTTGGGAGCTTTCTTTAATTTAAGAAAAGATTCTAAAATTTGATTGATGCCTTAATGATGGAAACCAAAGCATGTTGATATCAAATAGTATTATATTATAAGAATAACTTAATAATTTGTCATACTCAAGATTCTAAGATTAATATACCATAATACTATTTGGTCATAATTTGGGAGCTTTCTTTAATTTGACAAAAGATTCTAAAATTTGATTGATGCCTTAATGATGGAAACCAAAACATGTTGATATCAAATAGTATTATATTATAAGAATAACTTAATAATTTGTCATACTCAAGATTCTAAGATTAAGATACCATAATACTATTTGGTCATAATTTGGGAGCTTTCTTTAATTTAATAAAAGATTCTAAAATTTGATTGATGCCTTAATGATGGAAACCAAAGCATGTTGATATCAAATAGTATTATATTATAAGAATAACTTAATAATTTGTCATACTCTAGATTCTAAGATTAAGATACCATAATACTATTTGGTCATAATTTGGGAGCTTTCTTTAATTTGATAAAAGATTCTAAAATTTGATTGATGCCTTAATGATGGAAACCAAAGCATGTTGATATCAAATAGTATTATATTAAAAATATTACGTGTGCGCATTGCTCGTCTACAGCGTATCAATATCACATCAATTTAGATACAATTTAGATGGACAAAAGTTGCATATCATAAATATCAACCGGGTTGATGCCTACTTGTAGGAATAAGGTTAATACATTTTTTTAATATACTGCTCTCAGAACAATATATAACTAATTATAATAAAATGATTCATTTTTATATTATTGGATTCACTGAACTATTTTCTGTTGGAATACAGTTATTAAGTTTTATATATTTTTTAAATATTCAAAACTATGTGTTCCATAGAAAAAAAATTACAAAAGTATTTACATATACATATACATATACTTAATTATCAGGGAAACAAAAACCTGAAAATATCAAACAATTGAAAAATAAACAATTTTTATGCTTAGGGTAGGGCGGTACACAAAAGTCCGATTTAAATTTGAGCAATAAAATTATATTGTGAAACCGAAACAAACAACTATGTCTGACTATGTTTAGTAAAATACCCAGCTAATTGCAGAAATATGTTTTTTCACAGTTTTATGGGTCCTTTTTGCTCCATAGGCCTAGCAAACAAGTACAATGTCTTATTTTTAATTTTAAAGTGATTTATGAAATTATAGCAACATTATTCAAACGATGCTGTACATAACCTTGATCTAGTAGTTCGTCAGAAAAAAACACCAGCAGAGTTAAAATAACTATTTATTTGGCATATTTCTTGTGAAATTGCTTTTTTACCTCAATTTACTCATTTATTTTCTATTTTTTAAAGTTTACATCTAAACTCTGCTCGGGTAAAGATTCAGATGATCGTTCTTGCCCCACCCACATGTAAGCTTATGTACAGGTTATATAAAGAAATCTGTTGAAGTTAACCTAAAAATAACAATACGTTCTATAAGCATTTAAATAATGTAGACCTAAAAATTATATTAAGGTCTCGCACACCAAACAACAGTGCTCACAACGAGAAAAACTAACAACGAAAGGAAATAATTTTGCTACGGATTTTCAAATGTTGCCCTTTATCTCCACATAACAACGCCGTAGGAATCAAAGTGATGGCATGTCATACATCTTTTTTCTCTCTACTTTCAAATAATGAAATTTTGAGATATCGGTGGTGGGTCTTTTCACTTGATCTTTAAGCCCCGCTCTACTCTATTCTATAAATGATCCTACGGATATTTAAGGCGTAGATTCAATAATTGATTTTATTTCATGTGGTAATTTAAAGTTTCTTTTTTTTATTTTAAAAAAATATTAGAATATTTTATAAACAATTTTGAAAAAAAAATTAGAATTATGCAAAATATTGACTTTTTGAAAATTGTTTTATTCTGACACATTATTTAAACTGGGTTTTGCGCAATTATTTGATCAATGTGTTTCTGAAATATTCAAAATTTTTGGAAACAACATTATATTAATTCTTTCGACTCGGATGTCATATAATAATGTATAATAAAATTGTAATAAATATAAGATGTAATATAAAATTTATATAAATCTCGGAATTTGCGAGTGGAAAGTGTTAATTGCGTGTGTATATGTTAAGTGCTTGTTTTTAACTCACAAATGGTCAGTTTTTGAATACTTATCAACGTATTCATGAAATAGCTGGACCTACCTTTTCCACGAACCAGTAGGTGCGTCATGTCGCTAACATTTCTGTAATCAAACAAATTGTCGCGAAATAATCTTAATACACATATAAATAAGTACATACATAGATACCGTTTATAAACTATCAATGGCCCGGTATTATATGATACATAATAAAAAAAATCGTTTCAACAATTTAGGAAAAAAATATCGTATTACATTAAAAAATTTGAACGTCGTTGATAGTTTTTTTTAGCATTTAAATTTGTAACGATTTATAGTTATTTATTAATTTTATCATTTTGATATCTGTTTAAAAAATAAAAAACTTCACCTGAAGTTTATTTTAATTAATAGATACCGAGTTGGCAAAGGAAAATTATTTGATGCTAGTGAAAACTTCTTAAAGAGAGCGCATTTATTTTTAATTGTTTTTGTTGTTAATTATAATAGTATTTGTCTTACGATATTAAATATTTAGTACTGATTCACTATTACAATGGTCAGTAATCTGTTTACTTAAAATCATATCAAAACAATATAACGCAATAATTGAAGTGGTCATAACAAGCCTCGTGTGACTAAGTTCATTGGTTGAATTAAAAATGAGTCGGAGTATTGACCTGAGACAATAGCATGTGCGCAATAAATACGATCGTTTCCCGAAAAAAGAACAATGACAAACAAACCTGCAAATCGGAATCAAACATTTATCAACTGCATTAAGTCCGCATTCGAATAGGGACAAAATAATTGGCAGTCAAATGTCATAAATATCAACCAGGTCGATGCCTACTTCTAAGAATAAGGCTAATGAAATATTTGATTTTTTTTTTAATATACTTTTCTCATTATACTATATAACTTTATATAATAAAATGTTTGCTATTTATATTATTAGGCATTTTTTTGTTAGATTTCTGTTAAGTTTTATAGAGGCTAGAGAAGGGCTTAAATGTCCGCGGGTAATATGGACCGCCACCGATATCTTAAAAAGCAGCAAAGTTAAGATTTTTTTAATAATATTTGAGAGTAGTAGAAAAAAGATGTGCTAGTCTTGATTCTTACATCGTCGCTGTCTAGTAGAATAAATAGATCCAACTTAGACGTAACGCCGGACGGCACCTAAAGCCGGACACTCTATTTAACACGTATTATTTAAGCGAGTATAAATCTTCTTATTTCAAAATACAAGTGAAAGGAGCGCAGGGGGAACACAGGTGCAGTATCACGCGCCAAGACCCACCTGTAATGCACACGGCCACGGCGGGAGCCGTTTTAGGCGCAAAAACACGGCGTCACCTAAATATTAATGGAAGTAATTCTAGTGTATTTATGCATTTATATTTTAGTGGCATTCAAAAATAAAAAAAATACTTGATTGTTACCCGTAAAATGGTAGAATATTATTAGATATTTTAAACAATTTTAGCACGTCGATGCCTACTGGTACAATGAACAAAATTGTCTGTCCCTTAGCACCGGACACTAAGTCATCCCTTAGCGCCGGAAGTAAACATATTGATATTTCTTGTGAGAATTTACGTAATTTATTTTAATTATTTAATTTTGTTCTATATGAGTGCTAACGGTCACTACATACCCCCGTTTTTTGTATTTTCCAGTCAAAGAATCAAAATTTTATGATAAATGCTCCAGCTGAGAGCATCGGTGTGGTCCAGCCAAAATGGTGGATAATTAGTGATTTTTTTTGCAAAATCTGAGAATATTCGTCAAACACAGGTTTGCAGACATTCCAGAGTGCGAAGATGACTACATATATGTTTAATGGTTGTTATTTTGAAATGTCCGGTACTAGGTGTCATATTTTAATGTCCGGTATTGTAAAATCATATTTTTTGTTACCAAAGTTTGATTGATAGTATTAATTATTGTTTAGCATAGATAGCGTTTTTGTTAATTTGAAAAAGAGTTTGATTTCTAACTTTGTTATATAACATAAGTCATAATTTAATAAACATTTCGTAAAATAGTTTTTGATTTATTTATAAATAACCTTATGTGTCCGGCACCCGGGGACTTTCCCCTAACCTTTACCTTTGCAAAGGCGTAAACAATAACAATTAATAAATTATTAAGAAAACAGTTTTACAAGAGATAAGTTAAATAATTATGCCAACTTTGCTGATGAATATTTCCAACGAAATACCAGATCAAAGTTATATACAGAATTATTTTTATAAAAAATGATTCCATATGAAGCTTATATTTTGAATTGGTTAAAAAATGTAGCTACTATTTCGTAAAATTCCTTTAAAATTTAAAATAAGACATTGGACCTGTTTGCCCGTGGCTGTCATATTTTACCTCGTCATGGGGAAAAAAGAACCAGGTGATAAATCTATAAAAAACTGCAAAAAATCATGTCTTTACAATGATGAAAAAGATGGGAGTTTTACTGAACATATTCAGATAGTTGTTGTTTTGTATGTGTTATTTGTTTTGATATAATTGGTTTAGTTTTCACAATATGATAGCTCAAAGCCAAATTGTATCTTTGCTCTCCGCCCTACCCTGTTTTTAAATTATTTGAAACTATGTTCCATAAGCTGGTATTTATCTACTCTTTCACCAACCTAATAGTTTCTATTCATGATGATTGTTCTATTAGATGGCACAATGTAATCCATCCAATCTATATGTAATCCATTCCACATAAAAATGGATGCCACTACTGCTTGATATTAAGTTGCACGCAACCCGGTTGCAAGGCAGAGTGTCTAACGCCACCATAAGGATATATTAGTCAAAGTCTAGTATTTTATTTTGGATACTCTCAACAAATACGTATTCTTATATAATTTCATCGAGAACTCATTTAATGTGTATAAGAATAAGTTCAAATCATCGTAGAATATATTACTTTATGGAGATATGCCAAGGTGCAAAACTTGCAAATAAAAGCTGATTAACACTTGTTTGTAGATCAATGTGTCATCTGTAATTCAAAATATGAAAATAAGGGAAATATATAAAATTTTGAGAATTTTCGATGCATATGATATCAATTTTATTCCTTAATTAAATATTAAAAGTTTCAGTATCTATAATAATGTATTTGAAAACATTTAACATTTCTCGATTATTTCATTACGGTACGGAAACTTTCAGCAATTTGCCAAGGCACAATACGTGATACGTTTTTGTTAATGTTGATGATATGATTTTAATTTGATGCAACAAAGCTGGAAAATGTCTATTTGCACTTGGAAACATAGTTGGAAGACCTATATTTTAAAGTAAAACCTATGTCATCACTGCTCCCCGAGGTGCAAACCTGGTACCTTCGACTGCAAGATCCAAGCTCTTATCACAGAGCCATGAAGAAATTCGAACGTCTCGTTGTATGCGGCAACCTGTATAATCATTATTTACTTTATCATAATGTTGTTTTGAAAACTTTGAAAACATGCGTGTTCCGAGAAGTGTGATGGTGCGTATAAATGCTATCAACAAGTAACAAGTGCGCGCTTATCTTCCGTGATAACATTTTATGAAAGGTTTGGATGCAGCATAACACTCTATTAACATGGTGTTAACATCACAAGTGCTATCTAAAGCTTATGTCGCACATAACGGTTTGAGTATAAAAATAAAATCCAACTAGTGGTGCATAGCATTGTGCCTTAGGCAAATTGCTAGAACTTCCCGTACAGTAATTGAACATTCAACAAATAAAAATAATTAATCATCAATAAAAATGTATCAATGAGTAATATTAGTTTTTGACATTACCAAATAATTATTTTAATTACTATAAATTTTATCTTTGTATTTTATACGGTTGTTGAATCATTCTAAAATATTACTGAACTAGTTGTGCTTGGCATCGTGTCTTAAGGCAAATTGCTGGGGGTTTCCGTAGCAGAATTAAATATTTGAGCATAAAAAATTAATTATCAATTTTATAGTAATCGCAAAATACCGAAAATGAATATTTAACTTCCCGCAGGATACGTTATAGTAATCGCAAAAAAATCGAAAATGAAAATTTTTATATATCTTTACGTTTCAGAGATTTCTGAATATTTTGGCATACCTTAGAAAAAATGGATGTATGTGTGTGCATGTGTATGTGTGTTTGGATACAAATTTTTGTCGACGATTTTGGAAACACGGATGAAGCGATTTGAATAATTCAAAAAACATTTTACTTGCATTAACAAGATGAAGAATTGATCAAATTTTCATGAAGGCAGGTCTAGTAAAAAAAGTAAAAAAAATACCATCTGGCGGTCAAAAATGATCATTAGACATATGCACATCAAATTATCAGATATTTTATAGAGATGTTAGCAATAAGTATAAATTTTGTTTACATTCATATGGGTTCCGTACCAATGCTTATCCGTTAGACGGAGGCGCGGCGCTTACGCGCTTTTTACAATTTGTCTATGCAGTTAAAGCAGTACGATTGCCTTGAAAAAAGTTCAGAATTTCCAAGAAATGTCAAAATAAAGAAAACATTTTTTTTTTCAAAAAAAGTTTTTTTTTGTCAAATTCATAGTTTCTCAAAAATCTAGTTTTTTCTAAGTAAAATTTTTTCAAAAATGCTTATTGTTTTTAAAAAAAATACAATATTTAGTACGGAAAGTTTCAGTAGTTTGCCTTAAGGCTAGATGCCATGCGCCCAAATAGTTTAATATAGTTTTATACATTTCTACAAAGTGTATTACTAACAAGTAATTTCCACATTGGTGACCTTACTTTCGTCCCTCAATTTTGCCTTTAATGGTGCAGTAGTCTCTTTTTTCCCATTGTGACTCACATATTATAAGGAAGTATATTTATCTGCAACCTATTGCATGTGATATCATCTTTAGAGTCTTGAATGGTTTCACACATCGTACATGCTCTCACGCTAGGAGCATGCGCCAGACACCAGTGGAATATTTTACTTGTTTGCCCTTTATATATTCAGAGCAGATAATGAACGCTAAGTAATTTAAATGTTTCTTTGACCTATGATCTGAAATCTGGATCGGCTACCAGATGCATTATTTATGTTGCATGTGTGTATTACATTAAGCAGTAACTTTTTATGAAGTTTTAATGATATTGTTTGTTTTAGGACTGCTTGTAATGAAAATTCCCTGGCTGCATTATATCTAATTGCCACCATGCTGTTAATTGTTTATATACGATATTCGTAATATGCTGATAATATACGACACACGATATTAAGCTCATCGTTATTACTGAGGGCAGTGTAATAAGGTAAGATATTACCAGGCACATTATGTTATTGTTACTTGAATTTTGCAAAACAGCATAATTAACATGTAATTATTAAAACAGAAGATATATTACATCAATTACGTAAAATGTTTGATTTAGGGCAGATTTCATTTGCATGTTCATTTGTGTATTTCTATAAAATTAGTATCGTTATTTTTGAAACTCGAGGTAAATCTAAAAGTAATTATTGTCGTAGGCGATATTTTTATCAAAGCTTTTTATTAAAACGCTACAAAACACTCGCACATTGTCATGGGTTTTTGATAACATGTGTGATTTGATTTTTTATACTTAATAATTTTTTTTAATTGCTGTTGATGTTTGAAATGATTTAGATAATATCAAATAGGCAAATCATAAATATAATATTTTCTTACTTAATAAAATTAAAGTATTTTTTTGAATTTTGACCTGCATGTGAAAATACGTCGAAAGTTTGGGATATCGTAGAATATCAACGAATACGTGTTCGCAAAATGTGAAACTTAGTAAAAAGATAAACATATCTTCAATTAATTAATATGGTGCAAACCTTAGTATCAATAACCGTACCATATCCCAATAGTACATATACATGTATGTCTGATAAGTCTCTGAACTAATTTAACTTTGCAGCTCAGATCTCTATAAAGTAATGTTAATATTATATGAAGTTTAAGCTTATTTCCAAAGAGAAATAAGTGTACATTTCGTTTAAATTAAACATCAAAGTTAATTGATTTATACGTGATTAATGGAAATCTGAACACATAATACTATATATGGACTTGTACTTTGGAACCTTGCCAAACTGCTAAAAATAACGAGAGACATGAGTATGAATATGCATCCAAATGCTAAAGTGATTGAATTAAACGTAGAAATAAAAACTATTATTGAACTAGTAAAGTTATGGACTGGAAGAATTAATATATAAAATATTAAGTCTTCTATGTTGAGTCCGTCGCGACAATAAACAATTTTTTATTAATTAATTAAAATTTTTAACAAAACAATCCAGACAATAGTTCCCAACAATAATAAACCTAACTGAGCTCGAGCGGATAAAACCAATCTATTAATATTGAAAATGATTGAATAAACATTAATAAATACAAAAACTACAGAGTATAGAGCGGAAGAATGAATATATAATTTTTTTGCAAATTTTTCTACGTTGAGACCGTCGAGACAATGAAAAACTTTTTTGTAATTAATTACAATTTTTAATAAAACCAGTCAGACAATAGTTTACAACAATAAATTTGTATGCAATAAGTTAACCGAGCACCATCGGCAAAAACCAATCTATTAATAATAAAAATCATTGAATAAACAATAATAAGTACAAACTGATTGAGTTGTTGGTACGTTCATCCAATATTTCCGAAATAATGCTCTATTGTATAGTAGAATATTCTGAGGAGTAATACATATGTCACTCTCTTTCAATTTAAAAAAAAAAATCAATACTGGTCGTGGAATATTTTGTATTTATTACGAAAGAAATATTTGCCATTTCGTTTATTTATTCTTTATTATGAAGCTTCATAAAACAATTTTTCGCAGTCTGCCTTTTCAAAGTACATACATATTTTGAGGAGAAATATGTTCGGATTAAAAAGTTGTAGTAGTTTATTAAAAAGTTGTATGATCATTAATGTGTTCTGCGAGCATTGTTTTATTCTGCTATTTTCGAATTTTATCTTGTGATGTACATGTATAATAATTTTGACCTAAATAATTTTATCTTGATTTTTTGTCATGCAATATTAATGGCAATAGTGTAGACTGGGTACGGTATAGACACTTTTTTTGATTAGCAATAATCATGTTAATTTACCAGTTAGCTGAGAGTGGTAATTTGAAATAATGAAATACTATCCTTCAATGGATCATAATCATAAAATCATATCAAACGAATAAAAGGCATAAACATAGGTTAAAGAACAATATCTAGAACCACCAAAATGGTTTATATTGACTTTCATTGTCAGAAATATGTAACGCAACACAACATAATCATTTAAACAATTATTTCTTCTTGTATTTTCCTTTCCTTTTTTCTTTGTACTTTGTCTTACAACACTTCACACTGTTTTTTTTATTTTTTTAATTGTTCTGGTATGAGAGATCACAGCAATTATAACAAAAATAAAATCTAAATTTTATGTAACAGGCTTACATTAAGACATCTATATATTTTTACTTATTACTATTATACACACATATATACACAGAACCCTTGCGTACATACATACATACTTGTACTTAATTGTAATTAATATTTTTTACAAAACAGAAGTAATATTGTCTTTAAAATAAGGAATTTTATCTCATTTATTTCATTTATCTCTTATATAATTTTTCAATTTAATTTTGAAACTGTTTAGGTCCGTCATTGTCTTTAGTTCGTCCGGTAGTTTATTGTAAAGGCTGCTTGCACTTCTCAGAGGACTTGCAAGTCCTTTACTAGATTTAGCATGTTTCATGTGAAAGTTTCGGTTTTGTCTCACGACCATCAAGGTGAATATCTTGGTTTGTCTCTATTGTGGTGCAAGTTTTGATTTTGTTATTTTTTATTTTGAATATTAGTATACATTTTTCTATTTTTATTGTTTTGTGTAGTGGTATGTTCTTTGTCTTTTGTAGAAGTTCTTTTGTCGGGGTGAGGTAGGGATAATTCTAAGTTGATTTTATTGCTTTATTTATCATTCTTTGTAGTGTCTTTATATTTTTACTTGTTGTTTGACTCCAAATCGTGATGCCGTACGTCATAATCGGCATTATATGAGATTTTAATATTAGTTCCTTGTTCTTAGCTCCAAGATGTCGTATTCTTCTTATGGCTCCAGAAAGTGCTGCAATTTTTTGTTTGATTTTTTCAATTTGGTCACTCCATTCTAGTTTTCGGTTTATAATCATACCCAAATATTTAGTTTTTTTCTATTTCTTTTATTTCAGTATCGTTGATTAATATTTTTATATTGCCTATTTTTTTAATTTTGTTACGTCGGAAAAATATATAATTAGTTTTATCTGTATTTATAGTGAGTTTATTTTCTGTCAGCCATGTTGTATATTTCTTTAAGTCATCATTGATTTTGTTTTCTAGTTTCTCCAAATCTTTATCAGCGTATATAATCATGGTGCAATCTGCGTACACTATGTATCTACCTTCTAAATTTTTGTCCTTTAAGTTGTTGATATATATTAAGTATAATAGTCCACTAAAACTGTTCCCTGTGGTACTCCGCATTTGACCAATTTTTTATAGCTGAAGCAATTTCCTATTTTGGTCCTTACTTCTCTTTCAGATAAGAAGTCTTGGATTATGTTGTGCATTGTACCCACAAGTCTCATATTTCTAAGTTGTTGAAAAAGAATTTGGTGGTCTACAGTGTCGAAGGCTTTTTTAGGTCTATAAATATTGCAATTGTGTGTTTATTGTTTTCTAAGTGTTCATTTATTAAGTTAGTGGCATCTATTAAGGCGGATTGAGTACTTGATTTTGGTAAAAAGCCACATTGGTATTTATCCATTGAATCATTTTCTATCAAGAATTGTAATATTCTCTTCTTGATGACTTTTTCATAAACTTTTGAGAGGACATTAGTTACAGTGATAGGTCTATAGTTGTTTGGGTCCAGTTTATTTCCTGTTTTGAAAATTGGTTTAATTGTAGCTGTTTTTAAACACTCTGAGAAAGTACCCTCATCGATGCATTTATTGATAATTTTAGAAAGTATTGGAGTTATAATATCTGATGTTTCTTTTATTATTTTCGCTGTTATATTATCATCCCCAGGTGCGGCGTTGATTTTTAGTTCTTCTATAATTTTTTTTTACATGTTGGATACATTGATGGATGGATACAGTTCAAATCTTAGTTAGAAATTTTTACATTTGTTTAATCTTCAGCCGGAGAGGACAAGAAATACATACCACAACGGGGTCTACAAAATTAATTTATCACACTTTTGAATACAAATCATTGGGCATCATAATGATTGAGCTAAATTATCTCTGCAAAAACTAATTCATTCGAAGTATATATCTGAACCTCATAGTTTGAGCTAGAATTAAAATTAAAATCCAAATCATTTTCGATATCAAAAAAATTTTTTTTGGAAATTATATAATAAAATGTTTTTGTCAAAAACCAATCACTTGGTCTTCTCATCATTACTAATCGAATGTTGTTTGAATCATTCAAATCGGATACGCTTTTCTCTCAAAAACTTCACCAAAACTAATCAATCAGCAGTGCTGATTGCAAGTGCAGCACTAATCCTCATATAATAAGTAAGAATCGATTGCTTTTTGATTTATTTCAATCGGATATTTATCTGATAATTTAATATGCATGTTCAATGATAATTTTTAAACTTCAAATAGTTTTTTTTAGCCGTTGTTTTTCTGAAACTCCAAAACCGCTGAACCTGTTTTTCTAAAAATTTAGTCAATTATCCATCCGCTCCAGACAAATAAATGTTATTTGAATCATTCAAATCAAACGCTCGGTTCTCTCAAAAACTGAATTGCCATTTTAGTCACATTGCCAAAACTAATCAGCACGTCTCCTCATCAATAAGAATCAAATGTTTTTTGAATTATTCAAATCGGTTGGATCATGTTCTCGAAATCGTAGATAAATATATGTATCCGCACACATATTCACACATTCATCTATTTTTTCTAACAATAAGGTATTCAAAAATGTTCAGAAACCTTTGAAACGTAAAGATATATAAAAGTTTTCATTTTATAATTTTTTGCGATACTATAACTAAGCCTACGGGATGTTAATAAATGAAATAGCATCTATTCCAACATAACAAAAGTTAATTAATACTGAAGTGGTCTGTGTTCATGAGTGAATGGCTTTTATAAGTAGGCGATGAAGATGTAAAAATAAATTTACATTCATATCTTTCGAGCACGAAGCACTAATAACGTAGTGGAGTTCGATAATTTGTATACCGATATGCATGCAATCTTCTAATATGTTTATTCTAAAAAGAAAGAAAAGAACATTGCAACATATCCGTTCTAACAAATTAATACTAAAAGCGAGTCTATCGGTTATTTGCGCATCCCATCCCATTACGGTATTAAAACACATACGAGCATGAAAATTTCCCTTGACGAAAACTCGTGTACAAAACACGTTAGCACTCTGGTAAATATATTATCGTATTGAAACATTAAATAATTGATAATGTATACTTAGATTTTGGCAACTGAGTATGAGGAAAATTCCTTTGTGATCCAGATCAAGACCGCGTTGTGAATAATTAGCAGCGCGTGTAGGCTTTATATGCACGTGTATTGTTTCGGAAAGAAGTCTTTTCACACGTGGGAATTCTTTATTAATATGTTTTTTATCAACTGTTATGTATGTAAGTTATGTTAGTCAACTAAATATAGCACGATTTATTAAATGTTTTGATAGCTGCTTTGATAGTTATAGTTTTATAGATCAAGGGGATTAAAATGATATATTTTTTTATATTTTAACAGCAAGGTGAATTATATGTTTAATAAGGTGTTTTCGTTGTACATCCTGTATCCAAGTATTTTGAAGAATCAACCTGGGTTAACCATTCTCTTTCTGTTGAGATAATTTTACATTTATATTTATTAGTGATGCTGTGAAAGGCTTGTTAATCTACACCGAGGTAAGTTATAGTAATCGCAAAAATTCAGCATACCTTAACCCTTTCCACTCGGATGCCACCGTGTAATTCGCAAGTACGATTCAACCGATTTGAATGTTATATCCTGTAATTGCAGCGGTATTCGATTCGTACTGAGGAGAAGGATGTATGTTATGTCCTGTAATTGAAACGACAATCGATTTGTATTAACGAGTAGATGTACCGATTAGTTTTTGGCAAAGGCGCGTCTATCCATTTTGGCGATACGAAGCAAAAAAACTTAAAAACAATAGGTTTTGCTTTTATTTTGTCAATAGGAAGAGTATAACTATTAAACTGCTCTAATATCTTAATCTGTCAGTGGGTCCGTTCTTACAGTCTATTTATTGTTATTTAATAGCAAATAGCCTAAATAAATTGTAGCGTAAAATTGAATATATATTGTCGATATTTTTTAATGGGGTCACTGTACGTGATTGACATCAAATCAAAATTCTACACCAAGATCTGATTGAAAATACTTTTTCTTTTATTTTTTAGTTCGGACTATATATTCTATATTTGGAATTCGTGAATATATTATGTAAATATTGAAATGTTTACCTATAATAAATTTTCAAATTTATAAATGTTTGAATATTAATATACGTACATACTTTCATTTTCAATTTAAATGTAAAAGTTAATTAAATCATAATTTATATTTAATTTAATACAAATTTAATTAGAAATATTCAAAATGTATTGCTTATTTACTTTGTTCAAAAATCAAAACAATTGCAATATTCGAAATTTCAACATTTTCAAAAAAATTTGATTTTTTTTATTAAAAATTTTCAAATAAAATACTTTTTTAAATAATTTTAAACCTTATTTTTTTTACAAAATGATTATTGGTTTAGCATGTCGTACTCTCTATTTATTGTAGAGCTTAAGTTTAAAAAAAATAATTTGAAATATACATGTATTGGATCTCGATTAAGACGTTTCGGTATCTCTAAATTTTGGATTTTGAGAATAAAGGATTTGCATAGAAGACTTATAGATTTTTTTATATGCAAAAGGCACATAATAAATAATTTTATGTATTTATCGTTTTTAATTGCGATTTACGATTATGAAGTATTTATAATTTTTAGTACCGATTTGGCTGCGATGATCTTAATAATATTTTTCAACGTGAATCAAAACTGATAGATGTATTGGATAAGCTGGCTTAAAGCTCCGCGCGTAAAAAAGTCCACCACCATATTCTTATAAACAAATAAAATATAAAAATTTTCAGCAGAACTATTTTATAGTAGGAAACAAAAAATGTGCAATAAGCCATCATCTTACGACATTGCTATCTGAAGGTAAACGGAATATTAATACATATTCATAATAAAAGAATTTGTTTTGTCGGTATGCTTTTTTTGGTTTTGAGCGGCTTTAATTAGTTCATGACACTTGAATATAATTTCTAAGTAAATGTTTATTGATTGTTTTATAAGATGTATTGTTTTAAATTAGATACAACAGATTTTTCTATAAAACCGCTATAAAAGCTTACATGTGGGTGTGGTAAAAAGGACAAAATAAAAGTTTTCGCTGGCAAAGGTTTAAACCAGGGCTACTTAAAGTGGGGGTCGAGACTACTGAAAAGGGGTCGCAAAGATCTGATACTTTTCAATAATTATAAACAAAATTTTAAAATTAGTATTATTAGGCCGACTATTTTCACGGCTTATGGCTTCTCAAGCTATGCTATTTGGCCAATATTTTTGATAAAATCAATGATAAGAATTTACCTATGCAGGGAGTCAGTGTTAATATGTTTATGGTAAAAAATAAATTTGAGGCCTTTGTTAAAATAATTCTTATATGGAAAAACAGAGTAGAAAGTGTATCGCTCGCTCGAAATGTTTCCATTTACTGACGAGTATATAATTAGTAACAATATGTTAAAAAAGATACTCCTATAACAAAAATTATAGTTAATCATTTGAAGAATATGGAAGTTTACATGCATAGGTATTTTCTCAATGATATCGATACACAACAATGGATTTGCAATCCATTTTCAATTGAAATGGAAGAAATTAATTTTTCAAACTTAAAAGCACTAGAAGAATTTACCGAATTAACAAGTGATACTACCTTGCGACTCAGATTTTTTCAAGTGTCTGCGCATGAATTTTGGATTGAAATCAAATCAGAATATTCCCTACTATCAGAAATGGCAATAAACAAATTACTGCCATTTTGTGCACCATATTTATGTGAATCAGCCTCTTCTACATTAACTTACATAAAGTCAAAATACCGTTCAACTTTAATATACGTTGAAAATTTATTACGATCTGCACTAACTTTGATTATAAGCCTAAATTTGATTATTTGTGTAAAAATAAACAATCACATTCATCACATTAATATTGTTTGATGTTAATAATAGGTTTTCATTAAAAAAATGTTACAAAATTTTATTTTTTCTATTGAATATGTAGATATAGTTTCATGTTTTCTTTTAAAGAATTTGTTACAAAAGTTTATTTTTTTTATTGAATGAATAAATAAATAAATAAATATATATATATATATATATATATTAACAAAGTCTAATAATCGGGCATAACATCAATAAAAAACATGAATTTCTTTCAAAAATTTATTTTAAATCCATACGTTTCGGCTATAATCCTAGCCTTCATTCAGTGGAAAAATTAGTTGATCTTAGGGTTAGATTGGAAAATTTAATAATCCATGGTATTAGGATATGGTAATGCACTACACTATGTATTATAAACATTAACTTGAAATTACACAATATTTTCACAAAATACTGATTTGAAAAAATCACAAATGAATAGTGTGTTATTCGTAGACTGGTTGAAGATGTAATGTTACATCTTCAACCAGTCTACGAATAACACACTATTCATTTGTGATTTTTTCAAATCAGTATTTTGTGAAAATATTGTGTAATTTCAAGTTAATGTTTATAATACATAGTGTAGTGCATTACCATATCCTAATACCATGGATTATTAAATTTTCCAATCTAACACTAAGATCAACTAATTTTTCCACTGAATGAAGGCTAGGATTATAGCCGAAACGTATGGATTTAAAATAAATTTTTGAAAGAAATTCATGTTTTTTATTGATGTTATGCCCGATTATTAGACTTTGTTAATACATATGTCAACATCAAATTCAGAATCATACAAAATATATATATATATATATATATAGTTTTATGTCAACGTTTCCAATCATATATAACATGAATGGAAACATATTCTTCAATCCTTATTTTATTTACATTGTAAAATAGTGCGATAACGGTTAATATATATTTTATTATTTGGAGGAGGGGGTCGTTTAAAATTTCCTAAGCTTGAAGGGGGTCGCTATATAAAAAAGTTTAACAAGCCCTGGTTTAAACGATAAAAAATAGTAGATAAGAAAGTATATCTGTTTAGAAGCAATTATAGAAGAGATAAATTAGGTTAAAATTTATTCTAATACTGTTAGTGAATATTTTTTTACAAAATAACAGATCAAAGATAAATATGGTGTAAACTTTAGAACAAAATGCATTCATAAATTTTCATTTTGCGTTAATTATATAATATAGCTATTAGCTATTATTTCGTAAAACTCCCTTTAAAATTAAAATAATGCCTATCCTATGGGGTTAGTCGCAATCTGACTTTCGAACAGTGTACATCGAAATAATATTCAGGTAAATAAATAGTTAAATTTAAATAAAGTGAAGTGAATAGAAAACAAGAACATAACACAGCGCATGTAAACAAACCCGTTTTTATAGTGAGCGAGCCCCGTTCGGAACGGGGACATTTCGAAAATGGTGCAACGATATAACACAATTTGGGTGCAATTTGAAGAAAACAAATTGCGACCCAATGCGAAAGAAATATATCTATGGATATTTAAGAGTTTAGAACATTTAGAAAACGATATGATCGGTTATCAAACGACGCCGAAAGGCATATATATCAAATTCAATAAATTAGAGATTTGCCAGAATTTAATAGAAAACGGTATTGACAACAATAAGATCCCAATGGCAAATAACGAATATAATAATATAAAAATAAAATATGCAGATGACAAATTTACAAGAATTAGAGTATATAGAATTCCCTTTGAAACAAATAACGAGACAATTGGGTTGCATCTATCGAAATATGGTACTGTTAAAAACATTCAGAACGAATATGTGAGTAGCCCTAAAAGAAATATAGATGATACGAATAAGAAATTTTTAACAGGAACAAGATTAGTGGACATGATTCTGGAAAAGCCCATTCCATCCTTTATTCACATTAATGGCGATAAAGCGCTAATTACATATTATAACCAGCCGAAAACATGTGCGTATTGTTTTGAAACAACGCACATAATTAGCCAATGTGAAAAAAGAAAAAACAGTGAAAATAAGAAAAAATTATACAGCGAAATAACAGGAAATAAAGATGGAGACGAAATATTATTACAAGACATAGAAATAGTACCAACAGTAAACCAAGAATCAGTACCAGTAGTTAACCTAGATATAGCAACAAACATAAATCAAAATAAAATAATAGAACAAAACGATGATGAGCCGATGAATATGGACATTATTGCAGAAAATATAAACACTGAAAATGATCCGAACTCCGCAATAATACTAGCAAGTATTATAAATGCAAATATTGATTCAGAAAAAACCAACAGAACAGAATGTAAAAAACATAAGACAATGATGGAAACACTAATGGATCAACAAGAAAAAATTAGAAAAATAGTAGATAACGTACCAATACCATCATTAAAAAATTCTAATGAATGTAACAAGGACAATAATTAGCCTTAATATCTGTGCTTCATATTCTGTTACCAGAATTAACATAATCAGGAAAATATTAAGAGACTTTGATGTAGACGTGGCGTGTCTACAAGAAGTACCGTCGAATTTAAAAATTTCATGTTTTGGTTATGATGTATTACATAATAATCAAAACATTGAGAGAGGTACGGCGATCATATACCGGAATACAATTGCTGTAGAAAATCCTGTATTATCAACTGATGGAAGAATAACATCAATCACTATTGACAAAAATAGAATTATTTGTATTTATGCTCCATCTGGAAGCAAAAATAGAAACGTTCGAAATTCCTTCTTTGAAAATGATATACTGCCACATATCGTCGATAACAGTAGATTGATTTTAATAGGAGATTTCAATTGTGTGATAAATGCAAAAGACCAGCAAGGTAATTACACAAATTTTTGTAATGGTTTAAATAGATTAGTTCAACAACTGGATCTTAAAGATACATGGGAAAACCAGTATGGAAATTTAGTGAAATTTACCTTCGTAAGACATTCTACAAAATCTAGGATAGACAGAGCATATGTATCTAAAAATATTGCGGATACAATTAAGAATACAGAAATAATTCCGGTAAGTGTTAGTGATCACCATATGCTTAAAATAAAATATATAACTGATTATAAATTACCAATTTATGGAAAAGGAATATGGAAATTGAATACAGAAACGTTGAAAAACTCGACAAATATTTTTCAAGAAATATACAATAAAAATAAAAATACATATAAATATAAAAATGACATAATAACTTGGTGGATTGATCAAATGAAGCCAACAATTAAAAGATTATTCAAATCGATGGCAATTGATGCAGCAAACATGAGAAGACAAACTATTAACAATATGCAAGAATTGTTAATAGATATGTCACAGAAAGAAAATAGCGGAGAAGATTTAACGGAACAAATTAGAGAATTAAAAACAAGGATTATATTAATGCAAAAAAAGTATTTAAATGGAACAATGATAAGAAGTAAAATTAAGACTATTGATGAATATGAAAATGCGTCGTTATTTAGTTACGCTAAAGATATCAAAAACAAAAACAGTTCGTATATAAAGGAGTTAAAAAATAATGAAGAAATATTTACAAAAACGAAAGACATTTTGGAACATGTTGAAAATTATTTTGAAGAAAGCTTTAAAATTCAAGATTCTTCAGAAAAACACCAAACAATGTTATTACAAAATATTACAAAATTTCTAACAACAACTGATGCAGATGAACTCAATAAAGAGATAACAATCGATGAATTATGTGAGGTAATACAGAGTATGAGTAACAACAGGACACCAGGACCCGATGGAATACCATATGAATTTTATAAGTATCATATAGAAATCATAAAAAATGATTTTTTAAATATATTGAATAAAATTTTTCAAGATGTTAGAAATCAACGGCTATTCGAAGGGATAATAACCTTAATACCAAAAGGCAAAGAACATACCATAAAAAACTATAGGCCGATAACTCTTTTGAATTGTGATATAAAAATACTAAATAAAATTCTTGCTAATAGAATAAAATTTAAAATTAGTAAAATATTAGGTAGTGAGCAAACATGTGGAATACCGAATAAAAATATCTCATATAATTTAGAAGGAATAAGATCTTCCATAGAGTGTTGTGATATAATGCAAAATGAAAATATGGGAATTATGAATATCGATTTCCAGAAAGCATTTGATACGGTATCACATACATTTCTTTTCCAAATAATGAATAAAATGAAGTTCCCATCAAAAGTTATTAATTTTGTTAAAAATTATTATAAGTTGTCGAAGTCAAAAGTCTTAATAAATGGATACACAACAAAAAATTTTCGAATTGAACAATCTATAAGACAAGGATGCCCGTTATCAATGTTGCTATTTAGTATTGTTTTAGAACCGCTAATTAGGACTTTTCACAAAACATTAAATAGAACAAATCATATTTTTGCATATGCTGATGACGTCACTATAATTATGAGAAATATAAATGAACTGGAAATGATTAAACATATTTTAGAACACTATAAAAAAGCTTCAAATCTCACCATAAATGAATCCAAAACTAAAATTTTAGAAGTAGGAAATTGGAAAAGCAGGCAAATAAATACAAAAATAGAAATAACTGATAGAATTAAGGTTTTAGGATTAACATTTAGAAGGAATTTGGAAGATACAACCATGGAAAACTGGAATAAAGTAAAAAATAGTGTCAGAAATATATTATATAACGGAAAAAGTAGAAACTTCAATCTGATTCAGAGAGTAAGATTTGTGAATATATATGCATTATCAAAATTGTGGTATATTGCGCAAATCTTAACTGCTCCAAAGATTACAATTAAAGAAATTCAGAATATAGTAAATGAATTTATATGGCAAAACCATTTATATAAAATTCAAAGAAAACAAATGGAAAAAAAGTATGAAGAAGGTGGATTAAACCTCATTAACGTAGAAAACAAAGCAGATGCACTTATCACCAGGAACTTTATAAAAATCATAAATGGAGAAAATTGCGAAAACAAAAATTTAATATTGAATTATATATTAAAAATGAACAATCAAAATCACATAATTCAAATTCCCACAGTATACAGAGAAATTATAAAGTTGGTGATAAAATATAATGATATAAATATCACAACAAAACATATTTATTCTGAATTGAATAAAATTATAATTATAAATCCAATTGAAGGGAAATACCCAGATCTGAATTGGAATATAATTTGGAAAAATATATCTAATAAATATATTCCTACTTTATGGCGATCCAAAACATATCTTGTATTAAATGAAAAAATTGCAACAAAAGACCGCTTATTAAGACATAAGATAACAACTGATAACAAATGCAATTTTTGCCAAAAAAATGATTCAATTCAACATAAAATACAAGAATGTGGAATGGCTGCAACAATTTGGAAATGGACCACGGAAAAAATCAAAACAACTTGTGGTATAGACTTAGAAAAAATGGACATTAAAAATATTTTGAAATCAAACTAAAAAATAGTGAAAAACAAAGAGCCTTACTGTGGTTTGTTTCTGCCACAGTATGGTATAATTTGGAGATAAATAAATCATTATACGATTTTCTGAACGAAATTAGAAGAAAAAGGATGACTAGGAAGGAGTTTGGCAGTAATAAATATATATTTTGTTTTTAAATAAATTAAAATTTTGCTTTAAGCAATTCAGATTATGTTAATTATAGTTTTAAAATTACAATGTATTGAAATAATTGTATTATTGATTGATTAATAAATATATAATTAAAAAAAAAAAAAAAAATGGGGTAAAAAGGGACAGATGGCAATTTTTAGGAAAAGGGCTAAAAAATATATTTTTAATAATAAGTTATTGATTGGGAATTTTACTGAATATAGTTTGATATTTGTTTGTTTGGTGCGTGTTATTTCTTGTGATGTAGTTTGGTTTTTTAGACAAATAATTACTGAAAGTCAAATTGGACATTATATATATATATAGATATGTATATATGCTTATATATGTGTGTGTGTATTGTTTATATGTGGTTTTGCTCTATCCATCAATATAGCTTTACCGTCTAGGTCTTAATAATCTAGTACATTTCCAATCACAAGATTACGCGAATCTATTAATATTTGATTTGAGTGAATAAGGGTCGTCAAATAAGATAATGATAAAATAAATTGACAGGACGTTATAGAAAGCGAAATTGTTGTATCTCTTATCAGTGACACACATGTTTCGGCAGATCTACCTATTAAATAAAAAAAAAATACTTTTTGAGTTTTCTTTTTTTCTGGGAAAATCAATGCACATTATTAACAAAAGTTTTTCAATTACAAGAAATTATTATATAAATGTAAAATTCCGAAAGTTTAGATGAATTTAGCACTGATAGCATGACTGGAAGTATAGTATCGAGAATTGATAGTGAAAAAAGATTCGAATGGCCCTATCTGATCAAGCGCTCTTCTTATTAGACAAAATTTCACTTTTTTATTAAGTAATTTATTTTAAAACCACTTATATAATTTATAGTATAGATTTATTCGGCACCTCTTGCTAATGTAAACTTTCTCAAGTGGTTTGAGCGATAAGATCGTCACTGCATATTTTATTAACAATAAAATATATAGTGAATACAATTATCTATTTAAAATTGTTTAAAACAATTATTATTAATCATTTATCAATATTTATTGATTACTGATTTTTTGCCCTTGAATATTCAATTCTAGTACTGCAAGTTCCTGCAATTTGCCTTAAAACACAATGCCATACACCACTTGTTTATTGTTAATTTGAAAAACAAGTTTACTTTGCATGATGCCATTGAACCAGCATCTAGTTTATTGCACCACATGTTCGCGATCTTTGTTATGGGAATCCTATAATACAAATATAATAATTCTCAAAATAACATTTCTATTATTCTGGTTTCTCCGAATAGTGCGCTCCTGATCTTGCCATTCCCAGACGGCGCTGCCAATGGCGACGGCCGCAAACACACTTTGAGTGGATGTGTCACACTGTCTTTTGTATTACGAATTATTTGGGAATATCTGAATGTCAGCTTTAGTGTAAGACATCAGAAGCGGGGTACAAATGTAATGATATTGAAAAGATAGAGATTTGGATATATCTTAACGTTTTAGAGGTTTCTGAATATTTTGGCATACTTCTTTAAAATATGGATGTGGGTGTATGGATGTACGTAGTTTGAATGTATGTATGGATACCGTTTTTCATCGAAATTTTCGGGAACACCGGTAAACCGATTTGAATTATTTAGAAAGCTTTCGATGAGCAGACGTGGTGATTAGTTTTTAGCAAAAGTTGGTTCAGTCGTTTTTCAGATGCAAAGCAATAAGTTACGATTTCAATGATTCAAAAAACATTCAATTCGTAATAATGGGGGAAGAAGTGACTAGTTTTTGGCAAAGAAAGGTCTAGCCGTTTCACAGATACAGAGCTAAATGTGCAAAAAATTCCAGTTTCTGAAAGAACGAAGCATCCGATTTGAATGATTCAAAGAACCTTTTGCTTGTATTTTGTATTGACGAAATGATTATTTTAGGGAAAAGCAAAAAAATATATAATTAAAAAAAAATCTTTAGTGATATCTGCAATGTGTTTATGTTGGTTTGACTCACGCTACACCAAAGCGAAATTCCGAAGGTCCATATTGGCAAGACTACATACATACGAATATAGATCTGAGTTTTGTTGTATAGTTGTTATATTAGACGCCGGACGCAATGGCCAGAACAGTTTTTTAACTTCCCGAAGGAGAAGTTTATGTTTTCATCAAAAAATCCGAATTGCTAATTTTATGTTTTCTCGACGTTTCAAGCCATTCTGAATCGAATGAGACCAAATTTGGAAAAAGTATGTGTGTGTGTGTATGTGAACAGATTTTTTGCCGTAAATCGACGTTTTCTCGAAAACGGCTGGGCCGATTTCAAAAATTTAAAAGCCATTCGATGTATCTCGACGAGGACTATCGTTTGTCAGTTTTGTGCGACGATCTGCCGAGCCGTTTCTTTATAAATAGCAGAAAAGAGAAAAAAAAATCGTGCACGTTTTAGCCCGCAATTCTGAACCGATTATGAAAATTCAAAAACCGTTCAAAAGATATTGATTGGGAATCGTGCTGATATGTTTTTGGTAAAGATGGGCTGGGCCGTTTTCTTGTAATAAAGTGTTAAAAAAAATTTTTTTCACGATTTTTATTATTATTTTTTTGACGGTAGATACTATAGTCTTCTAGTTCATACTAAAATATTACGGCCCTACAACAATTGATTTAACTTTGAAAATTCGTCAAAGTTTGCAAAAATTGGTATCGTTTTTTTGTCATTTGTCAAAATTAGACCTTTCACCGACGTTTTCTCACAAACGCCTGAACCGATTTCAGAAATTTAAAAGCCATTTGATGTATTTTGACAAGGACTATCGTTTGTCAGTTTTGTGCGACGATCTGCAAGGCGTTTCTTTGTAATTTGAAAAAAAAGTCTTAAACATTTCGTCCACATTTAAGCAAATCCTACCGAACCGATTTTAAATACAGTAGAACTCCAATTATCCGAACTCCAATCATCCGAACTCCAATCATCCGAACTCCAATTATCCGAACCTATCTGAATCGCCGATTATCCGAATCACTTTCAGAAAAAAAATTGTCCAAAAAAAGTCTAAGTGCGCTATTATTCTTCCACCAGCAAAGCCAGTGTAGGCACATTGTTTGTTTTGATTTGACGGAGATGTTTACAAAACAATGATTTTTATTTCTAAACTTGTACATAAGTACATTTTATTTACATTTAAAACATGTGAAAATGTCATGTTTCTTTCATTTAATTCAATAAAAAAATAGTGCAATATCAAAACGTAACTTTTTTTCTCTCCAATGGCAATTTTAAAAACAAATTCCGATTATCCGAATATTTGATTATCCGAATGGGTTCCGGTCCCCATTAATTCGGATAATTGGAGTTCTACTGTAATCAAAAACTGTTCGAAAGATATTAATTGGGAATGGTACTGATTAGTTTTAGGTGAAAATCTACCGACCCGTTTTCTTGTAATTAACTGTTGAAAAAAAAATTTAAGCCGATTTTTATGGATTTTTTTAGCTTATCATGGTATTATAGAACTCACTCAAATATTACGGCCTTACGACAAGTAATTTAATTTTAAAAATTTATCAAAGTTTGAGAAAATGAGTAGTTTTTTTGACGTTAGCTAAAATTAAAATTAGACGATTTACTTGGTGTAGCAATATAGTACTTGGTGTTAATAAACATACTAAACCATTAAAATCCTACGGAGACTGGTTCAAATATAATAATTGTTGATTTTTGAAAAGTTGCTTTTTGAAACTACTCCGAGTTAACGTGTTCGTTCGTTTTCAATTATGTTGATACGTTACGCTATGTTGAAATGAAATAGCAATGCGCGTAAGCGCTGCGTTGCAGTCTAACGAATAATGTAATAAATCCACTCATAAATTAATTTATTTTTTATTGATTAAGTCGATTATTTACACATATCGGGAAGTTTATGTGACTTGCCTCAAGGCTAAATACCAATCCCAACTAGTTGAAATTTTGTTCAAGCTGTTATAGTCCTTTATTATGTGTTTTTTTAGGTAAGTCGTCTGTCCAAATAAAAGTCGAGGTATTTCACGTGCTCAACCTGAGGTAATTGAACTCCATTGATTGTGACGTTACGCCGAATTGTGAAATGATATTTATAATTAATCACGAAACCCTTGAAGAGAGTACAAAATGCTTTAGTAATGAAACCCTAGAAACATAAATATTCCATAATTCATGCGGACAGTGGCCGAGTTTTAATTACCACTAATACCGTAATAAATCTTAAACCCTATTCATTTCAATATGGAAATATAGCCGTTGACGTTATGACTCATCAACTCATTCGCATTTATTGAAACTCGGGACGTTCAATGAATTGTGCATATAATAATAACATTATATCTACCATTTGCATTAGTGAAATGAATAATAACATGTGTGAGACCGTCAAAACAACCCTTCAAGCGACAGACTGAAACTGTGAAGCTCTGCATAAAATATATTATGCACAGCATTCAAAACAAAGCATCATAAAACTTGTTATCGAGTAATGTATCGCCTCTGCGAGAGATTCGGGTCGGGCCGCTGAGCACCCTTTCATAAAAAGCCACAACTTCATAACATAAATAGTAATGTGTTTTACTGCTTATCAGTCATAAACTAGTGGTTCATTACATGGTGCCTTAAGGCAAATTGCTAGAACTTCCCGTACCAAAAATTAAAATTTTTGAAGATGCATTTTCTTTTATACTTTGAAAAATAGATTTTTGAGACTTTTGAAATTTATGTAAAAAAATCAACTTTCTGAAAAATCTGATTTTTTTTAAATTTTGAAATATTTTAGAAATTTGTTTCAAAGTAATCGCGATACGTTACGCTATGTTGAAATGAAATAGCAATGCGCGTAAGCGCTGCGTTGCAGTCTAACGAATAAATATTGGTACAGAACCCATAGAAATGTAAAGAAAATATGTTCTCCTTATTAAATTTTCTATAAAATATCTGATAATTTAATGTACATATGTCTAATGATCATTTTTGACCGCCAAATGACATTTTTTTATTGGATCTCCGAAACCGCTAGATCTGCCTTCTGGAACACTTCGCCAGTTCTTCCTTATGTTAATACAAATAAAATGTTTTTTAAATCAGCAAATCGGACGTTCTGTGCTCTCAAAAATGAAAACCCATTTATGGCCTTTTTGCCCCATATCTTCAAAACTACTGGACCTGCCTTTACCACAAACTAATCAGCGCGTCTCCTTATTAATAAAAATCGAATGTTTATGGAATTGTTTAAATCGGTTGATCCGTGTTGCCGAAATCGTAGACAAAAATTTGTATCTGAACATTTTTTTCTAAGGTGTACCAAAATGTTCAGAAATCTTTGAAACATAAAAATATAGAATATTATATTTTCAATTTTTTGCGATTACTAAAACTTACCTCACTGGAAGTTATTAATTCATTTAAGTTTTCGTAATATTAATATAAGAAAAAAACGAGAATAAGAATTTTTGCATATCTTTACGTTTCAAAGGCATCTAAACATTTTGGAATACCTTAGAAAAAAAAAGACGAATCAGTGTGTTATGGTTCGATACAAGTTCTCGCCCATGATTTCGAGATCATGGATCAACCGATTTGAATGATTCAAAAAACATTTCACTTGTATTGACGTAATGAAAAATTGAAATGAAATTATTATTTAAAAGGCAAGTTCAGCGGTTTCGAAAATTCAGAAAAAAATAAAAAATGTTTTTGGCTGTCGAAGGATATAATTAGACACATGCACTTTTATCCGACATTTTATAGAGGTTTTTTTTATAATACGGAAATACAATATTTATATCCGTTTCTATGGATTTTGTACTAATATTTATAATGTTTAAAATTTTCTTATATGATTCAAATAAATGTCCTTGACACTTTCGACAGTATGGTTCAAAAGACTTGCATGGGTTACAAAATTTTAAGAACTTTCACAATAATCAAAAAAGTATTGTTTTTAATTTTATATTTTACAAATTAAAATGAAATTTGCAAATGAATTCAACATATTCTCAAGCCGTTTTTTTTTAATTTCAAAATTCTCAAAAATCTAATATGGTTTAGGTTTAAAAAAATTAAAAAACAGTAAAGTTTTCGTAATTTGTTCGTGAATAAATTGGATGTTCTTTAATCAATTAGTAGTTATTCGCTTAAAATCATATACTGACTAATAAAAGCTTCCACAAAGCTGTCGAGTGCTCTGAAAATATTTGTATGTGTTTTTATTTTTTTTTAATAATTTTGACGATGATATTGTGTTCATTAGAACTCTATGCATATCGGAAAGCTGTTATTTTGTTTATGCTGGAAAGGAATCGATTGATTATTATTAATTCTAAGAATTATTAATATCTTTTAAGGAAAGTTATTGGAAATGGAATAAACCTAGCATGATTTTTTTATTTTAATTTCTTTCATTTCGAGGCTTATAAATTACGTATAATTATTTTATAGATTGAATAATTAAAACTTGGTAATTTTTTTAGTTCAAGTTATTACCAAAAGTTTTGTGAATTGATTGACACTCATTACAAACAGATTATTATTTAATGGTGGTTGATGATATTTGAGAATACACATATGTGACAATATTATATTATATTGTTAATTTATTGTCATGAAATAGACTAATATATTTATGAGTAATCAAACTTTTAATTAGATATCGTCATCGTGCATGAATGTATGTTGAAAGTGTCTTTTCTTTTCAAGTTGCATGAATTTTCCGATTATATATATATATATATATATATATATATACGTATATATATATTAATTGTTTAATATGAACAAAACAGCACTCAGATTTTTTTTAACACATCTTTATTTTATGATTACAAACGTTTCGAGACCACGGTGTGCCTCATCTTCAGTGTAATTTCAATAAACAGTTACTTATTACTAAACATTCTTTAACATTTAAGAATTAATGAAAATATTAAAGATGTTTAGTAATAAGTAACTGTTTATTGAAATTACACTGAAGATGAGGCACACCATGGTCTCGAAACGTTTGTAATCATAAATTAAAGTTGTGTTAAAAAAATCTGAGTGCTGTTTTGTTCATATTAAACAATTAATATTCGTTCCACTCATATCATAAAATTCTATATATATGGAAAAACAAGATTAAATAAATGTATTTTGTTTCGTATATTTTTGCCGTCATTTACGGCCAAAGATTGTCGTAGTTAGAAATATGACCCCTAACTATTCAATAAATTATACATTTGAGCTATTCACACTTGAATACAATTTCATTGTTCTGTATCTTTAAAGTAACATTTTTGTATTTTCTGGAAAATACACAATGGTATTTATTTTTACTTTTATACCTAAAAAGGTCATAAAACTGCCTGCGAGACAAGAAAGTGACCTCTTCCTTCCCAAATCAAAAACGACAAAAACACTAAATGCCTGTACGAGTTAACAGATTTAATACCAGTTTAACGAAGTCGGATATGACAAATCCTGTAAAACAACTCCACTGGGATTCATTCAAGGGAGGAGTTGTATCCGAGTGATAACTCCGGAGTGAGTTACCCATCGGTCGGTATTATACCAGAGCGGTATTGAGTCCGTCATACCCAGACAAAAGACCAGTCTGGGATGCATAAAGGCATTTCCTTCGCTATACAAAAAAAACACACATACATCCATTTTTTCAAAAGTATGCGAAAATGTTCAGAAGGTTTTGAAACGTAAAGATATATTAAAATTTTTATTTTCGATTTTTTTGCGATTACTATAACTTGCCCTACGGGAAGTTAATAACGCGACAATGAATAGCAGCTTTAAATAAAAATTCGTGTTTTAGTGACTTTTTTGAAGACAAACATGTAAAAACACGAAAAGACATTTACACAAACTATTGAACTCTATATTATTTATTTAGGCAATGTATTATTAATTATTATTTGATGCAATAGTATAACTTTAAAATTAAATTCGTAGATATTTTCTCAATCTCAAAGGACCAGAAAAGAAAAAACAGCTAAAATTATATTTCTGCAATTATGAATTAGATGGGAGTTTTACTGAACATAGTAAGATAATTTGTTTGATATGTATTATTCGTTGTGATATAATTGGATTGGTTTTAACGATATAATTACTTGAAGTCAAATTGGACCTTTGTGTTCCGCCATACCCAATAACACATACATTCTTTTCCCAAGTTTTGAGTCATAAAGATTCAGATTTATTTGAAAACTATATAATTAGCAAATCAGAGTTTTTGACGAAAACATGCACAACAAACAGCTAATTCAAAATATGTGTTCAAAGTACTAATGACTTTTAGCTTTTGGTGAATACATTGTTTTTTAATTTCGAGACATCATTTTGCTAATTATATTATTATTCAACTTCTTGAGGAAGAAGTTATTGTTTTAGTCAAAAAACGCGATTTGCTAATTTTGTTTTTGACATTTCAAACGATTCTGAATAGAATAAGACCAAATTTGGGATAAGTATGTGCGTGTGGAATGCGCGTGTGTGTATGGATGCGTGTGTATGTGTGTATGTTAGTCGATTTTTGACCTTTGGTGAAGATCGACCGCCTTGTGTTCTTGTAATGAACTGTTGAAAAAAAATTGTAAATTTTTATGAAATGTTTTTTAAATATATTTATGGTCTTATGAAACATACTTGAATATTACGGCTCCACGATAGGTAGTTTAATTTTAAAAAATCAATAAAGTTTGAGAAAAATAGCAACGTTTTTTGGCATTTAAATTAAATTATTTATTATTTATTAAGTCGGTTATTTACACATATCGGGAAGTTTATGTAACTTGCCTTAAGGTAAAATATCACTCACAATATGATTAGATTGAAAGTTAATAAATAGTTTATAGTATTTTAATGCAAACAAAATTGAATTTAATGTATGATTGATTTATTAATTGTTACATAACTGTTCACTGTTCGAAATTCGCATGTAACTTTGTAAAGCGATTTCGACTGCTAATCATGAGTTTAGGTGCGTCATTCCTAAGCCCCATAATAAGAGCACAACAGGCGAAGGTCGCCGCCCCGCAGTCTAGACTAACCCCGAAGTCTCGGGGGAATTTCTTCAGATCGGTCACACTTCTCTCGCTTACTCTCACCGTAGCAATTTTTCATCATCATTTGCACAGAATATGATGCTTTACACAGCTTAGACGGTCTGAAGATATTCTGAAACATAAACGTATTAGAAATGCTATGTATCAATTGGAATTTGAATTGCCAAGTTGTTACAGATTAAAAATTTACATTCTTTTTATTGCTAAATGGAGTAAAAAATGAAGTCGCTATATGTACTGTATGTGAAATAGTAATTCTCGGTAAATTTAGAATTTGTCATAATTAAATTAATTATTTCTCCTAAAAGTTCTAATTCTTCATAACAATCTTTCTATTAAGCTAGAAATATGTATTTTCACTCGGTGTGAGAAAAATTCGGTTTTAAAGCAAGAAATGCTCGATATGTGTAATAAACTTTATCAACCCAAATTGAGATTTAGCTAATTATATCAACATTTTAACTGATTATTTTGAAAATAAAGCTTTTGCTTTCTTAAAAACTAATGATTGCGATATCTAATTTATATCTCTGAAACGCATTGATAATATCTATAATTTTATTAATTATAGTGCACTTACATTTGTTTGTATGTCCTAAAAGCGCGCATTATTCAAAATTTTTAATGAAATTATATTATTCAAGCAATTTTTGTAGGACTGTTTTGTGCATACACTTTATCGTCATGTTAAGTTTTATCAATAACGCCGAAACATTTTTTTAAGAAAATGAATCAAATTATTCTGTGAAATTATGAGCATTTGCGATATGAAAATACTGGCACACGTATATCATGTACGTAGATAATTTAATATGTTTAGTATGATCATGATCTCTAACATCACAATCAACCTTTTTTTTCCAACATTTAATTGCGAAGAAACCGGTCGACAAATCTTTACCAAAAACTAATCAGCGCGATTCCCAACTAATATCTTTAAATTTATAACGAGAACAAAAAATTTTCTCACTTTTTGGCTGAAAAAAAAATCGATCATTGTGCAGCGATAGTCCTTATGGCGATACATCGAATGGCTTTTAAATTTTTGAAATTGGTTCAGTAGTTTACGAGAAAACATGGTCGAAATATCGAAAAATCGGCTCGCATGCACACACACACATCAATTTAATTTCAATTGCTTCACAATGACTTGACATGTCGAGAATAAATCCGATTCTTGACAAAAAGAATAAAAGTAATTATTTTGAATAAAAGTATATTATTTCAGAATGCAAAGAGTTACAAATACCACCTAATACTAGTTAATCTAAAAACAACTTCGTTGACCGTGTATTTCATGGTGTAACGTTTAAGCTCACGGACTTGTGTATTCAGGGTTGTGGGTTCAAACCCCTCAATACTTGTCTATTGTAACTTGAAAATATAAATTAAAACTATTTTTCTAATTGAAAATAGCTTATATTTGGACACTGCGGTGCACAATTGTAATGAGAAATTTCTCATACTATTCTTCCCTGAATCGAGTTGGAGTTTAACTCAGCTCCCGGACCTGCCCGAGAGCAGTACGCTCTTATTATTATAATATTAATCTACTTAAAACCAAAAGTTTCAATTTCATAACTTTTAAATTTTATTCTTAATATTATATCCTATGGGCTAGCGGTGGCGATATCGGTTTGAGCGTGGGCTAGCACCAACTAGTCCCGGGTGCGCTGGTTCGATTCCCGCTATTCAAATTTCCACTTGGGGTCATAGATCACAAATAAACTTCAAGTGGAAATCGTCCTTTGTGGACATAGTTGCATCATTCAATCATATTAAACTATTAGACGTATGAGCTAATATATAAAAATCCCACACATAGGAGTATGGTGAACCGATGGCTTGCCTTTCATAATAATACCTTACATCGTAAGTCCTAAACCAAGCATCTTATAGAACATATAAATAGTAAGAGTTCTGGTTGCTGTTGTAACAATTAAAATATATATATATATATATATATATATATATATATATATATATTAGGGCAGTCCTTAAAATAGTCATTTTTGAATTTCCTTGCTCCCAGGAGCTCAAATGGTTCCAAACTGATAAAAAACAATTCTCTGAAAGTTTTAGCTTTTAATATTAATGTTTATATAGAACGCAATTCAAGCAAACTTCGTATGGAAACAATTTTGAAAATTTAAAAAAAATGTTTTAGGTATATCTTAGCGACAAATGAATGAGTTTTATTAATTCATTTGTTCGCTAAATTGCATCTAAAACATTTTTAAAATTTTTGAAAAAATTTCCATGCTTTTTCCATAGAAAACTTTGATTGAATTGCGCTCTATCTAAACGTTAATATTAAGAGCTAAAACTTTTATAGAATTGTTTTTTATCAATTTGGAACCATTTGAGCCCCCGAGAGCAAGGAAATTCGAAAATGACCATTTTGAGGACCACCCTAATATATATATATATATATATATATATATATATATGTATATATATGTATATATATATATATATATATAAATATATCCTATTATACTTAATGGAAAGTATAAAATAATTTTCTACTTTCAAGCACAGCCCACTTGCAATCTTTTGGTCCTTTGAACACCCATTAAAAGCTGGAGTTTTCCTTGAATCTATTTTAAAAGAACAAATTTACAAATAGTAGATGAATTCGTCGTTGGTGGTATATGTGGAATTAAAGTGACGGTTTCCCAATAAATTACGTGCATAGGAAACCCATATAATATTTATATGCGCTGTAAATAGTGAAATATGCCATCGTAAACTACCACCGTCCGGCATAACGATGTGGATCTTATATGCGTGAAACTTTCATTGTTCATGGCGCCCGTATGACTAGTTACATTATTATATGGGTTCAGCATAGGTATATAATGTATTGTTAACTTTAATGCAGTATACTTCAACACTACTTAATGGTTTATGAGCTGATAATTTATTTTGTCACTAAAACCGACGATCAGAACTATTTTATGCTCTGAAGGCGATATCAGTTTTGATATATTCGTACGAACATGATCACGCGATTATTTCGCCTGGAAATAAATTATTTACTAGGTGCATTTCAAGTATTTTAACAAAATGCAAATATATTACTTTGAAAATTAATTTTTCTATTTAAAATATAGAAATAAGCTTAGGTAATTTTCAGTCTTGACACGGAATCAAAGAAATAGCAATAAAACTTATTCATGTTGTTTAAAAGCCCATTAAAACTTTGAAACAAACTTTGAAATTAGGTTTACATTTATCAAATAACTAGTTCTTAACTCTTAACAAAATGACATCATTTGAGTCTTTTTCAACCGTGTCTCTGAATCAGTCCGTTTTTTCTGTCCAAAAATTAATCAATTTTTCAGACCATCAACATATATGGAATGTTTTAATAATCATTGAAAGCATAATTTTAGAAAGCTTTATTGTTATTTTTTCTCAATAACAGCAGATGGAAAAGGCAGTTACTTAGATTTAAGACTTCAAAATTTCATAGGGTATAGCAGAACTTAATAGTCCGCGGGTAAAAAGGCCCACCACTGATATCTCAACATCCAGCAAAATTGAGCATTCTTTAATAACAATATTTGAAAGCAGTGGGAAAAAGATGTATAACTAACCATCGCCATAATTTTTCGGATCGCGCTGTCGGGATATAAACGGCAGTGTTTGAAAATCTATAACGAAAGTATTTTTTTTTTGGTTGTGAGCACCATAGATCATTTTGAGACTTTAATATAATTCTTAAATATACGCTATTAAAGTGTTTTATAAGATATAACACCAGAGTGAGGTAAAAAGCAGCAAGTGAACCTTTACCCCGCATAGGTGTAAAAAATAACTAGTTGAAAGTGACATCTAGCCTTAAAGCAAATTGCATGATCTTTCCGAAATGTGTAAAAATTGACTTAATCAACCGAAATTTAGATTTAGATATTTAGATAAATTTTTTAACTATTTATTTCGAAAATGAAGTTATTGGTACCAATTAATTCTAAATATTGTGGTTTCCAATAGAGTTTTCTCAAACACATTTAAATTATCTGTAATTATATTCATTATGTAACAGACACGTGCTTGTATGTACTAAAATCGTAGCTTATTATTTTAAATTTTAATGAATTGTTAGTGTTTGACTCATCATATCACAAAAGCAACTTCTGACACAAATATCGACTATAATATTTTTCTAAATTTGGATAGATTTTTGAAATTAAACTACTTATAGCAGGGCCATAATATTTCAGTGTTTTCTTCAGAATCATGATATCTATCGTCAAAAAAAGTTTTTTAACACCTAATTACGCTCGGTCGATCTTGACCAAAAACTAATCAGCAAAATTTCCAACCAATGTCTTACGAACGGTTTTTAAATTTTTAAAATCGCTTTAAAATTGCCGACTAAAAAGTGTACAAAAAAATTTCTTTTCTGCAAAAAACGGCTCGTCCGATTGTCGCGCAAAACCGACAAACATCAGTCTTCATCGAGATACATCGAATGGTTCTTGAGAAAACGTCGATTTAAGGTAAAAATTCTGTTCACATAGACACACACATATATAATTTTTCCATATTTGCTCTCATTCTATTCAGAATGGCTTGAAACGTCGAGAAAACATAAAATTAGCGAATCGGATTTTTTTGTTAAAAACATAAACTTATCCTTCGGGATGTTAATAAATAGTTATTATATATTTCTGATAAAATACCAGATCAAGGATATTTACAGTTCTATAAAAAATGTACCCATGAAAGGGTATGGGCGCATTGCCATACAGAATCGGCCCCACCCTGGTATTTAAATAATTTATACGCCATTTTATAGATCTAAATGATATAAACAGATATACCAATTTTCAACTTTGTACCTCATCTTATGGCCGAGATATCATTGAAAATATGCCAAAGTGGCCCCTTTTTTAAACTCACTTTTTTGCGTAACCATAAAAGATATCGAAAAAATTTTTACGTGATTGTACTCACATTGACTCAGACCACATTATATAGAACAATTGATGCCAAAAAATCGTTTATTATTAGCTGAAAAAGACAAAATAATTTTTCAGTCGACGTTTTCGTGTAGTGCGTTTAGTTGGACCACTTTCTAATTAGCGTTATTCGAAAGCCTAATGTTTCTTCTTCAAGTACTGCAAATTTGTTCAAATAAATTTGGTGGAACACATTGGAAAATTGAAAAAAACAGAGCCAATACACCCGTGCGTAACGCTAATAGTACCCTGCAATTGCATGAAGTTCGTTCGGACGCAAAGCAGTGCGCGATGCGCCCGAAACGATTCTTCAGAAATTCTGAATTCGAAAATATTTATTTTTTAATTATATGTATGCAAAATAATGATATAATAAAACATTGTAGCTTCAACAAATCCAAGAAACTTTTTTTTAATGATAGTTGTAACATTGTGATAATAAAGCCCTTATTGTGACCAATCTTTATCTATCTAAGTTTTTTAATGCAACTATTGTTCGTATGCCTCTATTATTTTAGAATGATCATTTTCATCATAACCTCTATCACTATATTAGGTTCAAATAAAAACGAATTTTATAACTGGTTTCTGCAAGAACCTGGACGAACGTACTTATACTTTTCTAGCATAAAAAAGAGTGCGTGTAAATAGGATAGCATTTCAATTGTAAATAAATACATCATATAACAATTTTTAATTATGTTTATCAGTAATATGGTAACACATGTGATGCACACATTTTTTAGTGTCAACCATTATACACATTTATATAAAAATAAATTATAAATTATATATTTATAATAGCATTAAAAATATTTATAATATTTGAAAACAATAATGTAATTAAAGTCATACTTCAAATATGAAATGATCGGTTTGTCATTGTAATTAGCATTCAGGACTTACACCTTTATTAGAAAAATGAAGTAATTGTTGATTAATAAATTTTATAATATTCGTTCACGCAGTAGATTATGTAAAACAACGCCTAAAGAAATATTGTTTTCACAGTTTCACTCATCATGTGATAATTGTGTTTGAAGAACTTCATGTAATTAAAATTAACATACATTCATTGACTGGTTGTATTTTTTTTACCTTTTCGCTAGCGTAATAGTAATAACCTCAAAGGTGTATAGTAACCTCTAAAACTTCGAATAATACAAATTACTTCAATAAACTTACGTTTCTTACACGGCACAGATATTTCATTTGTTTTGTTATTTGCACTATAATTATTTTCTGGAGACAGGATGAAATATTCTTCCAATCCAGACATGTTTTCAAACGTCAAAATAACATAATCCTAATCACAGGATTTCCTTGTAAAAACATATTCTTTTTCTTCGAGAAGTACAGTAAATAAAATGCCAATAAACTAGGCACAATCTTGAATTATTTATGAAGTAGGTAACATAACTGTTTTCATATATTAAACGACCGGCGTGCAGAAAATTAAAGTGTACACAATTTACTTGAAAACTTGGTACACATAGGGCTAGAGATTTATTGCCAGTGATTCGTTTCCGCGAGAACATTTACAGCTTTTAAACCGAATTAGGCGAGTGGCATATACGTTGCATCTAGAGATCTAGAGTATTCACAACAGACGGTGTATTCACAATTGCATAGCCTAGATGCACGAGTTCATATGTATCGTGAACAACAGAAATAAAAACAAATAACTACACAAAGAACATGCTATATAGTATAGTTTTCAGTGAATGTTTAAATATAGATCTCCCCTAAGTAATTCAACGAGACCATTTCGGAATTGATATATTCTAGCTGCTTCTAGAAATTCTCGTAAAACAGACCTGGCTATTCAAAACAAATTACTCTTTTCGAAATACATTCATAAGTGTTTCGTTTGTTTACCTAAAAGTATCTTTATTTAGGATTATACCCAACTTTGACAATAAAGTATATGAAAATAGAGAAGGCAAATATTACAGAAAAAACTAACTGGTATTGGTATTTTGCCTTGAGGCAAGTTACATGAACTTCCCGATATATGTAACAATGTAAACAACCGACTTAATCAATAATTAGTGGGGTGGGTGGCATCGTGCCTTAAGGCAAATTGCTGGAACTTCCCGTACCGTAACGAAATGTTCGAGGAATACTGAATATTTTCAAATAGATTATTATAAATATTGCAACATTGTCTAATAATTATAAGAATTATATAAACTAAATTGCAAAGTTGAAATTATTTGTTTAAAGTACATTAGAACTATAGTCAGAATTGAAAATAAAATCTGAATTATTTTCGATACGCAAAAAATTTAAAAAAAAAATGAGGCAAAATTTTTTTTCCCAGAACCAATTATTTTGTTAAGACAACCAGAAAGTTCTTTGAATCATTCAAATCGGACGCTTAGTTCTCTCAGAAACTGCCATTTTTTACATATTTAGCTCCGTACCTTCGAAATGGCTGGGCCTGCCTTTGCCAAAATCTAATAAACACTTCTCCCAATCATTCCTAATTGAATGTTTTTTAGATCATTCAAATCGGATACTCCGTTCTCTCAAAAAGTCGATTTCTATTTTCTGCACTTTTTGCTCCATATCTTCGAAACGGCTGGACCTGCCTTTGCCAAAAACTAATCAGCTCTTTTCCCTATTGATAGGAATCGAATGTTCTTTGAACCATTCAAATCGGTTGATCCGTGCGCCCGGAAACGTGACTGGAAATTTGTATCCATACATACATACACACACACACACACACATCCATTTTTTCTGAGGTATGCCAAAATGTTCAGAAACCTTCAAAACGTCGAGAAATGTAAAAAATTTCAATTCCGATTTTCGGCCCATTACAATAACTTACCCTACGGGAAGTTAAAAATATATTAATTTATGAGTGATGAAAAGTATTCCGAGTGGATTTATTACACCTAATTGAAAACGAACGAACACGCTAACTCGGAGTATTTTCTAAAATCAACCATTTTTATAATTGAACCAGTTTCCGTAGGACTTTGATGGTTTAGTATGTTTATTAAGACCAAGTACTTTATCGTTATACCAAGTAAATCGTCTAAACTAAATTACTTTTTCAAAATTTGGTGAATTTTTAAAATTAAACTTAATTTGATGAATTTCTAAATTTAAAATTAATTACACGAAAAGATTTTCACTTAAAACTGATTAATATCACTCCCAACTAATATCTTTCAAACAGTTTTTGTTTTTTTTTTAAATCGATTCGGTAGTATGAGCTTAAATGTGGACGAAAAGTTTAACACTTTTTTCCAAGTTACAAAGAAACAACTCGGTCGATCGTGGCACAAACTGACAAACGATAGTCCTCATCGAGATATATCAAATGGCTTCTAAATTTCTGAAATTGGTTCAGGCGTTTTTGAGCAAACGTCGATGAAAGGGTTAATTTTGACAAATGCCAAAAAAACAATACTACGTTTTGCAAACATTGACGAATTTTTAAAGTTGAACGAGTTGTAGTAAGGACATAATATTTTAGTAAGATCTATAAGACTACCTTTAAAAAATAATAATAAAAATCGTCAAAAAATTTTTTTAATACTTCATTGCAAGAGAACTGCCCGGCCGATCTCTATCAAAAACTCTTCCCAACCAATATATTTCGAACGGTTTTTGAATTTTCAAGACCGATTCAGAATTGCGGGCTGAAACGTGGATGATTTTTTTTTCACTTTTCTGCTATTTATAAAGAAACGGCTTAGCTGATCGTCGCACAAAACTGAAAATCGATAGTCCTCATCGAGATACATGGAATGGCTTTTAAATCTTTGAAATCGGTTTAGCCGTTTTTGAGAAAACGTCGATTTAAGGCAAAGAATCTGAGGCACACGCACACAAACACACGTACTATTTCCGAATTTGGTCTCATTCGATTCAGAATGGCTTGGAACATCGAGAAAACATAAAATTAGCAAGTCGAGTTTTTTGATGAAAACAATCTTCTTCTTCGGGCAGTTAATATATCGATATACGTAAACGAACAAGTGTACAGCCTTGTGTTTTGAGGAAAATTGCTGAAACTTTGTGCTTTTTTTCAATAGCAATCAGAATACAGGACAATTCTATAAGCTATTTGACTTATGTCACACATATAAATTAATCTGATCATTGCTTTTTGATGAAATTCTTTTGTTAATTCAAGTATATATTAAATTTTCAATTTTGAATCATATACCTACATTTTAAAAACGTGATTATTTAAATATATAATAATCTTAGGAATCATTGCAATATTTCAAATTGCTTATAATATAAATTAGCATTAATTATACCAAAGGTGGGTCAATTCACCCATTCTGAAATTTGAATTGAATTAACAACTATAATATTATTGTTTTTGAAAATTGGACATTCAGAACTTCTAGTACTAATCAATATATTGTTAAAATAGTTTTAAATTTATTTCTTTGTTGATTATTTTGAGTTATATTTAATGTATTTCGTTATCTATCATGCCGGATCATTTGATCCAGAGAGCATTATTTTATTTTATAATGGGTTAGAATACTTTATCCCTGCAAAGACCGTTGTGAAAAGTAGTTCAATCAAAATAGCCGCGAATAATTTACAAAAAATATCAAAATTTTAGATAGGACGAAGTTTCCAGTAAAAATTTATTTGAAAAAAAATATGAATAATTGTTTTTTTGGAAAGTTGCTTCTTCAGTCAGTACAGGCTTTTCGAAGATATAAATAATATTATATTAAAGTTTGTACCTAGTGCACTTTCTGAACCATATAAGATCCTGCGCAGTAAAAAGTGGCTCTTAGGAATCAAAGGAAGTACTAGGATACGATTAGAGTTTATTTAGAGAAATGCATTTCTTAAAATTTCATATATGGCATATTTTTTCATAAAACTATAAGTAGAAACAATTTCAATGATATTCCTAGTTTTATGTGATTTGAAAACGGGCTAATTTAACGGGCTTATCATTATATTACTATTGATGACCAGCTATTTTTGACTGAAGTGTGATGTAATATCGTGTCGAATAAAGTGAAATTACAACTAATCACAAATCAATAAAATGATGATATGGAACGATTGTTCTTTTACAGTATACAGCAATTATAAGCATTTATCAAAAAAAAAATAGTCTACAATGAAGACTTGGCAGGTCAAGTGGCGATAAAATTTGCTAAAAAATCTAAGTGTTGACACAAATATCTTGAATTTATACAATTAAAGCTACATGCCTTGAATTTTTTCTGAATAACCTTTTACTGAAGCAATAGAACAATCAAATGAAGAACAAATACAGATGTTTATCTCGATCAGTGGTTTAAAATTGAATACTGTAGAAAAAATAAAACCGTCAATATTTACTCCAAATAATCTAAATGCGAAAAATCAACGGTATGATAAGTGTTAAATTAATGAGATGAAATATGAGATGATGATATAAGAGAGAGGGAAATGCTTTTCTTTCAGTAAACAATCAAAAAACAAACATGAACTCAATGATTTATTTTGATGTCTGAAAAGAATTACTTAGAGAAAAGTCAATTTTCTTAAAAATGAGTCAAAAATAAATTAAGGTACAACTTGCTCTGTTATATGTTACAACTAGCCCCAACACAGGGTAAGTTGTAACACCGCACCATTTCTAGAAACTGATTAATTGTAAAATAGTGAACAGCAGCTGTGAAATTATTACTAATAGTTACAGCAACTTTCTATCATTCCGTAGAAATATAATCACTTGATCTCAAGAAATTAATTTAAAAAAACCGCTACAAGCCCTTAGCTTCCGTACTCTTAAACAATTTAATTTGAAATTATTAATAATTGATAAGCATCTTTGTTTGGCTATCACAAAAAATATTGAATAATAAGTTTGTCAAAAATGTTTTTATTGAGACATTGCTTCAAATCAAAATGGAACACATGATTGTAAGAAAGAAATATAGCAAAATGTGTATCCTGATTTTTTCCAATTAAAAATTGAAGACAAACAGAGAAATAAATATCCATTTATGTTAGTAGAATGTAAGTGTTTAATTAGTGTTGTATTTATGGTTCATAAATTGTTATTGCATTTTAGCATAGCTTATTATTACGTGATGAATTTCAGTACAAATAACTAACGGAACTTCAATAAAATGCGAATGCATTAACCTATTCATTTCATAGAGATTTTCATGAGTTGAAACGAGAGCTTAGAATTGCATACGAAACAACAAATTATTATTATTTCATTATTTCGTTATTAAATTTCATTACACTGTATTATTATTTCTACAAAGTATAAAAGCTTAAGCGGGATTAGTTTGCAAAATTTATGCAGTGCAAAATAGTGCAGTGATTTTAAAGATGATGGCATTATGGAATAAATCGTGTTTAGAATAGTGTTAGCAAGACATCAGCACATAATTGACTTAGGCAATGAGCAATGATGAATAGCAATTGACTAGGATTGATAACAATAAAATAAATTGATAAATTTAACCAAATTATATTTACTATAAAGTTGATTTTTGCCAAGCAGGATTAATTAAATCAAGATAAAATAGTATAATAATCTACAAAGTTACATGGATTTTCACTTCACGAAAACGTAAGAGACTGATCGCATAATGAAATGAATATCATCGAACAAAGGCTATCCTCAAAGGCAAACATTAGAAGAAGTCTTCAGATATCTATGATACGCCAGCCAAATGAAACTTGATGAAAGCTAACTACCACAGCATCAGTTTATTTCTAGAAAACATTACTACACAAAACAAAAATGAAATAATACATAGAATTAAAATATTTTTAAATGGCTTTGCCCAAGGCTTCCAATCCTTGTGCAGGGTTTGCACATGGAGTTGAAAATTATTTTAAACATTTTATGTAGATCAACTTTATACAATTAAAATAACTTTCCCAAAGTATATATGAATTTTAAACTCATTTTTAAATAATTGAAAATTTCTGAAACAAAAATATGGAGAGAACTGGATCTAATATTATAACTATCGGTTGAGACGTACCGCAGGGCATTGTGGTGCCAAAAGACCATAATCGTAATTATTCTAGTCATACAAATATTGAAAGATTTTTTTTCTATAAGCTAATTTAGTTTTAGTTTAAATTCTGTAGTCTAACATTTTATGTAGATCAACTTTATACAATTAAATTAACCTTCCCAAAGTATATATGCATTTTAAATTCATTTTTAAATAATTGAAAATTTCTAAAAAAAATTATGAAGAGATCTAATATTATAAATATCGATTGAGAAGTACCGCAGGGCATTGTGATGCCAAAAGACCATAATCGTAATTATTCTAGTCATACAGATATTGAAAGATTTTTTTTCTATAAGCTAATTCAGTTTTAGTTTATATTCTGTACACAAAGGTCTAATTTGACTTTGAGCGATTATATTGTGAAAACCAAATTATATATTTGACTATGATCGGAAAAACTTTCAGCTAATTCATCATTGAGAGAAGTGTGTTTTTTGCATTTTGTTTTTCATAAATTGGTCTTTTTTACCCGCATAGAAAGAGTAAGATGGGACGACCAGGGGGCAAACAGGTCCAGTACCTTATTTTTAATTTTATAGTGGTTTTATGGAGTAATAGCTAATCAATGCGCTATAATCAAATTATTTGGTTGAAGATTAGAATTAGAAATCATAATCTAAAAATGAATTTTTATTCATAATTTTAAACTAGTGGTGCCTTAAGGCAAATTGCTGGAACTACCCGTACCGTAACGAAATGTTTGAGGAATATTAAATGTTTTCAAATAGATTACTATAAATAAATACTGTTACATTGCCTAATATTTATAAGAATTATATAAACTGAATTGCGTTGTTGAAAATATTTGTTTAAAGTATATTAGAACTTAAGTCAGAATTACAAATAAAATCTGAATTATTTTCGATGTACAAAAATAAAAAAATTTTGAAAGAAAAAAATTGAAACAATTTTTTTTTCCAAAAGCAATTAGTTTGTTAGAACAAGCAAAATGTTCTTTGAATCATTCAAATCGGACGCTTAGTTCTCTCAAAAACTGCCAATTTTTGCACATTTAGTTCTGTATTTCTGAAACGGCAGGATCTGCCTTTGCCAAAAACTAATCATCACTTCTACCCGTCATCACGAATTGAATGTTGTTGGATCATTCAAATCGAATGCTCCGATCTCTCAAAAACTCTATTTCTATTTTCTGCTCTCTTTGTTCCGTTTCACCGAAACGACTGCACCTGCCTTTTCCACAAACTAATCAGCACATATTCCTATTAATAGGAATCGAATGTTTTTTTAACCATTCAAGTTGGTTGATCCGTGCGCCCGAAAACGTGGACGAAAAATTGTATCCATACATACATACATACACACATCCATTTTTTCTGAGGTATGCCAAAATTTTCAGAAATGTAAAAATTTTCAATTTCAATTTTTGGACGATTAAAATAACTCACTCTACGGGAAGTTAATAAATTTAAAAAATGATATTAATCCTTACTACTATAATAAATCGTGCTATGGTAGGATTTGTGTTTATAATTTATAACCCGATTTAAGGCAAAGGCTGATCACCCTCTACTAGCTCTCCACTTTCAAATTTTGTTCTTAAAAAATTCTCTACTTGTTTTTAAATAATGGTTGTGGATCTTTTTAGCCGTAGACCCTTAAGCCATACTTTACCTGATTAACTCGAGGTTAATATAATTACTACAAAATCAGTGAAAAAGTCAGAATTTGTTCAATAAAATAAATTCTTATAAAATCATGAACCCTTTTTTAAAATTTAAAAACTTGTTGAAAAATATCTTTTGGAAATCGCGCTGGTTGGTTTTTGGCCGGACTATTCATTCATAATTATTTTTTTGTATATAAGATATAATAAACTTACATATGTATTATTTTTATTTTCTACAAAAAAACGTGAAAACAATTATTTCAAAAATATCATAATTTATATCAGAATGGATGTAAATAATGATTATAAAGGAACATATTATAAAGCAAAGACGTAGAAATAACATCAATATTACAAGATGCAACATTGTTAATAGTATCGTGCTTAAAACTGTAAAAGAATTTATTTACAATTTTACTGCGCCTAATTACAGTTAATGATGTACATTCAAGTTAATATATATTCCAATTTTAATTTGCACTGTTTTATACCACTTAGTCTTTCTAAATACCTTCGTAATGCAATGATGAAAGGCTAAGAGATTAATTTATCGTACAAAGGTATACATTGTATGTATAAAACTAATAAACATGATAATTCAATTTGTGAGCCTGTGCAGTGAAATGCAAGCAAGCATAAAATGCAAAAGAAATTGATATCGAATATTATGCCTGTACACATGTATACATGTACCACATACTACGTGCGATCATATCTGTTGTTATTTATGATTTTTGTTGCAGACAGACATCGATGCAGTAAAGTTACCTTTTGTAGAAGGTGAGAGGGGTGTAGTGTTCTTAAAATAATATAGCTTTAATATTGTATTTTAATATATTTAACATTTGTCTTGAAATCAAATTGTATTCAAATTTAAATAAATCGCCACATTCAATCTAAATTATACATGGTTATCAAATCAGTATAGGTTTTATATATATGCAAATATATAAATATATGTAAAGAGTATCCATTTGTTAAAAAATAAAATCTTTTTAGACTGTCGAAGTGCATTAATAACAGATTACATTCATGGAGTTTGGCAAAATAATTATGTATTATATATTAGAGCTGAGCGAGACTTAAAGGTCTTCGGGTAAAAAGGTCTACCACCAATACCTCAAAAACAAGTAGAAATAAATTTTTTAAGAAAAATATCTGAAAGTAGAGGGGAACGATGTATTATCAGCCATCAGCCTTGATTCTTACGATATTGCTGTCGGGAGATGAACGACAACGTTTAAAAATTCATAACTAAAGTTTTTTTGCCATGTTTTTTTTTTGGTTGTGAGCACTGTTGTTTAGTTTACGAGACTATAATTTTTAAATATTTGTAATTTAATTGTTTTATAAGATATATTTTTAATTTAAAGTTAGATTTAACATTTTTATATAAGCTCTATGCAAGCTTATACGTGGCTATAAAGGACGAACTGAATCTTTATTCTGGCAAAGGTTTAGAGAATAAAAATAAAAATATAAAAAAGTATATTAAGTAAAAAAATCGTAATTTTACAAAATATTTGTGACTAACAAATTTACAATATAATTTTTTTAAAAAAATGTACCCATGAAATGCACATTTCTACAATGAATATTGGCTGTGAGTTTTAGTGAACATAGTCAGATAGTAGCGGGTTTGATATGAGTTATCTTTTGAGATATGATTGGTTTGGTTTTCACAATATAACTGCTCAAATTCAAATTGAACAAAGCAGAAAGTTCTTTGAATCATTCAAATCAGACGCTTAGTTCTCTCAAAAACTGCAATTATTTGCACATTTAGCTCTGTATCTCCGAAACCACTTTGCCTGCCTTTTCCAAAAACTAATCACCACTTCTCCCCGTCATATAAAAAATGACCCTTTAGATTTATGAAATTTTGACGCGCCATCATACCAAACTTCAATGAATTTTCATAATTAAACCACCTGATTTTCGTAGACCTATAATATTTTGAAATATATGTTAAGACCTTGAACTCTATCGACATGCAAAGTTTCATTAAAATAGCCGAATTTTATTTTTTAACGATTACTTGCCGACTCGGCCTATATTTAACCAATAGTAACATACATAAATCAAATATCATCCAATTTTAATATGGTTTGGAATAATTACTTTAACAATAATAATGGCTCGGCCGATAGTCTCACAATACCATTAACACTTTTGAGAAAACGTCGAAGTAAGATCAAATTTTAACGTGCATACACTCATATCTCGCCCAATTTTGGTCTAAAACGATCAAGAATTCCTTGAAACGTAAAATAGTAAATCGAATGTTCTGGCAAAAATATAAGCGTCTCCATCGGGAAGTTAATAAATAAGTCGACAAATTGCTTAGCATTCATAGCTTAGCATTCTTAGTCCTATTTAATGTTTAATAATTTGATTATATACAATATTGATAGTAACCAGAAAAAATTATTCTAAATTGCACACAATTGTATATTATTTTATATGATCATATTTTTTTAAATTTACGATTGTAGAAAATTCCACAAAAGCTTGCTCTGCAACGGCGTGACGAGTCATTCGGGCTTAATGAACACAGTATGCATTCGATACGTATGATAATTTCTCATATTACTATGTTAGCAACATTGTAGTCTTATTATTTTCCGAGTAAGGATATAGTTGCTCATAAATTGATGATATACGATAATAATAATTTTTATTTAACTTGAAATGTATAACATGCTGCGGACATGTGTAGCGAGCTAAGACGCTTATGGTGAGACTACTCAAGAACTGCTATTTGATTTTTAAACAGTGTTTTGCTCGAATACGCTCATTAGGTAGAATGATGGTGTTTCTTACAAAAAATTTAATTATTACTTCTTATTTATTGTTTATCATTGCTGTTATCGCATCTATACATCCTCTATAATACCTTGTCATTATCGGCGCTATAGAAATGACATGAAAAAGGAATATGCATTTTAAATGTTAGTTCAAAGACGTTTGATCATTTTGGCATGAGTCAGATAAAGGTAATAAATGAACTAAGAAGCTTTTGTATTCACAGTTATGTACCTTCATTCATGTCGTTGTTGTGTTAAGTTTATATTTTGCAAAAAAAGTTCATAACTATGTTAGTACACATCTCTTGCTTTTTATTTGTTGCTATTGTGATTTTATGTAGGGTAGCAAGGGCCAATTGTAACAGGCGTAAGTAAGTAACAGACGTTTTTCAATAGGAACTTAAACGATATAGAAATATTTTTTTTGCGTAATCAAGCGTTACATGTTTCACATGTTCAATCGAACATGTGAGAACATTACTGCAAGATATTGTCAAAACTACTGTCCCGCAGTAGAAATGTGTAGTGACATCATTTTTGACAGGTAAAATTGATCTCTCATAAAATTTCGGCTTGTATTATTATTATCGACAAATTTTAAATTTTATTGATTTTATTAACTTCCCGAAGAAAAAGTTTGTTTCCGTCAAAAAATTAGATTCGTTAATTTTATGTTTTCTCGACGTTTCAAGCCATTCTGAATCGAACGAGACCAAATTTGGTAAAAGTATGTGTGTGTGTGAACACAGTTTTTACCGTAAATCGACGCTTCCTCAAAAACGGCTGGACCGATTTCAAAAAGTACTTGATGGTTATTCGTAAAATATTATTAGATATTTCAAACAATTTTAGTAGGTACCACCAAATGAACGAACATGCCTGTCCCTTAGCACCGGATACTAAGTCGTCCCTTAGCGCCGGACAGTAAACATATTGATATTTCTTGTGAGAATGGACGTAATTTATTCTAATAATTTAATTTTGTTGTGTGTGAGTGCTAACGGTCACTACATACCCCCATTTTTTGTATTTCCTAGTCAAAAAATGAAAATCTTATGATAAATGCTCCAGCTGATAGCATCGGTGTGGCCCAGCCAAAAGTAGATAAATAGTGATTTTTTTGCAATATCTAAGAATATTCGTCAAACACAAATGTGCAGACCATCCAGAGTGTGGAGATGGGTACATATTAATTCAATGATGGTTATTTTGAAATGTCCGGTACTAGGTGCCTCTTTGTAAAATCATATTTTTGTTACCAAAGTTTGATTGATAGTATTAATCATTTTTAGCAAAGGTCGCGTTTTCGTTAATTTAGTTTGATTTCTAACTTTGTTATCTAACATAAGTCATAATTTAATAAACATTCCGTCAAATATTTTTTTATTTATTTATAAATAATTTTAGGTGTCTGGCACTCGGGGACTTACCCCTACATGTTTGCGATAACTGATATATCAAGTGTATATAATAATAAGGAGCACACGCATTTATTTAAGCACTTAATTTTTTAATTAGCGCAATTCACATGTTATTATGTAAAAATGCGAATAAAATAAAATAAAACGATTTTTTAAGTTTCATTTGGAGGTGCTATATTTGTGATCGCTATGTTCTACATCTGCGAAGATCAATATTTAAGGCGAAGGGTAATTTATGCAAATCGTTTCTTAGTCTTTTTACACTAGTTTGTTGTAGTATCGAAAAACTGGTATTAATAATTTTATTATCTATGGTCAATGACGTTTTGCAGCTGTTGAGGTCGCGTGCATAGGTTAAGTAAGTAATAAACTGCGATGAAGCCATTGTGAACTCGTCGTTTGCCGTATCCGGCCCACGACCGGGAATGCTTGTGATCAGGGACAAAGTTGGTTGACCATTTCCAATAAATATTTTCTTATTGAAACAATAATCAAATGAAGCATGCTATATAGCATAAGTGAGTAAGAGCTTTATCAATGTGCGTGAGATTTTTAGAAAATTTAAAAAAAATAACAGACTCGTTTCAACTTCCAATATGGTCAGTTATAGTAATCGCAAAAGATTAAGAATCATTTTTCTAACTTTCCGTTGGGTAAGTTATAGTAATCGCAATCTTTACGTTTCAGAGGTTTCTGAACGTTTTGGCACACTTTAGAAAAAATGGATGTATGTGTGCGTGCGCGTGTGTGTGAATATGTTTGTTTGGATACAATTTTTAGTTCTCGATTTCGGGCGCACGAATCAAGCGATTTAAATGATTCGAAAAACATTCGAGTCACGATGCTATGTGTATGTTAGAATACAATACTTTGTCTACGTTTTGAGAGCACGGATCATCCGCTTCGAAGATATGGGGTAAAAAGTAACAATAATGACAACTTTTAGGAAACAAAGCGTTCGAAAGTGGCATTTTTCCTTGGCAATACAAGTTGCATGAACTCTTCCGATAATAATTGACTTAATCAACCGAAATAGAGATTTAGATCTTCAGATAAAATTTTCAACTGTGCGATTACGTATATCATGTACGTCAAGGGTGTCAAACTCGCGGCCCGCGGGCGTATCAAATATGCGCCAACGCAACCTTCAACAGCCAACGGCGTAACTAGCGGCTTCTAAAATATATTGTATCCTTGCTTTATCGGTTATCTTGTCTGTGCAGTTTATCTCCTACATTCCTACGTATATTGTACGTAGTTCCTGATATTATTGAATGATTTAAATTAATGGAGACATATTTTACATAACTAGAGAAGTTTTATTGACTTATTTTTTCGCTGATTCCAAAAAATGGCTTTCAATTTTTTTTAAACTCTGTTTTATTCAGCAATGAGAAATACATAAGCATTCCTGTAAGCTAATTCGACAATATTTGAGAACGATGTCTAAGAAGAAATCCAGTGAGATCTTCTTAGTTTAACAATTGAAAAGATAATGTTATGTTTAAACTAATCTAAGACTAAATTTAAAGGCCATTGACGTTTCAATCTTCTTACTCCAAATGGTTGGGTAATGTCGCCTATTGATGGGGTTGAATGTGAATCCAGTTTACGTTTGTATTTTTCCTCAAAATATTTTGAACGTAAATTGCACCGTTTTGATGTTGAGGTCGCTGTGAATGGTTTCATTTATCACGTACCACGGAGAATTAAGTATTGTACGTAAAATTTTTGACTGAGTTCTCTGCATTATAGCTATATTTGATTTGTAAGCACGTCCTCAGAGCTCAATTCCGCAGGTCCAGATAGGTTTGATGATTGATTTATATAGCAGCAACTTATTTTCAACAGAGAGCTTAGACCTTTTATCATTATTTACAGCAAAAACAAAAAAGTTTTTGTGTGGCTTTTCCAAGTAAGTCAGCTGTCTAAATGGAGACCAAGATATTTGTTCTGTTTCGGAATCTGGGCGTTATTTATATAATATGGAGGACACGTACCCTCTCTCAGGGTAAATGTGATATGAGCTGATTTGGTTTCATTTATGCAAATCTTCAATTTGGCTTTCAAATTTGTGGAATTCGAATTTTGACTCATCACATCACAAAAGCGATTTTTTGACACAAATCTTTTTTTTCAAACTTTGATGAATTGTTAAAGTTAAACTACTTTCTGTAGGCCCGTAAAATTTTAGTACGCTCTTTAGGACCGATGTCTATCAACATAAAAAAATTCACTGAAATAAATTTCAACAGCAACAGCAGTACGATTCCCGAATAATATATTTCGAATTGTTTTTGAATTTTTAAAATCAAATCAGAAATTTTAGATCGTGGAGAAAAATTTTCCATCTTTCTATTAATTACTAAGACGACTGCTCGGCAGATCGTCGCACAATACTAAGATACGATAGGCCTCCTCGAGATACGCCGAATGGCTTCGAAATTTTTGAACGTTTGACGTTTTTGAGAAAATGACGATAAAAGGTTTATTTTTGACAAATGCGAAAAAACGCCACTAATTGTCGCAAACTTTGACGAACCTTTTAAATTAAACGATTTGTCGCAGGGCCGTAATATTTTAGTATGATCTAGAAGACCATGATATCTGTCGTCAAAAAAATTCATAATAAACGTCAAAATTTTTTTTTAACAATTAATTACAAGAACTAGTGCCAGCAAATCATTTCCAAAAACTAATCAGGTCGATTTCCAACTAATGTCTTTCGAACAGTTTTTGCATTTTTAAAATCGATTTAGAATTGCGAGCTAAAACGTGGACGAAAAAATTTTCACTTTTCTGCTATTTACGAAGAAACGACTCCGTCGTAGTCCTCATCGAGATACATCGACTGGCATTAAAGTTTATGAAATCGGTCTAGCCGTTTTTCAGAATTCAAGGTGAAAAATCTGTTATGTTTTTAACTGACGTTTTGTTGGTGAACAATTTGGATGAAAAATGAAATGCAATATCAAATGCAATATCAAATATCCACAATAGTGATTTTGCATTTAGAATTCATACGACCGGGTACTTAACAATAGCAGGATATAAAAAACACATATTGGATTAGCAGTCGCTATAAACCAATGTCTGCAATGTCTAAACAATAAAAAACAAAATGGATCAATACGAACCATATATTACGAATTGGAAGATTTCAGCCCTACGTTCTAGGCACGTGGATCATAAACAGGGCATATAACATCGCCATATATTCGCGTCATGATCGTAAAAGAAACATCTTACTTTTGCTATTATGAGAACGGCCAGTAAAATTCCACTTCCCGTGCAGAAACCAAATACTATCTCGGTTGTGACCTAATTTAAGTATGTAGTAAAAATTATGTCGTATATTTAGATGCAGTGAAAAAGTATGGTTTATGCGTCGCGTAAATGCGGCCATAAAATTATTTCGTTTGAAAATATTATACCATTAGGAATTGTTTCCATGGCGCACGAATTTATAAACTTCACTGCCGCTAAGATGTTGGCGCCTACAGAAATTTAAAAGTAGATTTATCGATTATTTTGGTACTATCATAGATAATATCCCTGCCGAAAGTATTACTATTACTCTAGTAAAACAATGAAAAATGTTTTTGTTAGTAAATTGATACGATTCTAGAAATAGGTAGCATTTTAACTAAGAGAAGCGTTTTTTGGTCTAGCAAATATCTAGTCCCGGTTCAATCCCAACAGGGTAGTTCTGTATCAAGCAGTATGATATCAGATTTTCTCTTGAGATCATAGATCACAAATATTATATAAAGTGAAAATAGCCTTTTGTGGGCATTGCTTCAAAGCAATATGTGTAACAATTAGGATAGGAAAACAACCGGGTTGCTTTCCATAATATCAACACCATTATTAAATTTTGTCGTAGTTCGTAATGTAGAACGACCGTGATTCAGATTTTTTTTTATTTAAGGCAATTTAAAGCATATGCAATACTAAATATCATATAATTATTGAGTTAGTCAATAAGCAACTAGTACATAAGTTCCAAAATATTCAAAGGAATATTTTTAACTTTCCCTATGGTAAGTTATAGTAATTGAAACAAACGAAAATGAAAACTTTTGCATATCTTTGCGTTCCAAGGATTACTGAGCATTTTGGCATACTTTAGAATAAATGGATTTATGTATGTGCAAATACAATTTTTTGCCGACGTTTTCGAGAGCACAAGTCAATTGTTCAAAAATACATTCAAATTCTATTGACGAAAAGACGTGCAGATTTGATTTTGGCAAAGGTAGGTTCAGGTCGTTTCGAAGATACGAGGCAAAAAGTGCCAAAAATAGCTAATCAGTTTTTGAGAGAACGGACCGTACAAGTTGAATGATTCAAAAAGCATTTTATTTGTATTGACAGAATAAAGAACTGATTAAATTTTTGCAAGGGCAGATTCAGTAGTTTTTGGGGATTCGTTAAAAACAGTAAAAAAATGCTATTTGTCGGCCTCTAATAATATGTACAATTTTTCTTTACATTTCTGTGGGTACCGTAACAATGTTTATCCGTAAGACTGCGCGCTTGGATATTTTGTCTCTGAAACAGCTATTCTAATAAAATATTCTAAAAAATAAAATATTCTAAAAAATTTATACTATACAAAAAATTATTTTTTTTGCTATAAATAAAAAGTCAAATATTTTCAAAAATTTCAAAACTCAAAAATCTCCAATATTTTGAAAAAATTTAAAGCTTTTTAAAAAAAATTAATTTTCGATCCAAAAAGTTCAAGCAATTTGCCTTAAGGCACGATGCCATGCGCCACTAGTTTTTGTTTATTGCAAAGAATTTGATCAGTTCATAACAAATCAATAGTAACAAGAAATATTTTTGTTGTTTTTACATTTTCTGAAGAATCTGACAAGAACTAACTTAATTTTTAATTAAGAAGAAACGATTCATCTAAAGTTTTCACAAAGTAATCAACGGTGTTAATTACAAGGAAATAAATTGACCGACTTTAAACCAAGAAGTTTCAACTAGATATCCAACTAATATCTTTTGAAAAACTTCGAATTTTTCAAATGGGATTAGCATATTCTGGAATAACATGGAGGAACAATTATATTTGTATTATTAATCAAATAAATGTTCGTTTATATATATATATATATATATATATATATATATATATAAACTGCTTGTTTAATTTTCACTATTGTAGACAATCATTGAAACCTTGTAATAAAAAAAAACTATAATAAAACGGCCTATATTTCGCCTGAAATCAGCACGGTTTATGTGTTTTTTTTTTTTTAATTTGACAAAATAATTACTAGGCTTTTAAATGAACATTGCTTCTATTAACATTATTCAAAAATTTTTTTTTTTTAAATTTAAGATTATTGCTGCAAAAATCAGTAACATACTTATTGTGCCAAACCAAAATATAAAACTATAGCGATTAGGTTTTTCTACTTCGCAAAGTTTAAATGTATTTTTTTAAGGTTTAAGATTATTTTAATTCGATTTAGAATGAGTTTTGCATTTTGTTTTTCACTCAATTTTCTCATTTTCTTGGTGATAATAACGTCGATATAAATAATTACGTACAATGAGTGCACAAAAATCTTGTGTTTGAACAATTCTTCTTGTGTATTACTATACCAGCAGTATTTTATTTTGGACCTATTTATTTCTAAATGTACTATTCAAAATGAATTGAAATTGTATGAAATTTATAAATTGGCTTTACAACAACTTTGCATAGGCAGGTTCCATTGTTAAAATGTAGTTCTCTGCAGACATGTTTGTTTAATCGTAAGAGTTATTTAACTTTGGAGTAGATAACTTTACCCCTCTGCATCTGCACAGCGCAGCTTGTAAATTATAATTGGACATGAATGTAATTAAGAAATTCTCTAGCAAAATTATTTATAATATGTTCATTTCATTATGGTTGCGGTTGGAATGCATTATTTTCACGAGCACCGTGACTTATTGTTTAGAAGTAGTTTCAGAGAAATTTCTCACGCTGTAAAGTTTTCAGTGGTATAACGCTATTCAGTTTATATGTTTTATTTAATGAAATTAAATTAACTAAAGCTAATAGTTGGCCTATAAACTTTGTTTTAGCTTTAAACTTCATGCGATTCTTATTATTTCTTAAATATTTACAATATTTGAAATATATTTACTTCCCATAGGGTAAGTTATAGTAATTGCAAAAAATCGAAAATGAAAATGTTTATATATCTTCACGTTTCAGAGGTTTCTCGAAATTTCGGCATACCTTAGAAAAAATGGATGTATGTGTATGTGTATGTGTGTGTGTTTGCGTGTGTGTATGTGTGTATGGATACAAATTTTCGTCGACGATTTCGGGAACACGGATGAAACGATTTGAATAATTCAAAAAACATTCGATTCGTATTGATAAGAAGACGTGCTGATTAGTTCTGAAGATATGGGGCAAAAGTGCCAAAAACGGTAACACAGTTTTTAAGAGAACGGAGCGTCTGATTTGAATAATTCAAAAAACATTCTACTTGTATTAACAAGATAAAGAACTGATCAAATTGAACTTGATCATGAAGGCAGGTCTAGCGGTTTCGGAGATCTAGTGAAAAAACTAAAAAAAAATGCCATCTGGCGGTCAAAAATCATCATTAGACATGTGCACATCAAATTATCAGATATTTTGTAGACATATTAACAGTAAGTATAAATTTTGTTTACATTCCTATGGGTTCCGTACCAATGCTTATCCGTTAGACGGCGGCGCGGCGCTTACGCGCTTTGATATTTTGTCTCTATGCAGTTAAAACAGTACGTTTGAAAAAATGTTCGGAATTTCCAAAATATTTCAAAATACACTTTTCTTCAGAAAGTTTTTTTTTTTCAAAAAAAGTAAATTTTTGTCAAAAATTTATAGTTTCTAAAAAATCTAATTTTTCAGAGTAATTTTATTTCAAAAATGTTAATCTTTACAAAAAAAAAAAAATTGGTACGGGAAGTTCCAGCAATTTGCCTTAAGACACGATGCCATGCGCCCCACTAGTTAAAGTTAAAATATAAATAAGATAAGATTTAGGCACAAAGGTCCAATTTGACTTTGAGCAATTATATTCTGAAAACCGTATCAAATATATCAAAACAAATAACGCGTATCAAACAAACAACTATCTGACTATGTTCAGTTAAAAGATGTCTTGATTCTCACGACGTTGCTATCGGTAGCTAAAAACAGCAATGTTTTGAAAATCCATAACGAATGTATTATTTTTTGTTACTAGTTTTTTTATTGTAAGCACTGTGGTTTAGTTTACGAAACCTTAAGATAATTTTTATGTAGACGTTATTTAATTATTTTATGAGATTCATTGTGAATATAAAGTTCAACATTTCAACAGTTTTTTTATATAATATCTATAAAAGATTAAACGTGTATCTATTAAATATTTCGGTGGAAATAACATACAATGTTTCCCATTTAAAACATGTATCCATGAAATTTATATTTTGCATTGGCCGAATAATGTTGCTATTATTTCGTAAAATTCCTCTAAAATTTAAATAAGACATTAGACATGTTTGGTCCCTGGTGGTCTCAATTTACTTCGCCTTTGGGGTACAAAAGACCAGATGACTGGTTTTTGAAGAACAGCAAAAAACTCTTTCTACAAAGATAATAATTGTACTTTTGATGTGTGTTCTTTGTTGTGATAAAATTGGTTAGGTTTTCACAATATAATTGCTCAAAATCAAATTGGAACTTTGTGCTCTACCCTATCCTACCTATAAAATTTGAGCCTGAAATTCAGAGAAACAAACAAATAAATGCTGTTATTTTAATACAAAATTAATCGGTTGTTCAAAATAATAAATTTACCCTAGGAAAAAAAATCAATTTTTTTTTATAATTTATGCAATCACATTTTTTTCAATCAATAGTTTTTGCGAGCCAGATGGAAAAATATGATTATGATTTGCGCATTAAATTTATATTGCCATTTGAAATTTAATATGTTGCCATTATATTATTTTCAATTTTTTTTGCATTTTTCGGATAAAATATCAAGCAAATTGAACATTTTCAAAAATCCAAGTTAATAAGTTGAACTAGAGCAAAAAGTTCTAAAAATAAAATGATTTAAAAATATTTTGCTGATAATTTAATTCAGTTTTATATGGGTTTTCGGTTTTTTGATATACATATTATAGTTATAATTATGCTGTGCAAATTATTATAATGACATTATAATATAGCAAATATTATAATATCTACACCAAAATAAATAATTCCATAAAAGCGAAAAGGTCTAGAAATAAAATGATTTATTTGTTTTTTGCTGTTAATTACATTCATACATAATATAATTATAATTATTCTGAGTAAATTATTAAAATATTATAATATTTTTCTACTTTTTTTTTACTTTTCTATTATTGAATATTTTTTAATTTTACGTTTAGTATTCGGCTTGCTAAGAACTGTAGAATATTTCGCAGGTATAAGCAGAGCAGACCCTTATCTCAGAAGGAGATGTATTATATGACCTTGGTGTCGGTCCCCCTCTTTGCCTTCTAAGAAACATCTGCCGGCCGAGTTCTACCAATGGAAGCATTTTGATCGTGTCATCAGTGTATGTTTAGCAATCAGTATATTAGTGTCACTTGCATTTTTGAAGTCATGGCTACTAATAACGTAAATTGTTTTATTTGTGAAACTCTATTGCAAGATAGTAAAGTAACTGAAGTGAAAGAAAAAGGATTGGAGACTTTTCGTAAGTCAAGTGTTCAAAGAAAAGATAATAAGGATAAACTTTTCGAAGGGCTAAAATCGATAGTTGTTCACGAGGTATGTCGAAAACGATATAATAATGAGAAATTAATCATTGCTTCATTGCGTAGAGGGAGTGATGTTCCGATTTCTCAAACACAACTACGATCCACGTACCAAACATTCTCATTCATAGATCATTGTTTTTTGTGCGGTGTTGAAATAACAGCTGAGTTTATAGCAAAACAGAAAAAGACCCGTTTGTGCGATCGTAAAATTGTTTATAAAGTACGTAAATTATTGATGAAAAACAGCATATCAGAACTTGCTAGAGCACGTAACGATGATTGGGGTCGAGAGATATTTGAGCGTCTCGAACAGGTTGATGATTTGGCCACAGCCGGTGCACAGTATCACAACTCGTGCATGAAAAAATTATATCGACCACCAACGAAAGGAGGAATTACAAAAAGAGGTCCTTATGCAAACGAGATCGATGTTGCAATGCAGTATATTTACTCTCATCTCGACCAGATTTCTGACGAGTGTCAGTTTTCTCTGGACGAACTGATGACGTTAATTGAAGGTGATTACCGCCCACACGCGAGAACAGTGAGAGCAAATCTCCTCAAAAAGTATGGTGATAATATTTCAATTACTGTCAATGCCAATAAGGCTCCTGTGTTTTATTTTCGAAAGACGGAGACGACGGATTCTGAAGACGATGAACTCACAACACCTGGCCCATCGAGAACTACAAAGCGGAAGATAATGCGCTAAATTTTGAAATAGTGACTGTGGATTAGGCCTACTGGGGATACCACAATATAAAAAAAACGCGCCACTTACTCTACCTCATGGTGGTGTGGAAATGAGTTTTTAGCAAAAACAAATATTAAAGTATAATTAATTATAATAATTAAAGTATATTTTTCGTCGAAGGGAAAGGATCGGTATGTTTATTGTGACAGAGCGTGTGCGTTTAGCGTAGTTAAAATAAGTGACCAGTGTATGTGCGCGAATAGAAATCTCCTAGCATGCTCTCTATCGGAAGGACCAGAGACTCTGGTAGTAATCCTATCGTTGAAACTCTGCATGTGCTTAACGGGATGGAAGTTTTACCAGACCCAAATGTGACAATGAATTACCAGTTCAAGCGGTTCAAATACAAACCTCGAAGTGATAAAAAATATTTCAGGCACAATCACTTCTTCAACTTCTGCTGAATATAATTATTCTAGCGATCCAAATGAAAATAACGGCTTGACCACAGTTTGGTCAAGACAAAAGCACCATAACGACAATTTTACAAATCCTAATAACAAATTCTCTAACCAGTACTGGTTAAGTCCGACTCCAATAAATAATTACTATGGCGTATTGAATACACTACCTACGGATCCAAAACCGAATTTATCACCTCCAACTCGACCAGTTTATAAACCGCCTCCTATATTTGTTCATGGATAAAACCACTTTCGACCTTACTTAATGAGCATTCTAAAGACCTATATCATTTAAAAATTGTGGGTAATAAACAAGTTTGCGTCCAAATGTTTGACTCTACAAATTACAACAAAATAATTAAACACCTCAAAGAGAGTAGCACTTTATTCTATTCTTATCAAGACAAAAATAATCGAACTTACAAAGAAGTCATAAGAAATCTTCACCATAGTACCGGCATAGACAAACTAATTAAAGAAATCACCACACATAAACATAATGTAGTCAATTTATTTAACATTAAACATGATATCACTAAAGCTCTACTCTATCTCTTCTTACTCGAACTTGAACAACGTGATAATAACAAAGACATATTTAATATTTAGTACCTCAATAGAATTAAAGTAGTTATAGAGTCTGAAAAGCTAATAAAAGAGATGCCAATGCTCCAGATGCCAACAACATGGCCACACAAGATATTACTGTAATCATACAACACGTTGCATTAAATGCGCCGACAAGCATCTTTTACGTGACTGCCTCTGGAGGGATTCCATAAACACAAAGTTGTATGCGTCAATTGTGGAGAAAATCATACAGCAAACTATGAAGGATGTAAAGTATATAAGAAATAATTTCCCGAAAATATCCGCCTCTAAGACCGAGAATTATTCTATCGACGCGCTTGAATAATAATAATTTGACACAACCCAACATCTCTTATGCACAAATGACTCGCTCCAACGAAGAATCTCAAGATACACAACCGGAAAGTACCCACAATGCTATACTACCAGAAAGCGATATCTCTGAACTAAAAAATATGGTGAAATCCCTTGTTGACCAAATGAGCACTATGCTTAATATACTAACATCCTTGGTAACTAAGATCCATCCATGAATCACTTAATTAAAATAGCTGTGTGGAACGCTAATGGGTTGGGAAATCATACCCAGAAGTCGTCAGTTTCTTTAATCTCCAAAAATTTGATATTTTATTAGTCTCGGTAATTCACTTTACATCGAAAAGTTTTTTCAAAATTTCTTTCTACAGCTTTTACTTAACAAATCATCCTGATGGAACAGCCCATGGAGGTAGTGCTATACTAATAAGATCATCCATTAAACAGTACATGGCTCAATCATACGCTAAGAAGTTCCTATAAGCTACTGATATCGTAATATATATTTCTATTGCTGCGCTAACAATAAGTGCTTTGTACTGTACGCTTAAACATGTAGTTTCATCCCAAAAATTTAACGAGTACTTTAAAACATTAGGACCAAAATTTCTAACCGGAGGGGACTTTAACGCCAAACATCGCTCATAAGGTTCAAGACTAAATAATCCAAGAGGTAATCAAATGTACGACGCCATTACTGTTTATAGACTACAACAGATATCTACATGTGAACCAACATACTGGCCGACTGATCCATCGGAACACCCAGATCTCCTGGACTTCTGATTATTCAAAGAGCTCTCAGCTGAGAACCTTAAAGCAGAATCGTCTCTTGACCTATCTTCTGATTATAGTCCGATTATTATTACATTCAGCACAAAGTTCAAATTGCACTCTAAAAACCCTTCTATAACTAATAAAAGAACAAACTGGGAACAATAATATAATTATATTGATGACCATCTACATTGCAATATATTGTTAAAAAGCAAAGATCACATTGCCAATTAATAGCCGATAAGAGAAAACTGCGTAGAAGATGGCATATCACTCACTTTCCTGGCGACAAAAAAAGGTATACAAAGTTACTAGAGAACTCAAACAATATTTGTTTGAACTAAAAATTGAACACATAAAGTCATACTTCAGTAATATGTCTATAGATGATCATTCTATCTGGAAAATTACAAAAAATATGACAAGAAATATGAAGAGACCAATTACTTAGTCTCTCCTACCAATAAGAATGATGGTTTGTGGGCCAGATCAGCGCAAAAAAAGTGGTCACTTTTGCTAATCACTTAGAAAAATTTTTTACGCGTTTTCCATGCATCGTTTCAAATGACCAATTTATTCTTGACTACTTTAACGATGGCAACAGTACAGATAAACCCATACCAAAAATCAAATTTAGCAAAGTATGTGAAGAAATAAAAAACACTAAGTCTGGAAAATCCCCTGGCCACGATTGTATCACTTCTATATTATTGAAACACCTACCTAATAAAGGGTTCAGGTATATAACAATTTTGTTCAATAGTATAATCCGTCTAAACTATTATCCATCTCAATGGAAAGTGGCTAAAATAATATTAATCCTAAAGCCAGGAAAAAAACATATTGACGCAGCTTTCTACAGACCAATTAGTCTTTTATCATGCCTCTCAAATGTCTTTAAAAAGATCATTCATAAAAGAATTAGCCATATACTAGAGGAGGTAAATTTTCTGCCGAAACATCCATTTGGATTCCAGAGAAAACACTCTATCATGGAACAAGTACACGGAGTCGCTGATTTCATATATAATGCCTTCCTCCACAAAAAATATTGTTCAGCAGTGTTTTTGGATATTAGTCAAGCATTTGACAAAGTCTGGCATCAAGGCCTATTTTACAACTGAAGACGGTATTGCCATATAATTACTACCTCCTGATAGAAGAATATTTGACAGAATGAAAGTTTATTGTCAACTATTATGACGAGACTTCCAGCATCAGAAATATTTCCTCTGGAGTACCACAGGGTAGCGTCTTGGGACCACTGCTGTACATCATTTTCACCGCAGATATACCAGTAAATCCAAATACAATGATTGTTGCCGATGATATGGTTATTTTAGCCTAACACGATGACCATATACTCGGATATACAGTTTTACAGCGGCATATCAACCAGCTAGAAAATTGGCTAAATACCTGGAGAATAAAAGTTAACACCACTAAATCTAGATCGCAAGTTTTCATTGAAAACAAAGTACTAATTTACAAAACTATTATCAAACCAATTTGGACTCACGGCTTATAACTCTGGGGTGCGGCCAGTAAGTCAAATATTACAAATTTGCAGAAATTTCAGAAAGAAATTTTAAAACAGATTGCAAACGCCCCAAATTATGTTCCTACCTGGCCGTTACATCGAGATCTGCGTATACCAATCACTGAGGAAGAGATGTACCAGTATCAAATACAAGTACCGACTAACACATCATCCCAACCAATTGGCGAATGACCTGCTTAAACCAGTTCCACCTAAACGACTCAAGAAACAAACTTGCAATGAAATACTACATAATATTTATTAATTGAATATATATATATATATATATATATATATATATATATATATATATATGTATGTATTAAATGAATATTTTATAATTAATAATTAAGATATTGTAATTAGAAGGAGCTATCAGTGGATAGTTATCCTTCTCACGCCATTTCCCATAATTGTCAAAAATTTTAGCCTAATGTAATTGTATAGATTGCTATGATAAATAAACAAACAAAAAAAATATTTTGCGGCGCTCGTACGCTAAAACTTTTAATTTTACAAAATAAAACATAAATTATGGATAGTTTAATATATTATATAACAACTTTGATTGTAAAAAGATTCAAAAAAGAGATGTTGTTAAAAACCTGTTTCTAGACGCTATTTTGCCAATATGGCAGCGCGATCAGCAAAGATATGAAGATTTTCAAAATTTGAATATCATACCGAAAGATGATTAACAGTAATATATTCTGCAAAATTAACGTATAAAATGATGCTTACTCAATCTTGGTGAAAAATTTGATCTGTGCAAATCTCTTTTAAACGTGGAAAATATCTTCTTTAATTTGTTTTTATGGAATGACTAGCTTCTTCTTATAGTATGATTTGTTTGTAATGATATCATTGACTGTATGATATTATCACCAGTTCTACAACAATATCTAGTATCATAGAGCTAGAAATGGTTTTCATAATGGAGAATAGAGACCAATGGTATAAAATAAATGATTAATATATTTACATCATGCACTAAAATAAGATTAAGATTATAGTACACGAAATGCTAAAAATGTAATAAATAAAATTTAGTATGAATATAATAAAATATTAAAAAGAAATTATAACTAAGCACGTATGAAGGTTTGACCAATAATAAATTTCTACAATGCAATGAATGAGAATGCACTCTGTTCATATTCAGTTACGAGATACTACCAATAATAATAATATACAAAGTAATACAGACCACTTATAGTGCGTAATAGTAATACTCACAATCAGACCAATTCCTGAGGCAGCACGTGGTGATTTGGGCCCTAATTTGGGTTTAATTCATACAGACTCATGAGAAACTGTAAATAAGTATTCAAATAAATATCAAATAATATAATAAAGGAATTGTTAGAATTCATCGTTAATGTTTGATTAACAGTAATATTAATTTCTTCAATAGAGTCTAAGACGTTTCAAATAAAATATTCCGAATGATATTCAAAATCAATTTCTAACTAGCGGTGCATGGCATTGTGCTTTGGCAAATTGGTGGAACTTAGCCCATACAGTAGTTAAACACTCGCAAAATAAAAATAATCAATTATTAATTGAAATTTATCAATGAGTTATTACATTTGTTTCGAATTATTTTAAAATTATTGTTATAAATACTGTAAATTTCATTGTCTTATTTTATATATCTAATATGATATAAGTGCTTATATTAGGGCCACGACCGTTATTTGTGTCTCTGTTTATCTACAAAAACAAAAACAAAACTAGTTGGTATTAAAATTTTGCCTTAAGGCAAGTTACATGATCTTCCCGATATGTGTGAATAATCGACTTAATCAATATAAAATTAATTAAAAAATAATTTAATTTATGAGTGATTAAAAGAATTCCGAGTGCATTTATTACACATAATTGAAAACGAACGAACACTTAACGTAGAGTAATTTCTAAAAGCAAATCTTTAAAAATCAATAATTTATATAATTGAACCAGTTTTCGTAGGTCTTTAATGGTTTAGTATGTTCATTAAGACTAATTAAATCGTCTAATTTTAATTTTAATAAACGTCAAAAAAACTACTCATTTTCTCAAACTTTGACGATGATTTTTAAAATTAAACTACTTGTCGTAAGGCCTTAATATTTCAGTAAGTTCTATAAGACAATGATATATTTTAAGACAAAAAAAGTTCCATAAAAATTAGCTTAATTTTTTTTGTAATTGTCAAGTCATCAACAAAACGGCTCCGTGGATTTTCACCTAAAACTAATCAGTATCATTCGAACAGTTTTTGACATTTTAGAATCGATTTGGTAGTATGAGTTAAAATGTGTACGAAAAGTTCAACACTTTTTCCAAATTACAAAGAAACGGCTCGGCAGATCATCGTATAAAACTGACAAGCGATAATCCTCATCGAAATACATCAACTGGCTTTTAAATTTCTAATATCGGTTCAGGCGTTTAATTTTGACAAATTCCAACAAAACGATACTAATTTTTGAAAACATTGGCGAATTTTTTAAATTAAACGTCTTGTCATAGGGCCTAGGGTTTTTTAATTTTCAAAATCGATACAGAATTGCGGGCTAAAACGTGGACGAATTTTTTTTCACTTTTCTGCTATTTACAGAGTAACAGCTTAGCTGTTCGTCGCGCATTGATAAACGCTAGTCCTCATCGAGATACATCAAACTGCTTTTAAATTTTTAAAATCGGTCCAGCCGTTTTTGAAAAAACGTCGATTTACGGCCAAAAATCTGTTTACACATACACACACACATACTTTTTTCAAATTTGGTCTCATTCGATTCAGAATGGCTTGAAACGTCGAGAAATCATAAACTTCTCCTTCGAAAAGTTAATGAGCACACACTACTGACCCAAGCAATATGCTTTTTGAATTACTCTAATCGGATGCGCCGTTTTCTCAAAAATAGCTCTTCCAAGCACTTTTTGCTCCGTTTCTACGAAACCGCTGGGTCTACCATTGCCAAAAACTAATCAGCACATCTTGGCAATGAAAATCTGAGATTATTCAAGATCGGTATCCAAAATACGCACACCCGCACACATACATATACACATACTAAAGTATGCCAAAATTTAGAAACCTCTGAAACGTCAAGATATGCAAAAATCTTTATTTCAGATTGCGATTACTTGAATTCGTGAAAATGAACAAACATATGATTTGGCGATATTATATATATATTATATATAAATATATATATATATATATATATATTTATATATAAAAATATATTACTTTAAATGTGTAGAAAAATCGAAATTCTCAGTGTTTTTTCATGTTCTTTTATGGCGGAAAATCCCAATGCGGCAGTAAACACTGCACCTATATGGATGTCTGCCAGCAAGATTTCCTTTTTTCTTGATTAAGCGTGTTTATACGTCAATAAAATTCATAGCCGTTAAATAAAAAGGTTTTATTATTCATAGGAAATACCTATGAACAATATGCCTATATTTTGTATTTCATTTTCATACCCTTAATACTATTATTTTTTGTTCGTGTCCCTTTATACGCAAATATAATACACATATAATACATATGTGAGGTAAATAAACAAGTAGCATTTTCTTTTCTATATGAATATAATATATGTAATGTGAATCGTTTATATTTTTAACTTCCCATAGGGTAAGTTATAGTAATCGGAAAAAAATCGCACACACACGCATACATCCATTTATTTCTAAGGTATGCCAAAATGTTCAAAAACCTTTGAAACGAAAGATATATAAAAATTTTCATTTTCAATTTATTTGCTATTACGGGAAGTTAAAAAAAAACATTTTTTGCCAAAATTTTTTTTTCCAAAAATTCAATTTTTTTTCAAAGATTTAAAATTTCTCAAAATCTAATTACTTCAATGTTTAAAAAAAAATTTAAAAAAAAAATCGACCCAATGCCTGCGTTGAAAATTAGACATTCTTATACTACTTTACCTCGTTGTTGATGTTTACTATGTGAAATACGTTGGTTAAATTAGTTTAACGAATTTTTTCTACATAATGTGAAAAATCCAATTCATCTGTTGAATATAAATTTTGACGTTTACTGCTTTACCTTGTATACTATACATAAATTTTCTTGTTGGTGTATTCTACAAAGACTAGGTTTGAAAGTTAATTTATAAAAATTACTTAATTTAGTTTAATTTATAAATTAGTTTAATTTATGAAATATTGTAATTATAAAAGTAATAAAACATTCCAGAAACCCTAAACCAGATATGCAATATTTATTATAGGTTAAAAGGTCTGCGGGTAAAAAGGTCCACCACCAATATCCCAAAAACCAGCAAAGTTAAGAAATGTTTAACAACAATATTTGCAAGATATTGTATAACTTGTATCGCATTGATTGTATAACTAGCCATCACCTTGATTCTTACGACTTTGGTATCGGAAGAAAAGCGGCAACGTTTGAAAATCCATAGCAAAAGTTTTTTCGTTCGTTGCTAGTTTTTTTGGTGGTGAGCACTGTTACTTAGCTTACGAAACCTTAATATAATTTTTAAATATTCTTTATTTAATTGTTATATCAAATGTATTGTTAAGTTCAATAGTTTTTTATATAACTTCTACTTACACCTGGATGGTGTAAAAAGGACCAACTGAACCTTTACTCTGGCATAGATGTAAACAATGAAATATAGCAAATAAAAAAGTCAAAAAAGTTAATAGAATCAATTTAACAAAAGATAAATTAAATTATTAGTTATTCCCATTCTGCTGATGAATATTTCTGACAAAAAGAAGATGAAGGTTATTTATTGTAGTGTTATTTTCTTAATTGAATAAGATATTAGGCCCATTTGCTGAATGACCGTCCCAATATACCCCGCCTATGGGGTAAAATAAACAGGTTACAAATTAAAAAAAACGCATAAAACACATTTTTACAATGATGAATTAGCTGGAATTTTTACTGAACATAGCCAGAAAGTTGTTTGTTTGATATGTGGTATTTCTTGTGATATAGTTGGTTTGGTTTTCACAATATAATTGCTCAATGTCTAATTGGATCTTTGGTTCTCGCCCTACCATATATCATATAGGGGAAAGTCCCGTAACGCCGGACGGCACCTATAGCCGGACACTCTATTTAACACGTATTATTTAAGAGAGTAAAAATCTTTTTATTTCAAAATACAAGTGAAAGGGGCGCGGGAGCACACGGGTGCAGGATCTTGTGCCAAGACTCACCTGTGACGCACACGGCCACGGCGGGAGCAACCCTTTGTTTTATTAGGCGCAAAAACACTGCGTCACTTAAATATCAATGGAAGTAATTCTAGTGTATTAATGCATTTATATTTTAGTAGTACGCGGCATACATCATGACGTCATAGTTCATTTATGTTTTTATTTTTGTATTACTGTTTTTATTTTAACTTTTTTCATTTTATATTCAATTCATTGCATTTTATTTTTGTATTTTTTTTTTTGCTCATATCAATTTTGTAAATAAGACATTAAAGTCTTGATTAACAAAAATCAATTGTAACAAAAAAAAATATTTTAGTGGCATTCAAAAATAAAAGTAGTACTTGATTGTTATCCGTAAAATGGTAGAATATTATTAGATATTTTAAACAATTTTAGTAGGAACTACCAAATGAATTGTCCACCACAATAGTAGGAACCACCAAATGAATAATTGTCTGTGCCTTAGCACCGGACACTAAGTCGTCCTTTAGCGCCGGAAGTAAACATATTGATATTTCTTGTGAGAATTGACGTAATTTATTCTAGTTATTTAATTTTGTTCTGTATGAGTGCTAACGGTCACTGCATACCCCCATTTTTTGTATTTCCTGGTCAAAGAATGAAAATCTTATGATGAAAGCTCCAGCTGAGAGCTTCGGTGTGGCCCAGCTAAAAGGGTGGATAATTAGTGATTTTTTTGCAATATCTAAGAATATTTGTCAGAGACAAATGTGCAGACATTCCAGAGTGTGGAGATGGCTACATATGTGATCAACGCAGGTTATTTTGAAATGTCTGGTACTAGGTGCCACTGTTTAAAATCATATTTTTTGATACCAAAGTTTGATTGATAGTATTAATTATTGTTTAACAAAGATTGCGTTTTTGTTAATTTAGTTTGATTTCTAACTTTGTTATCTAACATAAATCATTATTTAATAAACATTTCGTAAAATATTTTTTGATTGATTTATAAATAACCTTACGTTACGTTAGATGTCCGGCACTCGAGGACTTCCCCTTATGATATTTTAATATATATCTTGTTTCTTATATATAAAAATGAATCGCAAAATGTGTTGGTAAGCGCATAACTCAACAACGCATGGACCAATTTGGTCAATTCTTTTTTTTAAATGTTCATTGAAGTCCAAGGATGGTTCTTACGGCGAGAAAAAATCGAATAATTGCCGGAAAAACCCTAAAAACAGTCCGTTTCTTTTTCACATGCAAACGTTTTCTAACTAAAACGTAGAGAATGACTTTGAGCGCTAAAATTCTTTTGTAATGATGTATGAAAGGATAATTCTTCTAAACGATTATTCGAATTTTGATAAATCTTTCTGAATTTTGTTATGGAAATTTTTTTAGGATTTTTTGAATTATAGAAATATAATGGAAAAATTATAAAAAGGCGCTTATCATTCATTGACATTAAAAATATTTGAGGCATTGTTTGGCATTGAAAAGACTGTCATTCGCCATTACCTTTAAAACAAGTTCTGATAAAGTCAGAATTAAAAGAGTTGTAATATAATTAATGCGAGGGGTAGTGACGGAGTGCAAATTGTTTTCACTTCTGAACTTAAAATTAAGATTAGCATATTTCTAAAATATCAAGTAAATTGGAGCACAGTATAAAAATTCACAGGGCACACGCTTTTTCCTCTCTATTTACTGCAATAATGTTGTTGATTGTAGGTTGAATAGAGCACATGCGAACAGGATTTGACAAATTAATTTACTTCAAATATGAACTTAAGTAATAATGTATATTGAATTATTAGTGAGAAAAATGTAATTTAGATAATAAAATTACTAAAAGCCGGTTAAAATATGGTACGATATTATAAAAATTATAGGCAACATTATTGAAGCAATTATTTTGGGTAGAAAAATCCAAGGTGATATTGTACCTTTACCGCGAATGCTATATATTAATTCTTTCTGAATTTGTTATACCTTTTAAAAGACTTCAATATCCAACATGTGTAGATTATGCTATGACAATAAATCACAAGGGCAGACGATGATTTTTTGTGTGATACATTTGGAAAATCAATAATTTAGTCGTGAATGAACAAAAAATCATTCATTTATACATCCACACCTACAGGTATGACTAAAAAATTGTATAACTCTTGACATTGAAATAAATTAGGCTATTGGAAATAAATTTGTACTATAAATTGCAGTGTTTAATTTTTAATATACATTTTTATTAAACATATTTTAATATTTGTTAAAGGGATAATTAAAGTGTGACCAATGATGACAGAAAAATAAAGAAATATTATAAAGAAATTGAAGATTGAATAGATATTTTAATTATAATAAATATTATATTGTAGTATAATGAAATAGACAAATGATATGTATATATAAAATAAGAAAATTGTTTCATAATCTCTCATACCAGATACCCCTGTCTGACTGAGATATGAAAATAATATATAAATAAATAAAATAAAAAAATAAATAAATAAAAAAAAACTGTGGGAATTGAGAGTCATCAAAATCTCTCATATATTGGCGTAAATAGTAATTCAAAAAACAATAATTATTATTTTCAACATTAAAAAAGTAAATATTAGCATAGGATAATAAAACATGTAGATGTGGCTACAGGACAACGTCTGTCAGGTCATCTAGTATAATATATAATATATAACCTATCATAGACATATTTCATGAATAATTTTATAGTATGTATAATATTTAAATTTATAAAGCTATTAGCTACAATGAAGTAATACATATAACTTAATTATTAATAATTTTTTATCGGGATTCAATCATTTAAAAAGCACAAAATGTATTTGCAAATAATTTGTATTTGTTTTGCAATTAATAATAACTGATGACTGTACAAGCATTGGTAATTATTTGCGTTGATAAGTACACATGTGTAAAGCGCCAACGGTCTGGCGCGCGTCAAGTCGACAGCCGCAGCCGTACAATCTCTGTATCTCTGTATCGAGCACGGCAAGATAATAATGAACGACGGCAACCTGAAGTCGAAACGATACAGGCATGAGATAGTCTTGGATGGATTCGTCGTGGTTTGAGACTAGAATACTCATAGACTGCGGCTAGACATCTATAATTGCTCTGTACACAAAGAATGACAGACAAATCCACGGCGAGTTCGAAGTAAATTAGTAAATCAGGTCCAGACTCCATGTATTTGAAATTGAAATACCTACATGAATTGTAACAGTTTTTAATCGTTTTCTGAACTAGTGGTGCATGGCATTGTGCCAATTGCTGGAACTTTCCGTAACAGAATTAAATATTCGAGGAAAAAATCAGTAATCAATAAATATTGATCGACAATTAATGACAATTGTTTTAAACATTTTCAAATAGATAATTATAATCACTATATATATTATCGCTCATAAAATATACAGTGACGCTCAAAATACTTGAGATAGTTTTCATTTGCAAGAGGTGCCAAATAAATCGGATGATATATTCCTTACGATTAGAATAACGCATTTGGAATATGTACATTTTCAATCTGCATTGTAAATTTAAAATCCATATATAAAGTATAAAACTTTGTATATTTTTGAAAATTTTGAAAAATAATTTTTCTGAAAATTTTGAAATTAGCTTGAACCGTATAAGTAAACTTTAAAAATTAACGGGAAAAATTAACAATCTTGTAAATGAACCCAACAAAATTTAAACAAAATTAGTACGCATTTTTAAAAATTTTATCAAATATCTGACAATTTGATGTGCATATGTCCAATGATCATTTTTAACTGCTTAATATCAATTTAATTTTTACTTTCACCTCTGTATCTCCAAAACCGCTAGACTTTCCTTACCAAAAACTTCATCAATTCTTCATTTCATTCATACAAGTAAAATGTTTCTTGAGTCTCTCCACCAAATCAGCACATATTCTTATCGGAATCTAATGTTTTTTGAAACATGCATATCGATTGATTCGTGCGCTTGAAATCGTGGACGAAAAATTGTATCCAAACATACATGCATGCACACACATACACACACATATATATTCATTTTTTCTAAACGAATTCATTTTTCAAAATGGTCAGAAACCTTCAAAACGTGAAGATATGTTAATTTCAATTTAATTTGTCAATTTTCGATTTTTTTTTTGCGATTATTATAACTTACCTTACGAGAAGTTAATTAGTGGTGCACGGCAACTTCACTTGAGGCAAATTACTGGAACTTTCCGCATCAAAAATAGGAAACACTCAAGTACCTCAAGAAGACCATGTGAAATATGTCGGCATATACCTAGAGAGAAAACTTAATTGGCGAACTCATATAAAAAACAAGCAACAGCATGAGATAAAAAACAAAAGGCTTTACTGGTTATTAGGGGCTAAACCCAAACTAAGCTCATACAATAAGCTACTTTTATATAAATCTTTATTTAAGCTAATTTGGTGCTATGGTATACAATTGTGGGGCAGTGCGCATAAGACTAGGAGCATTGCCTTAGGAGCACCAAAATATGTTCCCAACGGGTTGATTCATGTCGACACGAATACACCTACCATAAATGAAGTAATAACAAAAACAGCACATAAGTATAGAAAGAAGCTCATGCAAATTCATTAGAAAACTCCTTGATAACAGAGAATTATCCAAGAAGGTTGAAAAGAAAAACGCCACTGGATTTAGGTCATCAACTCCCCTGATAAAAAATTGAAATAACTTAGTCATTATTTATAAGAAATTATTTTATAAGTAAATAGTTAAAATTATATAATTATCAGTAAAATATTCTGAATATTACATCGAATGAGAAAACTACTATTGAGTTCTTTTTCCAACATGCCCCTTTAGTATACAAGGTCCCTTTACGGCCAGCAATTGTAAATTCCGCAAATTTATTAAATGTCCTTAACTTGGCAGTTCTAAATAAAAGAGAGAATAAAAAAAATGCAGCGTCGCAGTAACCCATAGAAAGGTAAACAAAAACTGTACTTAAAATTTCTATAGAATATCTGATAATTTGATGTGCATATGTCTAGTAATTATACAAACACACGCATACATGCATTCTCTAAGATGTGCCAAAATATTCAGAAACCTTTGAAACGTAATAATATTTTCGATTTTTTTGCGATTACTAAGACTTACCTTACGGGAAGTTAAAAATGAGGCAGTGTCAAAACATTATTATAATGTTGCTGTTTCATTGCAAAATGCTACATAGGCCACATAAAATCATCAGATTTTTCTTACCAATATTTAAAATTAAAGTATGTGTTGAATATATGTATTGAATTATTCAATATTTTCAAATGCTTTAGATTTTAATACCTTTCATGAATAAACCAATTTCGTTTTGAAAAATTGATAATTCACACAATTATTCCTCTGCTTTATATATCTTATATTTTGAGGGGGATCCAAATTTAGATTTTTTTAAAAAAAGTTTTTTTTTAAAAAATTACAACAATTTGCATTAAAAGCCAATGAGTAATTTGAATTATCTGTTTATAAATGCTAGGCATTTATTTTATTACATGATATTACAGCGACTTATATGGTTTATTATATTAGTGTATTTATTATTAAAACTGTATTTATTTTTAATATAAATGTGAAACTTGATAGCTTTATTTAGCAGAATATCAAATAATAAGCCAATGTGGGGGGATGCATATGTGCTTATGTATACATTCCTATATCAATACCCTTTATTAATATACACAACTTTAATTACGCCTCCATATATTGTATCTAATAAGATATAATCTAGTCGGCAATCTAATTTTGGACATCTAAATTGCTAAGATTTTGCTATTCTTAGCAAGTTTCGAATAGTATTATGATCATAATATAATATGACATATATCGTACTCTAATTGATCAATTGTTATTAGTTATTATGTGAATAAATGTTATACTAACAAGCAATTAATGTTAACCTTAAACAATATGTAGAGTTTTGCCGTTTTGCAGTTTAAGTTTGTGATACCAATTTCTTCACTAATAATGAAGTAATTTATAATACCTAAATAACACTGATTTTACTAATAATTTCGCTACACGTACCAAATTCTATGTAATTTTAATTCAATTAGTCAAAATGTATTTGAATATATTTAGATTCAGCGCATAGCTGAACAGAGCAAATAAAAACTTTTTCATAATTAATAAAATCGTTTTAAATCAATATTAAGGTTCAAAATAATAAAAATGGTTAATTATTAGAATTACCCAGTTCACAAACAAATATCACTATAAAAATCGGAATTACCTGTGAGTTGAATGTAATTACATTTCAGAAGGTGCGTGTGGATGTAATAAAAAATACGCCAGATGTTCGATCTCAAAGAAAATTATTTTTACGAGGCAGTTTGTTGCTGAACAGAAATTGTTTATCATGTTTGAGAAAGTGGTGCATAAATTGTATTCATTTAATGGAAAAGTTAATCATTACTATCTTTGATAAAATTAGATTAATTGTAATATTTACGTTCAACGTGATATGTCTAATAACTTGTATTTAAAGGTTTTTCAATTCAATTCAATACATTTGTAATGATATAATTTAATATCTTAAAACTTTTGTTTCAATATTTTAAGTGAATAGTAATAGACCTATATTCTTAAAGACATCTAAGAATTTAAATTAAATTTAAATGCACACGATGGATCACAATAATAAAGAATTATGGTTCTCACTATCTTTTTTAATAAAACAATATTTTCTATATAAAAGTTTTGCTAAACAAAATGTTTGTTGTAAATCTTAATATTATACATAATTTCCAAAATAAAACGTAGGATAGGGTGGGCAACAAAGGTCCAATTTGAATTTCAGTGATTACTTTCTAAATCAAATGAACTACATCACAACGCATAGCACATATCAATCAAGTATCGTACCATGTTCAGTAAAATTCACAGTTAATTCCTAATTAAAGAAATATGTTTTATGCTATTTTTTTTTTAAAAAAAGCTTGTCATTTGTTCCTTTTTACCTCAAAGACAAACACTTCTGTTATATTTTTATTTTTAAAATTTTTTTGCGAAATATTAGCTACAATGTGCTACCAATATATAAATTTCATAGGCACATTTTCTGAAAGAAAGAAGTTGAATAATTATAAATATAATTTATTTGTTGTAAAATTGCTTTTTTAACTTTTTTAAATTTTTAATGACTATTTTTATGGTTCACTCCTTTGCCGAGATAAAGGTTTAAATGCTCCTTTTTACTCCATCCACATATAAGGTATTAAAAAGGCTATATGAAAAAGCTGTTGAATTGAATATAAGTTAAAATGAACAATACATCTTATAGAACAAATAAGCAGCCTACACTTAAAAGGTACATTTAGTTGTCGTAAACTAAACCACAGTGCTCCCAATCAAGAAAATTGACAAAAAGAAAATACTTTTGTTATTGATTTTCAAACATGGCCGTTTATCTTCTGTTGATTGATTTGAGGCGATGGCTGATCACAAAGCTTTTTCCCGCTTCTTTCAAATATTCTTGTTAAAAAATTCTTAAATATTACTTGTTTTTGAGATATTGGTGGTGGACCTTTCTACCCACAGACCTTTAAACCCCACTGTACCCTATATTAATTTTACTCTCTTCATATTGATAATGAAGCATTATTACATGAACAAGAAGCGCACATAAGGATATTGTTAAGCTCGCATATGCACCTGCCTTCTTTGTAAGCAGATGTTTGTATCATTAACCCAGCCTGCTGCTGTAATATCCTTTTAAACATCAACTCAGAAAAAAACATTCTATTAATGTGCTCTTTGGTGTATCTGTTTTGTTATTGTTGAAATGAGATCCGCTGCCTCAAGCGTTGTGATTCTTTTTATACGTGTCTTCAACAAAAATATAAAATATTCTGTGAACGCAATGTGACGTTTTTAATAAACTATTGAATGATGGTAGAAGTAATTAATAACTACGCGTAGGGTAAGATAGAAACCTAAGTCAAATAATAAGAAACTAGTGGTGCATGGCATCGTGCCTTAAGGCAAATTGCTGGAACGTAATTAAACATTCAAGGAATGAAAATAATCATCATTTTTAACTTCCCGAAGAAGAAGTTTATGTTTTCATCAAAAAATTCGATTACTAATTTCATGTTTTCTCGACGTTTCAAGCCAATCTCTATCGAATGAGACAAAATTTGGAAAAAGTATGTGTGTTTGTGCGTGTGTGTGAACAGATTTTTTGCCGTAAATTAACGTTTTCTCAAAAACGGCTTGACCGATTTCAAAAATTTAAACACTGCTGCCGGGCCGTTTTCTTGCTATAAAGTTTAAAAAAAAAATTTCGACGATTTTTATGATTTTTTTTGACGGTAGATACCATAGTCTTCTAGATCATACTAAAATATTACCGCCCTACGACAACTCGTTTAGCTTTAAAAATTCGTCAAAGTTTGCAAAAATTGGTATCGTTTTTTTGGCGATTGTCAAAATTAGAACCTTTCATCGACGTTTGCTCAAAAACGCCTGAACCGATTTCAGAAATTTAAAAGAGTTGAGGTTTCATAAGCACAAGGTATCTTTGTATTGATTCTTATCTAATTTTATTGCTTTATATTTCTTTCTCATGAATCAAAAACATTCATGATTGTTTAAGTTTCAAATTAATTAAATTAAAGGATTTTGAAATGCTTATATATTGAAAAATTTATTGTTACAAAAATTTCATTTTTTTCTTGAAACACTAGAAAGACGGACGAATTGTATATACCTACATGGCCTGAACAGTCAAAATGACTGCGTCGTGAAAAGAATAAATAATGCGTTTAGAAATTTGTTTAAAATTAATTTTTATTATTTCATGTACTATTTACATTTATACAAGTTATCTATAAGTGCTAAATATAAAAAAATAGTTCATCTGAAAAAAAAGTTCATTATTTTAACAATTCATGCAAATATAATTTGAGATCATTTTATGAGTACATTTTCCGCAAACATATTTGTTGCAACTTTGACACGTATTATTTGTTTTATTATTATTACAGAGTATTATTTGGCAAAATTTTCTTTTATTACTATTGGTATTTGCATGATGTCCGTGGGTCATCATTTTCCTTTGATTTTTTTTTGTGTTGATGTCGTGTAGTTCGCGGAAAGCTGTTCTGCCAATTCAAACAAAAACTGTTCTCTAAGGATTTGTTTTCTCTGAATTTTTATTCCTGTCGCTTCCTTGTAAAGAATCCAGGCATTTATCGCAGCCAAATCCAAAATATTGAAAAATATTTGCAGGGGTCATCTACGTGAACTGGATTTCACGGTATATTTTCTTTACCTACTTTGATCTGTCATGTCTTGTTTGCTGACCATAAATAAGTCAATTTCAAATTTTTTGCCTCCTAGGCACCACGAGCATATGAAATTCCAATAAATGCACTATTCCGGTTACGATGTTGTCCAATCGTACTCTGTAAAATTTGACTGCCCACTTCTTCTGTGCACTGTTTTATGTGTTTGACAATATAATCATCTATTATCAACGAAAATGCATTGACAAGATTACCTGTAATAATATTCTTTTTTGCATAGCTTGTTGGCCCTTTCACACCCTTGAAAACACAATTAGATGATGACCTTCCTGGAGTACCACCTTCGGCAATTTTGGTCCATACAGGAGGACCATCGACAGCTGTTTCCGTTTCTTGAGTTATTTTATCAGTTTCTGGGTCACTTAGCACCCTCCTGCATACAATGATGGCACTTTCATTTTCATCAATAGTGATCACCTTCATCGCTACCCTCAGAATCAGATGATTCACGTGGAATATAATCCGATTCATCTTCAGATGATTGTGCGCAATTTTCTGCATTTGCTTCTATGTCGGAACACTCTTCACTTATGTTTGTTAGCTTTTGCAATAATTCACTTCTCTTCGACATTTTATTTATAAGTTCTAAAAATCAACTGAACAACGCGTTATACTGAAAGTTACTACGTGAAAAAGACCGGTCTAATGTCAATACTTACCATAATTCGGTTATTTCTATGTAACAAATGCATTATCGCTCATTCGAGATGAATGAACGCGACATAACAATTTGCAATACAATAACAAAGCCGTTTGTTTATGTAAAATTTCTATAGCAGTCAAAATGACTGTGTTCCGTCCATGCAGGCATAACATGTAAGAATATTGAAAATAAAAGTGAGATAAGGCAAATAATACGATTTATCCACGCATTTATATGTTGTATAAAAAGTCACAAAATTTCACGAAGCTGCGACTTCAAATACATAGCTATTTTTATGTTTGAAAATGGAAAACAGTCAAAACGACTGCGTCCGTCTTTCTAGTGTTAAAAATTTTATTTTTTGTTAATTATTTTTTCATGCAACATTTAATTAGAAGTCATATAATATGTCTCTCATTTCATGTGATCTAGGTCTTCAAAGTTTATGTTACGAATTTAGAACTTTTGTTGATTGATTTTTAAGTAACATTCGTTTAGAAGTCGTTTATAATGTCTATCGAGCATATCCAGATTTTTCGAAATAATCCAGATTTTTACATACATTATCGTCTTCTTCTTCCACAAAATAAAAATTCGCCAGTATGTAGAAGAGCCTCATTCACCTTCAACTGATGTACACGATCAGTTCAAGCAACGTCATTGCAGGACTCTTCTTCCCATATCTTTACTGTCTTTTTTCAGAATTTTGTCTTCAACACTCATATTCCGGTCAATATATAGATCAGCATGCAGACGTTCCGTTCTGTGTCAATACTCTTCAATTTCCACCTAAATATGTTCCAGATGGCTCACCGAAGGCTTTTCGATAATAATGAAATAGGTGCAGATGTAGTCGTTGACATGTTGATACCTTTTTAGTGTGATTTTTAGCATTCCGATAGCGTCGTTGCGATCCCGTCTTTTACTGAATTCAAGTCAGAGCTCACTCATAAAAGTGATCCAAAGAAAAGTCCGAATTTTGGCTAAAAGTTTTCCAGTGCAAGAAATTAAACTGATTTCTCTGTTTATCACAAAATATTTTGTTTTACCATTTTCTACTATATATATATATATATATATATATATATATATATATATATATATATATATGTGTGTGTGTGTGTGTGTGTGTGTGAGTAGCTACTCTATGTATCGCCTTTAACTACTAGTTCTTGAGGGCGATACATCAAACAAAAAAGGCAAAGATTTATAAAATAATTTTCAATTCCAAAAGTATCGACATACAAATTGATGTCATCATCAGTATTTTATATCTAAAAATGTGTACACATCACAGAATTTTGCACTAACATTGATTGTCAAGTGACTCTAGCCTCGGGTTCTGTGCCAAAATACTTTAAATTTTCCACAGTTGGTACTTTTTATCCCATCAATTTGCAAGTTTTTATAAAGGTTACATAAAAAAACTCTTGCATATAAATAAAAATAACAATATATCTTACAAAACATTAATTGTTTGCATACGTAAAAGTTATGTTCGGGTATCAATAATACAAGAGCTCAAAATAAAAAAAAAACTACTAATGAGTAAAAGTATTTTTGTTATGAGTATTTATACATTTCCAATTATTTCCTGATAGTGACGTTGTACAAATTAAGGTGATAGCTGGTTACACAACGTTTTCCTTGTAATTTGAAAGAGTATTAAAAATGTACACTTTATTTTTGAGATAATGATGATGGTGGACATTCAAGCCCTGTTCTACCCTATATGAAATATTGTTTGTGCGCATTTCTTCAATGTTTAAATTTTATAAGTTTTAAGTTTCAATTTCAAGCATATTATGTTTTATCAAATGTGAGATTAAAGCTACTAATAAGTAGCGTCGATTAATAATTCATGCAGTATAAATTTCACGTATTTCAATTAGAAGTGTTTTATGACCTAAAAATCGAAACTAGTGGGGTGTATGGCATTGTGCCTTAAGGCAAATTGCTGGAACTTCCCGTACCGTAACGAGATGATCGAGGAATATTAAATGTTTTAAAATAGATTATTATAAATATTGTAACATTGTCTAATATTTATAAGAATTATATAATCAGAATTAAAATAAAAATCTGAATTATTTTGGATATAGAAAAAAAAATTTTTTTGAAAAAAAAAATTTGAAACAAATTTTTTTTTCCAAAATCAATTATTTTGTTAAAACAACCAGAAAGTTTTTTGAATCATTCAAATCGGGCGCTTAGTTTCCTCAAAAACGACAATTTTTTGCACATTTAGCTCTGTATCTCCGAAACCGCTGGACCTACCTTTGCCATAAACTAATCACCACTTCTCCCCGTCATTACAAATTGAAAGCTTATTAGATCATTCAAATCGGATGCTCAGTTCTCTCAAAAACGTAACTGCTGGACCTGCCTTTGCCAAAAACTAATCAGCACATCTCCATATCGATAGGAATCGTATGTTTTTTCAACCATTCAAATCGGTTGATCCGTGCGTCTGAAAACGTAGACGAAAAATTGTAGCCATACATACATACACACACACACACATCCATTTTTTCTGAAGTATGCCAAAATGTTCAGAAACCTTCAAAACGTCGAGAAATGTAAAAATTCTCGATTTCGATTTTTGAACGATTACAATAACTTACCCTACGGGAAGTTAATTAAAATATATTTTGTATACAAATTTTTATATCAAAAGTAAATTGAACACTTGAAATTTTAATTTAGCAAAGTAATATTGCATGATCGCATATATTGAACTGTTCCTAAAAGTATAGTTATTATTACTTCATTATCAACTTCAAGAATTCAGTTACAATAATCCTTTAGTAATATTCTGAATGGAAACTATTCTGTGGCTTCGAACATATATACTAAATTGTTTTCCCTCAATTTATCGTAATAAACATTATCGTTTCATGGTTCGCTGCATATGAAAGCGTTATTTGTGGAAACTTTTCTGACAAAGAAACTGAAGCGGAGGCATTTTGCTATTGCATCGATTTTATTGTCTTCTCGTCTTAGTTTTCCCGTTATTAGAATCTAACAGGCGAACGGAACCGTCAACGGTTGGGGAGACGCGAGGAAGCGGAACGTGGACCGGATATTAAATCATAGGATGCAATAGAGAAGAGCGGACCCCACACGCGACATATTGAACGTGACGCTGTAGTCTTATAAAGTTCAATATAATCCTTAGATACATACACACTTATACACACACTCACACACACACCCACATATACATACAGTAGAATCCGCTTAGTATGACATCGAAGGGAAGCCGAAATCTCGTCATACTAACAGGCGATCATACAAAGCATACTGAAGAAAAACTTTTTAATATGTAAATATGTTACATGTTTCAGTAATTTAAAAGAAAACATATTAAAATTTAATGTAAAATAAAATTGACATAGGGTTGGGCGAGGCACAAAGGTCCAATTTGACTTACAGAAATTATACTGTCTAAACCCAATGAACAACCTTGCAACACATAACACACATCAAATAAGCATCTATCAAACAGAAAAAATTTCACATAATTCCTAATTATATAAATATTATTTTTTTTTTACTATTTTTTTAAAATTTGGTATCTGACCCATTTTACCTCACATACGGGGTAAAATGGGACAACCAGGGGGCAAACAGATGCAATTTCTTCCATTAAATTTTAAAAGGATTTTACGCTACATTATTGAATCAATGCAAAATATTAATTCTGTGGGTACATTTGTTACAAAGATAACACAGTATATTACATTGATTTGCTATTGGTCAGAAATATTCATCAGACGAGCCGGAATAAAAATTTATTTAATTAATCACTTGTAAAATTGCTTTTTTTTAAACTTTAATATTTTATTGCTTACACCTTTATCAAAGTAAAGGTTCTGCTGGTCCTTCTTATACCACTCATGTGCCTCTTATCTTTTGATAGCAAAGTCATAAGAATAAAGGTGATCGCTGGTTATGAATTTATACATTTTTTGCACTCTACTATCAAATATATTTGTTGAAAAAATCTAATTTTATTTGTTTACGAGATACCCGTGGTGGACCATTAATAATTAATCTACCCTGTCCATAAACATACAAATGTGATTTTTTAATGTAAGTAATCAGTAATTTTTGATTGATTTCTCTACATAATTTTATTTTAAAAGCAGTCCCTAGTGCTATTGTGCGCAAAAGACATAGCAATAGGGAACGGGCAATTTTTCAATTTCAATTCAAAGACTATATATTTCAGTATATAAAAGTATGTACATTGCATTTTATAACATGGGTTTTTTACCCGAAGGTATTGTATCCTTCATTGGATTTGATTTTACAAACAATAATTAATTCAAAATATATAAATAAATTAATATTTGTGTGACAAAAAAAGAGGAATGAAAATTTATCCCCAAAAAAAAAAAATCACATAGCACTATTTATAATAACACATAATAACACAAAAAGAAGAAAAACATAATAAAAATTTATTCATTCTAAGGGAGAAAATTTGTATCGAGCCAATTTACGTTTACTGCTATGGGTCGATCAGTATATATTTTGGCATGGCGTGATTGCCATACCAAATATCGTCTCTTGTGTATTGGCCGAGGCCCGCGATGTTAATATTAGGATGATCCCCACATTTTAGGTAAAAATTTTTAGTAAGCTTTTTCATGTAGTCAAGTATTGTCGGTACGTCAGTCTGTTTGTGTATGTATTTTGAAGAGTAGTAATGTCTAGTCAGTGGGTCCCTTATTTTGTTAAGTACTATTCGTAGTGTCTTATTTTGTAATGTTGTAGTTTCTGTAAGTTAGTCTTAGTCGTCGCGTTCCATGCAGGAGCGGCGTATGTCAGTAGCGGTCTTATTAGTGTCAAGTAAAGTGTCCGCTTGTTTTGCACGCTTAGCGGGCTGTTCTGGTTCAAGAGAGGTCTCAGTAGATTCAACATCCCGTAAGCCTGTCCAATTTTTGTATTAATATGTTTTGTGAAGCTGAGTCTATGGTCCAGGGTCACACCAAGATATTTGACATCCTTCGACCACTCAACTTCACAGTCCAATACTTTAATTTTGTCCAAGTCAGTCAGTCTAGTCATGGCATTTCGGCTCTTTGTAAATAAAATTGCCTCCGTCTTTTGCGGATTGATTTTGATCTGCCATTTGTCAGTATATTCGATCAGCTTGTCTATGTGTGTCTGTATCTTTGTAGTCAGTAGCGTCGGTGATCGTGATGATTTGTATATGGCAGTGTCGTCAGCAAACGTCAGTAACGTTGTGTCGGCGTCAGTGGGTATGTCGTGAATGTAGACGTTAAACAAGGACGGTCCCAGGATCGAGCCCTGCGGTACTCCCGCCGTCACTTGTTTAACCGTCGAAAGTCCGTTGTCTACTTGTACAGTGAAGTTACGGTCTGAGAGGTATGAGTGTAAAGTTCTCGTTATGTACGGTGGAAAGTTGAGTTGGATAAGTTTATGTACAAGTCCGTCCATCCAGATGGTGTCAAACGCCTTCTCAAAGTCGAGTAACACCAATCCGGTATGGTTTCGTCTGTTGAAGTTGAGTACTGTATTTTCTATGAGTTTTGTCAGTGGGTGTAGTGTAGAGTGTCGTTCTTTGAATCCGTATTGTGTGTCAGGTATAATTTTGTTGTGTCTTATGTGTTTGTTAAGTCTTTTGAGTAGTACCTTTTCGGCTACCTTACTCATTGTGTTGAGGAGGCTGATCGGTCTGTAGTTCTGTGGCATGTCTGGCTGTTTCCTTGGCTTCACTATTGGAAATATGATGGAGGTTTTCCAAGAAGCGGGGAAGCAGCCTTTTGTCATTAGTCTATTTATTATGCGCGTAAGTAAAATGTAGGCGTTCGTCGGCAGTTGTTTAAGTATTATGTTTTGTAGTCCGTCCGGTCCTGGTGCTTTCCTGTTCGGTAATTTTTTAACTATTGTCTTTATTTCGGAAACTGTGGCAGGGTCTATTCGTAAGTCTTTGTCCCTGTGGAGGTCAGTGAAGTTTTGAATTGTCTCGTGTACGTCTTGTTTCAGGTCTGCGTTTGACATATTGGCATTTTGTTTATGGATGTTCTCAAAGTTTTTTGCCAATATTTCCGCCTTGTCTGCTGGTGTCGTTGCGTAATTGTTGTCTGTTAATTTGAGTGGAGGTATGGATGTTGGTTTCTGCGTCAGTCTTTTTGCTGTCTGCCAGATTTTGTGTGGGTCAGTATTTAAGTTCTCGAGTCTTTTGATCCAAGTGTTGTTTCGGTGGTCACGTATATCATTGGAAATAATTTTGGTCAGTCTGTTCACATGTTCCTTGAGTAGTCTGTCACCGGTACGCTGCCACAGTTTCTTTGTGTGATTTTTAAGTTGTATTTTCAATAAAATGTGTTCTGGCAAGTCGTTGTCTGGTGTTGTTCTTGAGTCTAGTGTCGGTATAGTCTGTTGTACGGCGTCTGTGATTGTCAGTGTAAGGTGTGTTACAGCCTCCTCAATGTCTGCGTTGGTATCGATTGGCATTGTGTGTCGTGTGTTGTCTGTGATGATGTCTCTGAAAATTGGCCAGTTGGCTCTGGTGTAATCTAAAAATTTGCGTTTGGGAGTCTGGTCGACGTCTAGTCTGTCTGAAATGGTCATGAAAACTGGATTATGGTCGGAGTTAAAAAGTGTTCTTGTTATGGGTTCGGATGTTACGTGTAGATTTTTTGTCAATGCCAAATCGATCGTGCTGTGATGGTGTGTCTGTACGGTGGCGTATCTGGTCGGCGTGTCAGGATAGTGTAGTTGTGCGTCTGTGGTGTTGTGTTCGGTCAGGTATTCGTAAAGTCTGTTTCCGTTCGCGTTGTTAAAGTTACAGTTCCAAGATGTATGTTGTGCGTTAAAGTCTCCTGCCATAAGTACAAATCTGTTCGAGTCCAGTAGTCTTTGTAAGTCCGCATGTTCTAGTCCGCTTGCCGGGATGTAAATCGATATTATGGTTACTTTTTGACCTCTCTTGTATACATTAATAGCTGTTATTTCAGAACCGCCCGCTGTCAGGTTTGGCACTTGCTCGTGTCTGATGTTAGACTTGATCAAGATCGCAGTGCCTCCCCATCCGCGTGCGACCGTCTGTCTGTCGTTCCTGTAAACTTTGTAATTGTTGATATAGAGTCTGTCCGTAGGTTTTAAGTGTGTCTCGTTGATCAGTACTATGTCCAAATCGTATTTTGTTATCGTCTGTCTCAGTTCGTCCACGTTGTTTTTAAGTCCGTTAGAGTTAAAGTGCATTATGTGTAAGTCGCGCGTTTGGTTTATGGAGATGCTGTTAAAAAGTTAAGTATTGTTGTGTATTTTTCGTTATATGTCATGTTGGTGTTTAGTGATTTTGTCAGTTTGTAAAGCTCACTAAAAATTTGTTTTACCTGGGGATCTGCAAACAGCATCCTGATCTCGCCCATAGCAGCAAAAAGTCCCTCTGGTGTATTGAAATCTGGATCGGACTGGCTGCAGGTAGGCCGGGCTGGTGATTGTGATAGTTCATGCCGGATCTGTGATGATGATGATGCAGGCCGGATCGGTGATGTTGATGGTGTAGGCTCAGCCGGTAAAGGTGAGGACTGGATCATGTTTCGAAATGATGACCTTGGAACAGGGAGTTGAGGAAACGCTGATTTTGCATTTGGGCCAACATTGGTGTTATTTAATGCTGAAGAAAAACTCCTCGTCAGCGGCACTGGTGTTGGTGCTGGTCTGTATATTTGTCTTCTCCTGAGAGCATCACTTTCCTTTTTCTCCTTGTAGTTGAGAAGCGCACTGCACTTTGAGTAGTTTGCCGGGTGTTCGTTGCCACAGTTCACACACATCGGTGCCTCAGTTGGCAGTTTTGGCACGCACCTGGTGCGTGCACATTAAGGCACTTTATACACCTGTACTTTAGGTCGCAGGTGTACGATGTATGGCCGAAGTTCAAGCATTTGTGGCACTGCAACGCTCTGTTCTGTGGTCTGTAGGTCTCCCAGGAGAAGATGTGTCCACCAATATTGGTTATCCGCTTCAGCTCCGCCATATCCTGGTCTTTGTCGACTAAAATTATGTATATTGGTAGTTTATGTTGACTACCGTCCGACTGTTTTCGTATTACTTGCACCACTTGTTTTATTTTAGCTCCTTTCTGTTGCAGTTCTTCGCGAACTTCTGCCTCAGTTATAGATGGATGGAGTCCCGTAATTGTTATTTTTTTTCCCAGATTTTGTTTCAAGGAGTAGGTGTAGAAGGGGTAATTGCATTCTCGCAATATGCTTTTTAATTGCTCGTGGTCAGTAATTGAATCGGTATAAAATTTGTGTAAATTATTTTTTAGGAACTGGTACCTGAAATTGATCTTCGTTGTATCCCGGATATAGCGGATGGTTTTCAACTCTATTTCAGCTTTTACAATGATAGGCGGAATTTTCTCTTGCTTCATGTCTATTTTCTTCGATGGTGCTGCCTGTACGCCTGAAGTGGATGGCTGTGACCCGACATCAATTTTCTCGACCTCCTTGTTTTTGGCTTTCTTCCGCCGTTTGACCTTCTTATATTCTCAAGCTCCCTGTCCGTGTCCATGTCAGTCCGATCAGATAGCGCATTGTATTTGTTTTTCAGGGTCTCGCTCGTTAATACTTCCATTTTCATTATTTTTAATTTCTTCCCAGGCGCCTGCCTGGGAATATTCTTGTATTCTTCAATATGCACAGCACTGATTTTAATAAAGTTAATCTAAAGACTTAGAAAAAATTAAATTTAGAAAAATTCACTTGCTAATGTGGCTTATCCTCTAACCATTAGCAACACCAATCCGGTGTTTGGAAAGAGGAGTCAGCAGAAGGCACGTTCACCTTATAATTTTGACAAGATATTAAATATCTTGGGAGAATTACACCCGATTGCTTTTAGAAAAGCACGATTTTAAATCGATATCGGGTGAATTCCAGACTTTATACTTTACACAAAAATCGAATGACATTCACTGAAAAAACAAATCTTTTAATCGAAGTTGGGAACGGGCAAGCTCTCCTCTAGCGGATTTTAAGGGCGACTTGGTGCCCAACAAATATGGCGGATGACACATTTATGAGTTGAATTTGCTGTCAACTAATATTTGTTTTGATGTAAAACGTGCATTTTTAGGTTAGACATTTGCTGCAATTCATATTTCTTACATATTTTCATCATTGATTTTTTATGATTTTACAATAACAGAGGTAAGAATAATGAAATTCAAAATATAAATTTTGTTTGCTACTACCAATATGCATACTATTTACAGTCAGGAAGGATATTCAATCAGAAAAATATGAAGAAAGTTCAACTTTTGAAGAGGCTTTAATAAAATAAATCAATATTTGCTTAAATGATCATATTTACATGCATAAAAGTATTATTAATAATCCATTTGTGAGTTTTATTCTTAGAAAACACAAATTATGAAAGTTAGAAATTAGTTATATTGCTTTAGGTTTTACTTTTCAGATTCATTCGTTGGTAGTTTCCAGGGTATTTGAAAGTAGGTTCTTATTTATTGCACTCCAGATGGCTTTATTTCATTTGTTAATAATGTGGGCTTAGGCAGAATCACTCCTACCCAAATTAATGTACTCTCGGGCATAATAAAAAAAAGTAAAATCTGGAGGTGCTGTATTAACTGACAAAGATAAATTCACGAGTAAAAAAGACAAAGGTTTTAATTGTACTTCATAGTCAGGATTTTTATCAATATGGACTGAGTTAGACAAATTAATAAATATAGCAGTACTTGTGCATACGCTATTTGTTTAAAATTAAATTTAAAATGGATTACTCTCACCAGGAGATATTAATTAAACTCACTTTAAAGCTAGTGTGCGTATACATGTATAACGAGTCATACAGAGAATGAAAATTTTCAAACTTCTATGTAATATACCAAGGACTTTCAATTTTCTGGTGAAAATATTGTTTTTTTAAGTCCTATTTTGGTGAACCTTCAAACTTTCATTATTGGATAAGATGGGGATGGTAAATGAAAGAAATGTTAGTTTATATTAGATTAAATATATATGTATTATGACTGTTAGCTTGTATAATAATATTAACTGTACATAAATGTAATATGTGATACATAAATTGAAAGCTTTTGGAAATCAATGATGAATACTTCTTATATGTACCTAAATTAATCTGAAAGAAAAAACATTGAGAGCATATAATTTAAAGTATAAAATTTTAACATGTATGTAATATTAAATTCACACAAATAATTACCAATCTATGGAGGAGACCCTCTTCTATCAATATTTGCAAATGCTGCTCATCGGGATAATATTTTGGAGAAATTCTTCAACCTTGCATATACTGATACAATAGCTTCCTAAAATTTATAAAAGTAATATCTTTTTATGCAATAAAACAAAACATACCTGCAGGTAACAAAACAATTAAATCAAATCAAATTGCAGTGTAGAAATCCTGTACGTCCTGACATCCTGTCAAATACGAGATTCATTCTTCAACAAAGTGCTAATAGCAAGATCTAAAATTTGTTCAGCTGATAACACAACATGCAAATCATAAAATATCTTACGGCCTTGTCTGAAAATTTTATCATACCTTTAAGCAACACATGTTTGTTTTAATATGGTGGCCAATAGCAAATACATTTTAATTATGAGTACCTACCTCAATGAATCTATCCAACGAAGCAATTTATTTCTTCTAACGTTAATTATAACAAAATTCACTTTTTTATTCATGCGCTTTCTTCACTTAATATACGCACATGATTGGTGACACAGATATGCCGCATTATTATTAGAAATAAATAAAAACTGCGATTATAATAAGCAATAACCATCTTTAACAAGCACATAAGTTTGAATAAAACCTGTCAAAATACGAAATAAAACCTGTCAAACGCCATCTTGTTTGGGGACCGTGTTTGCACTTTTTCGCCACCCCGAGAAGTCATATCGTATTCACTGACATTTTTATGAGCTTGCCCGTTCCCGATTGCTTTCGTAGACTTGGCCACATCATGTAAAATCATGCCGGGCATTATAATTGGACATAATTTTTTGAAAAAAGGGGTCATTATAAGCAACATGTCAATGTAAGCGATGTCAATATATCCGACTAGACAGCTCTTTTTTTAAGGAATTTTATATGGAAACCAAACTTCCTAGTGCGATTACGTCATAATAAGCGGTTGTCAATATATCCGGCGTCATACTAATCGGATTCTACTGTCTATATATATACTAGATGACCCGACAGACGTTGTCCTGTACCAATGTCTACAATTTTTAATATAATATATTAATATTCACCGTTTACCTAAAAATAATATTTATTGTTATTTAAATTACTCTTCACGCCAAAACTGCAAATACATTTATAATATAAAATTGAAGTCTTTTAAACGGTATAACATAACCATACCCATAACATAACACTGGTACTTCATGTTGGATTAAATTAATTTAATTTTTTGTTATTTATGATATCCAAAATTGCATCTTATACTTCTCCTAATCGATATCGTGAGGGCCGAATTGTATGTATTCATTTTTACTTTCCCATTTATTGTTTTAAAGTGAAATTTTTACGAATTTCAAAAATATTGTGGGAAGATTAGCAAAAGATGCAAAGAAATTATATATTGAAAAAAAAACCTTTATTGTAAATTTTATATCCGAATCTTGTTTCGGCGCCCCCTAAGGCGTGCGCTCGTAAAGGTAGGACCGGCTCTGATTAATACTAAATTTCATATTTTAAATAAATTAATTTGTCATATCCTGTTCATATGTGAAACATTCAATCTGCCATACATATACTGTATTTATATTATTTTAATTTGTGGCACATCTTAGTTGCTTTTTGGCAATAATAATATAAACATTTGATTTTTCTTATTCATAATCATAAATTTATTATACATATTCTAATATTGTCTAGGATTATAAGTAAATTGAAATTTTTGGCAGATGATAGTTTTTATTTGTTTTCAATGCAAACAATGACATGTCGTTTTTTGCAATTTTTCTCATTTATTTCCACAATATTGCGCATACATCCCAGTACTTTATAATCACATACATCCTAGAAAATTTCCTTAACAAACTTCAGAAAGATTTATCAAAATCCGAATAATCGCTTAAGAGAAGTATACAGTGAGTGCTTGTAATTTGATATGAACTTTATATAATAGCAATAAAGCTCAAATTGATTCTACTATTGATTTTAGTTAGAATACATTTGTATGTAAAAAAGAAAAGGGCTGTTTTTAGGGTTTTCCCGGCAATTATTCGATTATTTCTCGCCGTAAAAACTATCTCTGGACTTCAAGGAACATTTTAAAAAAAGAATTGGCCAAATTGGTCCAGGAGTTGTTGTGTTATGCGCTTACCAACACATTTTACGATTCATTTTTATATATAGGATAATATATATATATATATATATATATATATATATATATATATACCTATATATTTATATATTATATACATATATATTTAGGATTTTGTAGGGTGGGACTTAAAAGTTCGCTAGTAAAAAGTCCACCACCGATGTCTCAAAAATCAGCAAAATTAAGAATTTTTTAAGAACTATAATTGAAAGTAGAGAGAAAAGGATGTACAGCCATCTATCATCTTTCAGTTGTAAATATATTGTTGAATAAAAAAGTCTATCATCTTGATTTTTACGACGTTGCCATCAGAAGAAAATCGGTAATTCTTGGAAATCCATGTTCCTGTTGCCTAGTTTACGAGACAAATCTTGTTGCTTAGTTTACAAGACCCTAATATAAGTTTCAAGTACACGTTATTTAATTGTTTTATAAGATTTATTATTAATTTTAAGTTAGATTCAATAGATTTTATATAAATTCTATAAAAGTTTACAACTGTGTGGGGTAAACAGGACCAACTGAATCTTTACCCCGGCAAAAGTGTAAAAAATAAAAAATTGCAAATATAAAAATAAATTAGGTTAATTAGGTTGAATAATGTACCTATTATTTTGCTAAATCCCATTAAAATTGAAATAAGATATTGAACCTGTGTGCCCCTGGACGTCCCAATTTACCTTGTAAAAATTGTAGATTCACATTTCTACAGTGATAAATTAGCTGAGAGTTTTACTGAACGTAGTCAGATAGTTGTTTGTTTTATATGTTATTTGTTGTGATATAATTGGCTTGGTTTTCACAATATATTTGCTCAAATTGGATTTTTGTTCCTAGCCTACGCTATATATACATTTATATTTGCATCCGAGCAATTATGTTGTGAATTTTCATTACTTATGCGCTGATTAGTTTTTGGTAAAGTTCGGGCAAGCCGTTTTCTTATAATTTACTGTTGAAAAAAAAATTCCACGAGTTTTATAAAACTTTTTTTGACGATAGATATCATGGTCTTCCAGAATATATTAAAATATTACGGCTCTACGACAAGTCGTTTAATTTTGAAAATTAATCAAAGTTTGAAAAAATGACCAGATCTTTTTTTGGCGTTTTTTGAAATTACACCTCTCATCGATATTATCTCTAAAACTGCTAGATCGATCCCATAAATTCAAAAATTATTCGGTGCAAGTCGATAAGATCTAATGTTTCTCAAGTTTGTGCGACGATCGGCCGAGCCAGTTTTTTCTAATTAACAGAAAAATTTTTGTTTCATCAGCAATTCAGCCAAAAATTCATGATAGATTTTAAAAATTCAAGAGCTATGTGACAAAGTGCCTACAAAGAGTGGTTTTATTGAAAAAATAAAAAATAAAAATTAATAAAAAGTTAAAGTTGGAGTAATGCGCCGTATCAAAATTACAAGATTCTATTGTGACAAGTTACTTAATTTTAATTCTTATTTTTTATTTATATATAATTAGATATTTATTCCTTCCAAGATAATTAAATAAAAACTTGTAAACATTATCTTTAGTTAAATTTTTCTCATATTCTTTTAAAGTATTAGTATTTAAAAAATTTACTGTTTTACATCGTCTTTTGACAATAATCACTAAAACAAATCACATTTCGGAATTTTTCCCCAAATAAAATAATACAATTTTTAATGAGTGAAATGCGGTATATTTTATATCAAACTTACTGTTGCAATTTTTACTAAATATAATACAACTTTTTGTTATTTTATTCTCCTGAACCGTTTCAACTAAATCAGTAAAAGTGTTGTATGTTGTATTGTCAGAGTTTTTGTCACAACATTATTCCTGTTTAATTTGCCACATCTAATTACAAGTAACTTAAAGGGTAGTTTAAGGATGTTTATGAGATTATTCTGGTTAGGGGATCGAGATACTGATGTATAGTGAATAGCATTTATAGCGCGCAACTGAAGGGTCACGAGAGGCAATAAACTCATTATCTAGTCACAATATTGTCGAAATTTTATAGTAAATATGGACGAACTTACCATGTGATTTTTGTAAAAGCAATTTAGGTCTAGAAATTATATATAAAAATTACATAATTGTTCATCCTTTTGTATACTTAAATTAATCAATAATTAAACAACCGACAATTAAACAACAAACAATTAATAAATAATTAAGATAGAGTTTTTACTAACAATTCCAATTCTATACCAGGTACGGTAGTGCGTGGCACAAAAGTCATATTTGGCTTTGAGCACCGCTCCACTTTTATATTGTGAAAACCGAACTATAATATAATAACAAATAACGCATATCGAACAATCAACTCTCAGACTATGTTCAGTAAAACTACCAGCTAATTCTTTATTGTAGAAATGCATTGCAAAAGTTTTTGCCCCCTAAGCGGGGTAAAATGAGACAGTCAAGAGGCAAACAGATCCAATATCTTAATCTTAGAAAAATTGTACGAAATAATAGTTACATTATTACCTTAGGCAAAATATAAATTTTATGGGTACATTTTTTACAGAGATAACACTGTTGATCGGTTAATGCGCCAAAAATAATCATTAGCTAAAATGGCATAACTGATTATTTAACTTATCTTTTGCAAAATTGCTTTTTTTAAACTTAATTTTTATTTACTATTTATCATAGTTTATACCATTGCCAAGGTAAAGGTTTAGTTGGTACTTCTTACCCCACCCACATGTTAGCTTTTATATAAAATATTGTTATATAAAAAACTGTTGAATATAACTTAAAAATAACAATACATCGTATAAAACAATAGATCTTCTAAAACAATTAAATAAAGTATACTTAAAAATTAAGGTGTCGTAAACTAAACCACAGTACTTGTTAACGCCTCATTCCCCAACCCTGGTCTAATTATTATATTTTATTATCTCCATGCAGGATAGCGACAATAAACCCTCATTCCTTTTATTATTACGCATCCTGTCGCAAAATCAGTAATCCATTTTTCCTAGAATTTTTATGACCTGTCCCTGACTACATCATACAATCATCCTTATATTTCCAAGAAATTCGCACTACCTGTATCCAGTTTAAATTCTCCGTATCATGCAATTTATCAACCAATACCTGATCGATTGATAAATGTAATAACCACTGATTGGTTCCAAAATTGTAATGGGGTGTCCTTAACTCCACAAAATGGACCAATCAGAAAAATATATAAAATTATAAAATCTATATAATTTAGTATCAACTTAAATTTCACATAGCTAAAATCAGTCGTAAATTAACACTCAAATCCAAAACATCTAATTCAAACCTCAACTATCTAATCATCTATAAGTCTTAATATTTCAAATACACAATAATCAAACAGTTATTCAACATCTTTTATTTTTATTCAAACGGTCTGATATAGCCAACAACTAAATATATCTGGTCCTTCGAAAAAGTGCAAGTGTTCAATAGAGTTCGGCAGCATCCAGATAGATCACGAACTTCTTAAACACTTTGAACCTATCTCAACAAATACTTTTTTGGCCATTCAAACCGAATGGTCATTTTATTAAACATTTTTTGGTCCTATTCGAACCGGATTAACCAGTGAAAGTGAAAGAAACAATCTAAACCTTTATCTAAAATCTAAAATCTAAAACTTAGTGCACAGTGTATTATTTAAATCTTCATCTTCTAGTGTAATACATTGCATCGCATATTAAGTTAAAAACCTTTATCTAAAATCTAAAATCTAAAACTTAGTGCACAGTGTATTATTTAAATCTTCATCTTCTAGTGTAATACATTGCATCGCATATTAAGTTAAAAACCTTTATCTAAAATCTAAAATCTAAAACTTAGTGCACAGTGTATTATTTAAATCTTTATCTTCTAGTGTAATACATTGCATCGCATATTAAGTTAAAAACCTTTATCTAAAATCTAAAATCTAAAACTTAGTGCACAGTGTATTATTTAAATCTTCATCTTCTAGTGTAATACATTGCATCGCATATTAAGTTAAAAACCTTTATCTAAAATCTAAAATCTAAAACTTAGTGCACAGTGTATTATTTAAATCTTTATCTTCTAGTGTAATACATTGCATCGCATATTAAGTTAAAAACCTTTATCTAAAATCTAAAATCTAAAACTTAGTGCACAGTGTATTATTTAAATCTTCATCTTCTAGCGTGATACACTGCATCGCATATTAAGTTAAAAACCTTCATCTAAAATCTAAAATCTAAAACTCATAGTGCACAGTGTAATTAGTTAAATCATCTTTTAACATAATACATTGCAACGCATGAACATTAATCTAAAATCTAAAATCTAAAACTTATAGTGCACAGTGTAATTAGTTAAATCATCTTTTAACACAATACATTGCATCGCATGAACGTTAATCTAAAATCAAATTTAAACAACGATTATATCAACAACAATTCAAACAATTAAATCAAACTAACATCAACATTAACAATAAATCTCAGTGTAAGTGCATTGTGTATTATCGTGAAACAACAAGAAGCAGCATAATTATAACATAATAAAGCTGCAGCCCATTAACAAAGAAACAACAGCTGAATCCAAATCAGCTCATGAGGAACAATTGCGGACACATGACGCGACAACACAAAGGTCAGTCTAATTTAAGCACTCCTTTTTCTTAATCCTTCCTATTCATTATCTTTACCTATCGTTATTTGAATTTTGCGTAGTAGATCTGTGTTAATATGGATTCTTTAGAAAATTTAAATATCAAAAAAGAGTTTATGAAATTTCGTTTGACGCAAATCCATAGCTTTTGTAAAAGAATAAGAGAAAATGAGAGTAGCAAGTTAGATATATCAGAGCTTAAACAAATATTAGAAATACTAAAACCTTCTTTGGATACTTTTCAAGAATTAATAATTCAAATTGCAAATCATTTTGATGACGAAGAGTACATTGACTTTTTGATAGATACAGAATTTTACGATTTCAATGATACTTATACTAAATGCTGTTCAATTTTACATACAACTATTAAAACATTTAAAACAGATCCTAGCTCAAATAGTGGCCTTGGTGACAAATCATATCAAACAAACAATAATAAATTTGCTGTAATTAATTTACCTCATTTCGACGGTACAGATATTAACTGGTTACAGTTCTATAATTCATTCTATTCAATTCATATTGACCCAAATATTAGCAATTCTCAAAAATATTCTTACCTAAAATCTTGCTTGAAAGGCGAAGCAGGTAACATAATCGATTCTCTACCTGCTACCGCGGACAACTATATAAGTGTTTGGGAATTGCTAAAATTGCGGTACGAAAGTAAAACCATTATAGTAAACAATTACACAAAAACTTTAAACAACTATATTTCGATTCCATCTGAATCAATAACTCTCAATGAATCTAATAATAATAAATCTAAAAACGTTGTGCATCCTGAAACTATAAACGTCATTAAATCAGATACGGCAAAAAGAGGAACTACGTCGGTACTATTATTAGATTCTAATAATCAAATAATAAATCAATTAACAAATGAGAATATTACTCAATATCAAAAAAGCAATGTTATTAAAAACGTCTTCTGTAATCATAACTTATCAACTAAAGCTAATACGACAGAAGAACTAGTTTTAAATAAACAAAATCTAACAATTAACTTAAATCAAGCTAATTATAACGCTGAACATCTTGAACCTAAAAACAACATTGAATCAATTACGGTAATGAGAGACACTACCTCAGCACCATTATCAGAATTCAATAATCAAATAAAACAAGTAACAAATAAGAATCTTACTCAATATCCAAAAAGCGATATTATTAAAAACATCTTTTGTGACGTTGACTCATCAACTAAAGTCAATGCAACAGAAAAACTTATTTTAAATGAACAAAATCTAACTACTAAACACAATCAAGCAAAATACAACGTAAATTATTCGAATGCTAACTATCAAAATCTTTTAAACAATCAGAATACTTGGCTTAATATCTGCGTTAAAACAATTACAACTTTAGCCAAGACAGGGTTTGAATTTAATTCTGAAAATATCACTATAAATCAAAAAATTAACAAAAAATCAATCTTAGCTGCAACAGTGCAAATATTCAATCTTATGATATTAAGAGATCGCCATAACTTTGTCCATAAAAAGTATAAAGCATATACATATTGGTTTGTGTGTTTTGTCACCAAAGCTATCGACATCGAAGTAATATACGATTTGATCGCGGAATCTTTTATATCAGCTTTAAAACAATTTACCGCAAACTCTAGCAAATCTCGCGAATCATTAACACAGATTGAAACAATATTAAATCTTAGACTATTATCTTTACAAGGTTTCAATCCAAATAATTACAATCCTTCAAACCTCTATCATTTCCTAATTGACAAACCAACATCAATCCTAAATCCTTGCGTGCTTGAAATCTCTGACAATATGCTATCAACTTCATCAGAGAACAAGGCAACATCATCAGAAGCGGTTGTGCAAGAAAACGCACAAAAACGCATCAAAACTTATTGTAAGCTAAATTCGGTAGTATGGTACTACTCCTCGATTAAATTCTAAAACCACTACGACCGCGATTAGGCATTATCACAAATCTGCACCCTAAGGACGGCATCATCATTCGAGTGGTAAAAGCAAAATTAAACAAAGACATTGTAAAATCTAATAACTAACTTTTGTGTGATTACATTGTGAAACAGTGAAAATGATCAATATTAAACATAAAAAACAATTTGTGTATTACCGAATAATCAAAAACTATCTGAAACATTAAATAATTATAGTGTGGTGAAGTGTCAATTATCAATAATCATGCGAAACATTTAGACATTTTAACGACTCTAGTGAAGTGTCAATACAATCATTTTGAACATTTGGACAATTTTAAAGACTCTAGCAAAGTGTCCGTGAATAATCTAACATTATATCCATTATCATTATCATTAATCAATCTATTATCAATATTATCATCACATGTCATGTGCTATCTATAAACTTTCAAAACATTAACATTATTATAAGCAATGGCATAAAACTAGGATTAAGCAACGTTAAAAAATATTCATAATTAATTCCTCATAATTTTTTAAGTCCGGGGGCATGTTAACGCCTCATTCCCCAACCCTGGTCTAATTATTATATTTTATTATCTCCATGCAGGATAGCGACAATAAACCCTCATTCCTTTTATTATTACGCATCCTGTCGCAAAATCAGTAATCCATTTTTCCTAGAATTTTTATGACCTGTCCCTGACTACATCATACAATCATCCTTATATTTCCAAGAAATTCGCACTACCTGTATCCAGTTTAAATTCTCCGTATCATGCAATTTATCAACCAATACCTGATCGATTGATAAATGTAATAACCACTGATTGGTTCCAAAATTGTAATGGGGTGTCCTTAACTCCACAAAATGGACCAATCAGAAAAATATATAAAATTATAAAATCTATATAATTTAGTATCAACTTAAATTTCACATAGCTAAAATCAGTCGTAAATTAACACTCAAATCCAAAACATCTAATTCAAACCTCAACTATCTAATCATCTATAAGTTTTAATATTTCAAATACACAATAATCAAACAGTTATTCAACATCTTTTATTTTTATTCAAACGGTCTGATATAGCCAACAACTAAATATATCTGGTCCTTCGAAAAAGTGCAAGTGTTCAATAGAGTTCGGCAGCATCCAGATAGATCACGAACTTCTTAAACACTTTGAACCTATCTCAACAAATACTTTTTTGGCCATTCAAACCGAATGGTCATTTTATTAAACAGTACTCACAACCAAAAAAACTAACAATCAAAAGAAAATACTTTTATTATGAATTTTCAAACATTTTCCTTTATACCCACATAACAACCTTAAATATGGTAATATATATATATATATATATATATATCAAATTTCCTATTAAAAAAATTATTAAACATATTAAAACTATTTAATATACTAGTATACGTAGTAGAAAATATAACTACCACGCATTACTTTGTAAATTTTATATGTAAGTATAGATTTCGATTTGAATTAGAAAACTTTCTCAATACTGTAGAAATACAAATGCAGTTTGTTTGACTGGCAGTATAAGTTCGGCTTAAACTTATTTGCTATAGAAATAGAGCAAATACCCCTAATTGAAACGTCACACAAAGAGAATGTTACTCTGCAAGTTTACTCAGAAAAACTAAAAACAAAACCACACGTCACAGAAGAATATACGATGTTCACTAATTCCAAACAAAAATTCCCTATCATGTATTTTTAAAACAAATTCTTATAAACTTTAGAAAACTGGCCTTTTAGAGAAACTTCGTTAATGGTCTAATTGCTCAATGCTATAAAATACATATAGTATTTTCTGTAGAGAAGAAATATATGTCTTTGTATGTATATTTTATACACAATAATCAAATACCACTAGGTTTTTGGTTGATTTTTTATTATGCATCATACAATATTGTCTAAAATGAAATTTATATTTTTATGCCAGAAAATTCAATTCGATAATTTCTCAGATCAAAACACCGGTGTTGAACGAACCTATTGTTGTAGTTTTTCATATATAAGTCGCATAACTGTATATTACTTTTCAGACTCGACCATCAAGGGGTCTTCCTAAGAATGAATTATATATATATATATATATATATATATATATATATATATATATACATAAATAAGGTATAAAAAAACTCGAGGATTTATGTTCAAAAGTAAATTTGGCATTTCCATAACCCTGACCACGCATGTCTTCAATGGAAATGTTCAAATTTTTCAGATGATCTGTTATTGTTAAACATAAACCAATTGCAATTGAATCAGCTATATTAACAATGCATAAAAATCTTTATTAACTTTCCATAGGGTAAGTTATTGTAATCGGTCAAAAATCGAAATTGAAAATTTTTGCATTTCTTGGCATACCTCAGAAACACTGGATGTGTATGTATGTATGGATACTATTTTTCGTCCACGTTTTCGGACGCACGGTGATATATATATATATATATATATATATATATATATATATATATATATATGTATCATCGTGTCCCATTATTACTTATACTTTTGTGTAGACTAATGAACTTAGGGGTCATAAAAATATATTTTGCACAACAAATGTGAATCTCGTAGAGCACTAATTGCGGAAGCAATCTATTATATCATCAATTATAATAAATCATACAAAAATACAGTAGCAGAAAAAAGGTAACCCAGAAACCGTTTGGAGCGTGCAAGAAGGAACTCTGAACAAATTCTGTTTTTAGCACATTTCTTTTGAACTGCATACAGATTTATACCTATAAAGCACGCGACGCCTGAAATATTATATCACTTGAAAGGGCGGCTAATTGAACGAGTTTGTAGTTACTATTTTTTAAATCTTTTTTGTAGGTACATTATATATCCGAAAATGTGAAAAGTAATCCTCGTGCTAGTTATTTATTTCAATCTCTTCACAGACTTTGCGACGGAAGTGTTAAAAATATATGCAAAATCACATGCAGCCTACGCCTAAATTACGCCATGCATTGTTAAATATCTAATTAAAACTGACATTCAGCTGAAGAAAATACATAGTTCAATTATAATTTGAAAATGACTTATTTTTACTTGCTAAATTTGTAGAATGCAAAATAGTTCAAGAGAAGGATACACTATATAAATTAAACAAAATTAATAATATATAGATTGACTTGTTGATTACATTTAAAAAAAAAAACAGAAAATAGTTTACTGAAATTTTAATTAATGCTTTGTGCAATATAATCACTTGCTAAAATCACAAAGAAAATTTATCATTTTGATACACATCGTCCAAAAATATTATTTTCAACTTCCGAGGATAATACGAGTTTATTCGGTAAATTGTTTGTGTTTTGTAGAGTGATATTTGTTTATACTAATAATCTAGCAAACACATTCAAGAAAGGTTGAACTGACTTTTTACAATAATATTTATTTCAGTATAAAATTAAAATGGGATCTCATAACTAGCATGAATGTTCTAATTAAAAAACGAGTAAAATCTAGTTTTAACTTGTTGGAGAAATACCATTTAAATTTGATTTACAAATAATATTTCTAATGAGCGTTCAAACAAAACAAAGTTAAAGCTTTGCGGCGGACAGAGTTGTCGAATAGTTTGAAGAATAATTTCAAGTTAATTTAATTAAATGTAGACGGTGGTGTGTGAAACGTACTTCTGGAAATTGAAAAAGAAAATTGTTGGTCTTATAACAATAAAAACAATTATTGAAAAAAAACCTAAACTTTCAAATACTTATACTCTTTTGAACAAATACTCTTTTGAGATTTTTTCAGCAAAATTGTTGAAATAGAAAAGGATAAAAGGATACACATATAGAACTTATTGTATAATACAGCGACCAGAATTTAAGGGTTATTTAATGAATTTATTGTAAATTTTCTGTGCTATGCCGGCTAAGGACTATTTTCATTTGCAAATATATCGCGGTCTATATTTCAAAGTAAAAAGCGATGTCACGGCTTGACATCGGGTAATCCGATGCGCTATTATATGAACAGTATTTCATTGCTGTAGATTATGTCATTAATTAAATAATGGCATGTCAGATTGAATTTTACGGTTTATTATAATTGCATGAAAAGCTTACAAAAGTGTACAGAAAATTATATAATTGCTTATTTAAACCATTCATAATCGAGACTCTAATGTGCGTTTGTGGAATCAAAAAAATGTCTCACATTTTAATCAAGATTTAGAAGCAAAAATGGAATCGGACTGTAAACCAACAGAAATCCCAAAACTACGAAGGACCGTAATTGGATCGAGCAAATTTAGCAAGATTCCTCGCGAAGAAGGTCGGACCAATATGTTTACATCGGAAAAGATCTCGCTGCGTTCAACTTCATCAGTTTCTGACTCAATGCAGGAAGTATTATCATCTAGTAATAATGCATCTACAAGTCTCTCTCATCCACAATCTGATGTCAAGAAACCTCCTAATTCATGGCAAGTAGTCAATTTCAAAAAAAAGAAAAACATCATTTGAGCCATTAGGAATAGATGTCAAAATTCAAAACAGATTTTCGGCCCTTTCAACAATAGACACAGCTAACGATGACAACTCAGTTAAACCGGCTCCAATCAGTAAGCCCCCTCCAATAATTATTTACGGAGTTGACGATATTAATGATATGTCAAATCAATTAAATGAAATAATTCCGCACGATCAATATTTCCTGAGAAGTTTAGCTAACAATACATTTAAAATTAAATGTAATTCTGTAGACCATTTTCGAACATTATCCAGACATCTAAAAGAAACTAATGCTGTATATCATACATATCAATTGAAAGAAGAGAAGGCTTATAGGGTTGTTCTTAGAAATGTACAATATTCAACAAGCACAGAGTCAATTAAATTAGAACTATTAAAACAGGGTCATGTCGTACGTAATATCATAAATATTAGACATAGAATAACAAAAGAACCTCTTAATATGTTTTTTGTTGATCTGGAACCAAATAGAAATAATAAAAATATTTATAACATTTACAAATTATTCAACTGCATTATACGCGTCGAACCACCGAGAAAGTCTAATAACATTATACAATGCACTCGCTGTCAACTCTTTAATCACACCAAAAAATATTGCAATAGACCATTTGCTTGTCTAAAATGCGGTGACAATCATAATACAAAAGCTTGTACCAAAGATCCGAATGCTCCGGCATGCTGTTATTTTTGCGACGGTGCTCATCCAGCTAATTATCGCGGTTGCTCTTACTTCCAAAAAATCAAAGAACAAAGAAACATAACTCCAGTAAATCAATCAGTCATAAATCCAAATTCAAATAACCAAAATTCTAAAAATACTAATAATCTAAACAACATTTCTCCGGCCTTGAAGCCAACAATTCATAGCTCTTCCTATGCAGACATTGCAAAAAACAATTATTCTGCTTCTAATCATTCACCATCAAATCCTGAGTCTGATTCTCTAGCAACATTTATTTTAGAATTTAAAAATGTCTTCAATCAGCTTATACAACAGAACACCGTTATAATAAATATGTTATCCACGTTAGTCAATAACATAAACAATGGCAAAAATAATTCAAATTGCTGAATGGAATGCCAACGGTTTATTACCTCACAAAAATGAAGTAGAATGTTTTTTAAAATTAAACTTAATAGATATCTTATTAGTTTCAGAATCACACTTCACTGAAAAAAACTACTTTAAAATTTATAACTACACTACTTATAACTCAAATCACCCAAGTGGCAGGGCTCGTGGCGGTTCGGCTATATTAATCAAAAATAATATAAAGCATTTTGTTCTATCTAGTATTTGTGATGATTTTCTACAAGCTACTTAAATTTCTGTTGAAACAAACTTATATAATTTTTGTGTTTCTGCTGTTTATTGTCCACCAAGATTCAAAATTTCTTGTGCTCAGTTTTCTTCATTTTTCTCTCAATTAAATAATAAATTTATCATTGGTGGTGACTTTAATTGTAAACATATTGCCTGGGGTTCTAGACTGACTACAGCCAAAGGTAAGATACTTCATGCAGCCATCGGGCAAAATAACCTCTCCTTTATTTCAACTTGCAGTCCAACATATTGGCCTTCTGACCCTACTAAAGTTTCAGACCTTTTTGATTTTTTTATTGTAAAAGGTATCGATCATTCAAATCTTAATATTGAATCTAGTTACGATCTCTCTTCAGATCATTCTCCAATACTTGTGACATTTAGCACATTTCCTACTCCAGCTATCAACAATCATATTCTACACAACAATCTTGATTCAAAATTATTTCCAAAATTTAGGCCTACAAGCGCAATTGATATAGAGAATAAAATAGAATATTTTTCTGAGATTGTACGTGAAACAACCAAGCAGATAACCCCGAATATTATTCCAAGAAATGATAATCTAATAATTCCACAAGAGATTAAGAAGCTAATTGCACAGAAACGAAGAGCAAGACGTACCTGGCAACATTCTCATCTACCTACGGATAAGACATCCCTTAATCATCTCAATAACACGCTGAGGAAAAAAATGAAAGAATGGAAGAATTGGTCGCATTTATTGCAGCTAAATAGGTACGATAATTCCATATGGAAACCAACCAAGAACAAAAGTAAACCCCTACTACAAAACCCTCCTCTGAAAATAACTAACCAAAACGGTTTCATTTGGGCAAAAAGCAACGAAGAAAAAGCGGAGGCATTTGCTGATCATCTAAGTAGCAATTTTAGCGCTCGAAATATTTCCCAGAATAATTTAATTAACAATTTTGTAAAACAACCCATTCATTATACACCGTTAGGACATTTTTCACCAAATGATGTCTTATGTGAAATTAAAAGGATGAAAAATAGATCTTCGCCGGGTATGGACAAGATTACTCCTAAAATGTTAAAAGAATTGCCTACAAAAGGTATTTTATATATAACGAATATTTTCAACGCCATTCTTCAATATAATTATTGGCCCACAGCGTGGGAGACTGCAGAAATTATTATGATCGCAAAACCAAACAAAAACCACCACACTGCTAGTTCATACCGTCCTGTCAGTCTTTTATCGATATTATCGAAAATTTTAGAGAGACTTTTGTTGCAGAAATTGTCAGAAGATCATCCGAATGATAGTTGGATTCCTCACCACCAGTTTGGCTTCAGAAAAAATCACTCTACAATTCAACAATGCAACAGAACGGTGTCTCGTATTATTGAAGCTATGAATAGAAAGGAACACAGCGTGGCCGTATTCTTAGATGTCAGCCAGGCTTTCGATAAGGTTTGGCACTCAGGACTCCTATATAAAATCAAAACAACTTTTCCAAACTACTTCAATATCTTAAGCTCATATTTGCTTAATAGAAAATTTAGAATCAAAATTAAAGATGTGACTTCGAGTATCAGAAATATAGAATGCGGGGTACCACAGGGCAGTGTGCTAAGCCCTGTACTTTATCTTCTTTTCACAAACGATATGCCCACAGATGATCTTCTAACCATATGCACTTACGCCGATGACATAACAATTATTTCATGCAATTCCGATATTAGAACAGCAACTTGTCAGTAACAAAATTATTTATCTAGTCTCGAAAAATGGTTTTTAGATTGGAATATCAAAATCAATATCGAAAAATCTCAGCACATAATTGTTTCTCTAAAACATCGCAACAGTCCACCTATCATCATGAACAATTCAATAATTCCACTATGCAATTCTGTTAAATATTTAGGCATGCACATTGATTCGAAATTGACATGGAGAACGCACATTGAATATAAAAAGAAACAAATCCAACTGAAAATAAAAGATTTTTACTGGCTTTTTGGGAGGAAATCTGAAATCTCTCTCGATAACAAGGTACTTTTGTATAAAACTATCATAGTGCCCATTTGGACTTATGGAATCGAACTATGGGGTTGCTCATGCAAATCTAACATAAACATCATTCAAAGGTGCCAGAATAAAATTCTGCGTATCCTTACTAATGCGCCTTGGTATATTTCGAATTTTTGCCTACATAAGGATTTGAAAATCTCAACAGTCAACGAAATGATCAAGATTAAAAATTCATCTTTCAACAACAAATTAATCCAGCATACAAATCCTACAATTCAAGCGATTCAGAGACCGATAAGAAGATTGAGCAAGAAATGGCCTTCCGATCTACCAAACACCTAGCCGAATGTCTGCACGCGTCCTGACGTAGTACGCGGCATACATCATCACGTCCTCGTTCATTTATGTTATTATTTTTGTATTACTGTTTTAATTTAATTTTTATTTTAACTTTTTTCATTTTATATTCAATGTATTGCATTTTTTGTTTTTTTGTATTTTTTTTTGCTCATATCAATTTTGTAAATAAGACATTAAAGTCTTGATTAACAAAAATAAATTGTAACAAAAAAAAAAAAAATTAATTAAATAATTAATATTTCCTTTACTAAAATTTGATAAAAGCTACATGCTTTATTCATTTATACTTCAAAATCATAGCAATCTATGCAAAGTGTAGTGCATCTTGGATGAGCTCCGCATTAAAATTTTTCTGAGACCATTAAAAAAGGCACAGATTCCTCACAAAATAAGAAACTAAAGTGTATCATTTTACCTTAAGGCAACTTGCATTTGCTTACCGTTACGTGCAAATAATCGATTTAATCAGTCGATCTAACAGTCTAGATGTTTACCTATCCTAGCTTTATACTCTGTTAATAAAGATAAAATATTTTTTAAATCATTCAAATCGGATGCTCCGTTTTATTTAAATTTCTCTTCGTTTTGTATCTCTAACACAACTGGACCTGTCTTTGCCAAAAACTAGTTAGCGCATCTAGCGGTCAATACAGACTTGTATATACACAGCTTGTATATCCAAAATGGCTGAACCCGTTTTTCAAAAACAAATCAGCACATTGCCCCATCAATAAGAATCAAATATTTGAACTATTCAAATCAGTGCTCTCGAAAACATGCACACACATACGACCATTTTTTTTAAAGTAAGCCAAAATTTTCGAAAACCTTTGAAATTTAAAGATATGCAAAAATGTTCATTTTCAATTGTTTTGAGATAACTATTACTTACACTATGGGAATATATAAATTGGCTCAGATATACATAAAATTTTTACGGCAGGAAAAAGCAAAAACTTGACACAAAAACTTGGTAAAATTATAAGAATTTTCACATATCAAAAATAATTGAGGTGATAATAAGATTATCCAATTAGTTTTCCACAAACTAATAAAGTTTATAATGAATCGATAACTTTTTGAACAGTACTTGAATCCTTGTTTGTCTATCTAGAATAATTTGAGTACATATCAAAGAAAAAGTATTAAAAAATATATAAATAATAAAGAGTCCAGAGAATTATCATATTAAGTAACTTTTGTGTAAATTTGGGTCCACCGAGTAGTTTGTAAAAATTTACATTATCCAAAGATTTATGATTCGAATGATTCGAACTATTATTAATACTTTCCATAATATAGTTAGCAATATGGTTTCAAGCAAGTATTAACTCTTGCCCGACATTGGTGCATCACTAAAAAAATCATGAATATTATTAATGTATTGTAACGCTAAAATTATCACATAGGGGTAGGAATACTGGTTGGGTTTTCGAGTTATTTAGGTCAAATCGACAGCTTATGGGACCGTTGAAATCTGATCGCAATTCATAAAATATAAAAAAACCTTTTCTTTCTTTTTCTTTAACTCAAAATGTCATTGCTTCTGACTATGAGATAAAAAATGACTAGGTATTGATGCAACTTTCTTGCTACTAGACATTAGAAACTAGAAGTATAATTTAATATTTGCGAAGAGCAAATTTTTCAGCAAAATTACTTTTGCAGCAAATTACCGCACTTTAAATATTAAAATATCAGCGCATGTTCATTACATATTGAAAAATAAAGTGTTATTTTAAAAAAAACGGAAAAACTGTGATGGCATTTGAACGACCTTGAACCTGGTACTCTTCCGCCATGAGGCGTCCTTCATGTTGTTATTATTCTAACGAGCTTGGACTGATGAATGAAATAGTATTGTCGCACGTGCCAATGCCAGTGAATTATATCCATTGCGATGACGGCGCTGATAAGAACACAAATATATTATATTATCGTTATTGCATATTTCTGTGCATTATGCATCGGGATCAGTGATCTCGATCTCGATTTATTTATTTTATTTGATTGCCTACATACGTTTGTCATCATATTTATGAAATTGTTTACATTAAATAATTGTTGTTTCTCCTGTACAAAGTAATAAATCACTCGTTGGTGTCTAAAACGTGGACGAAAAAATTTTAATTTTTCTGCGATTTACAAAGAAACGGCTCGGCCGATCGTCGCACAAAACTTAGAAACGCTAGTCCTCATCGTGATAAATCGAATGGCTTTTAAATTTTTGAAATCGGTCCGGCCGTTTTTGAGAAAACGTCGATTTACGGCAAAAAATCTGTTCACACACACACGTACTTTTTCCAAATTTGGTCTCATTCGACTCAGAATGGCTTGAAACGTCGAGAAAACATAAAATTAGCAATTCGGATTTTTTGATGAAAACATAAACTTCTCCTTCGGGAAGTTAAAAATAATGAACTATTTCAAAGAAACATATTTTTAGAATAAGAAAGAGCGGACACAAGGGTCCGATTTCACTGTAATCAATTATACTGTCTGAATTAAATGAACTACATCACGACAATCAAATAAACAACTATTGAACTGTGTTCAATAAAATTGACATTTTATTCCATATGCGGTATAAAATGGGACAGCCATGGGGCAAACTTATTTAATGCTTTAGTTTTAATTTTGAATAGATTTTACAAAAACATGGCAATATTATTCAACCATTGCAAAATATAAATTTCATCTGCACATTTTTCCAAAGCTAACGCTGAATCTAATACAGTAAAATATATTGATTTAGTATTTCGACACAAATATTCGTCAACAGAGTTGTAGTAGATAACTATTGATGTCAATTCATACTTTGTAAATATGCTTTTTTAACTTGATTTACTTTTTTTAATTTTGCCATTTATCAGGGTAAAGATTCAGTACGTCCCTTTTACCCTACTCACATGTTAGCTTTTGTAGAGGTTATATAAAAACCTCTGTTGAATCTACCTTAATATTGACAATACATCTTATAGAAAATTAAGAAACCTAAATATTTAAACTAAACAAAAGTGCTCACAATTAAAAAAACTAAAAACGAAAGAAATAATTTGATTATAAACATGGATGTTTATCTTTATATAAGGATGGCTGGTAACACATTCTATGCCTTCTACCTTTAAATATGTTAAAAACTTTCTAACTTGACTTGTTTTTGAAATATAGATGAGGAACCTTTTTATCCCCGGACCTTCAAGCGCCGCCCTACCCTATTAATTATTTTAGTAATATATACTCCAATCATTAATTTCAATCACTAGCGGTTAATGCTAACCGAAATAATAACATTCTTACCTATACTTTTTATGTATCTGAAATAAATTTTATTTGCATAATGCTGTCATTTTGTTAAGGACATTACTTAAGACGGTTTTTCAGTAGACAAAATTCAGACTCTATTATTTACCTTTGCAGCATTTTGTAATATATATTAAATTAGACTTCTAGTTTCTAATGCCTAGTAATTTTTTTCTATTTGATTTTGAGTTAATTTAAAATAAATTAAAAGTATTCATTTTTACAAAAATTGAAGATATAATTGTGTCTACTCCATCGGCTAAATCTAATCACCACTTTCCCCAATCATTACGAATTGAATGTTTTTTTGATCATTCAAATCGGATGCTCCGAACTCGATTTCTATTTTCTGCACTTTTCTTTTAAATCGGTTGATCCGTGCGCCCGAAAACGTGGACAAAAAAAAATGCGGACATACAAAATACACACACACATCATTTTTTTCTGTGGTATGCCAAAATATTCAGAAACCTTGTAAACGTGAAGATATGCAAAAAAAATTATTTTCAATTTTCGGCCCATTACTATAGCTACCCTACGGGAAGTTAACTAGTTGTAAGTGGCATTTTGTCTTAATTTGTTACATTTGTTTGTGTTACATGAACAAATAATTTACATAGGTTACATAGTCAAATAATCGACTAATTTAGTCGGACTATATCAATTATAAATCAATATAAGAATTATTTACAGGTTTTTAGAGTCATTTATAAGTATTTCGAGTTGTTGTTCAGTTTCATAATGCGAAAAACTATTGCAGATTATTCAGTTTTGTACAATTTTTTTATTACACATTATAGAAAATCAAATTTTTTATAATTGATTCATTTCACCAGGTACTCCCTCGCGATCATTACAATAACCGTGATTTTTCTAACAACCCGCAGTAGAAGTTTATGTTTTCATAAAAAAATCCGATTCACTAAATTTATGTTTTCTCGACGTTTTAAGCCATTCTGAATCGAATGAGACCAAATTTGGAAAACATTTTTTGTCGTAAATCGACGTTTTTTCAAAAACGGCTGAACCGATTTCAAAAATTTAAAAGCCATTCGCATCTCGATAACGACCAGCGTTTATCAATAGCGCGATCATCAGTCAAGCCGTTTCTTTGTAAATCGCAAAAAATTAAAAAAAATTCGTCCTCGTTTTAGCCCGCAATTCTGAATCGATTTTGAAAATTCAGAAACAGTTCGAAATATAGTAGCTGGAAATCGTGCTGATTAGTTTTTGGTATAGATCGGCCAAGCCGTTTTCTTGTAATAAAGTGTTAAAAAAATTTGTTTCGACGATTTCTATGATTTTTTTTTGACGGTAGATACCTTTGTCTTCTAAAGATCATACTAAAATATTACGACCCTACGACAAGTCGTTTAGTTTTAAAATTTTTTCAAAATTTGCAAAAATTAGTATCATTTTTTGTCATTTGTCAAAATTAGACCTTTCATCGACGTTTGATCAAAAACGCCTCAACTGATTTCAGAAATTTAAAAGCTCGTGAGTCAGTTTTGTGAGACGATGTAATTTGGAAAAAAGTGTTTAGACGAAAAGAAAATTTTTTGTCTACGTTGAAGCTCATATTACCTCTTCTAATTAACTGTTGAAAAAAAATTTAAACCGATTTGTATGGAACTTTTTTTGGCGATATATATCATGGCCATATATATACAACTTACTGAAATATTACGGCCTTACGATAACTAGTTTAATTTTAAAAATTTATCAAAGTTTGAGTAAACGAGTAGTTTTTTTGACGGTAGTTAAAATTAGAATTAGACGATTTACTTGATATAACGATAGAGTATTTGGTCTTAATGAACATACTAAACCATTGAAGTCCTACGGAAACTGGTTCAATTATAAAAATTGTTGATATTTGAAAATTTGCTTTTAGAAAATACTCCAAGTTAACGTGTTCGTTCGTTTTCAATTACGTATAATAAATCCACTCGGAATAATTTTAATCACCCATAAAATAATTTATTTTTTATTGATTAAGTCGATTATTTACACATATCGAGAAGTTCACGTAACTTGCAAGAAATGCTTATGGACAATTTCAGGAAAAAACTAATAAAAGTACTGTTTGATATCAGGCTGGATTCCCTGGGTAGGAATCGACCTTTCATTGCAAGGCCAAAGCTTTTACTACTAAACCATAGAACACAATTTTCATCCAGAAAGATAATTCTGTAGCGGACCCGTGGCGCCATCTAAACCTAATTTAGAGAAACCGTTTACGAAGTTTACAAGATCTCCGGTAGGTTTGCTAAAATCAAACATGGCCGTCAATGGGCGATCGTCTGTCAGCGTTCTTACTTTTAACCCTAAATTGTGAATTTCTTAATGTTTTGTGACTAATTATAAGTGTTATTGATAGAATAAATAATATTAGTGAGTGCTTTAACTATAGGATACCACATTTCGTGACATTTTGAAGTTTTGCTCAAGGTACGTATCGCACGAACGTCATTGCACATTGTACAAGATACTCACATATAAGAGTTACACTTTTGTGTAATAGAATGTTTTTATTATGCTAATAATAAATATATAATACTTATATACCAGGAGAATTGTTAAATGTAATGTAGTTGATCTAATTTTAAAACGTCATTTTCTATTGTTTGGGTTCAATAGATAGATTTTGACAGTTCTGATTGACTGCTTTGTGCGTGCATCATATTGCTTAAATAGAATGTGTTTATTTAGATCTATTCTTGTTAACTCAGATTTAGTACGGTCATATAAATTGTTTATAATTATTTATATTAATATTTAATATTAAAATAATGTGTTACGCTTGCTTTCCGATTGTGATTATATAAACTATATTATGGTAACCTGAAAATTTATCTGTACTTTTATCATCGATACCAAATCATTTTTACAATATAATATTGGGATTAATATGATCAATAAGATATCGATTAATAAAATTTATTTTACTTTATGTAAACTGAAAATATGTGTTAGATTAAGTACATATTCAAAATGTATAAAGTGAATAGTTTTCGGCTAATGTTGTAGCGTTGTTGAGACTATATTTACATCATTGTTTATTTTTTTTAAATTCATTTATATGGCTTTATATACTCGAACACTACCTATATTCCAATATATAGACTAATTCAGATACAAAATTTGGGTTTATAACCTAATACATCTTATAAAGAGTGCAGATAGAGACCAATTTTATAAGAGAACAGAGCATCCGATTTGAATGATTCAAGATCAAGAACATTCCATTTGTATTGACGTAATGAAGAATTGATAAATTTCTTGAAAAGACAGGTCTAGCGGTTGCGAAGCTCCAGAATTTTTTTTTTAATAAAAGCTATTTAGCGGTCTAAAATTAGATATTTTCGACGTATATATGGACGTATATCAAAACCTTTCAAGAAATTTCAAAATTTTCAAATTAAAAAAATTCAGTTTTCAAAAAATTTCACAAAATTTCTAAATTTCCAAAAAATATCAGTATATTCGAAAAAGTTTTTCAAAAAAAATTCAATATTCAGATTCTTGAAATGTGTTCAAAATTTTCAGAAAAATTCAAAATTTTACTTTTTTCCAAATCACAATAAAAATCTAATTTTGTTTTTCTAAGCTTTTAAACGGTACGGGAACTTTCAGCAATTTGCCTTAAGGCACGATGCCATGCACCACTAGACGAAACTAGACTTGAACTCTGTGTCCTAAAGTAGACTTTTTAACAGACAAAAAACTCACGTTTACTTATTGATAATTGATTCGAATTGCTTATATATTATGTTCATATCAATTTATAAAATGATGAACGATTTTCATAATGGAAATAATGTTTATAAGATAACTGGTGCAACTTGAAACAAAATTTTCTCAATACAGTAAATGAACTTACGGATTTCATAAAATGTTTCATATCGATTTCGAAAACCATTTTTGCCCACAGTTTATTATAATCATCTCCCGAGCCATTTAATTCATCTTTCAAAATTTTACATTTCAATATATGGAAAACTAAATAGATGAATATTGATAAAACTGGAAATAATTGTCATGCATTTAAATGACGCTTATATACATATGTATCTATGTATATCAATCTGTGTTTGAAGGTGTAATGGTTAAGCTCACGGACTCGTGAATTCGAATCCAGCTCTGAATAAGCTGCATCGGGCAGCAGCGATGTCCATTTTTAATTGAAAATATAGATCAAAAATATGTTCCCAATTGAAATAGCCCATTTGGGGCACTGCGATGTAAAATGGCAATGGCATATTTCTCTATTCCCTGAATCGAGTTGGAGTTTAACACACAACATGCTCACGGACCTGCCTTATATATATACAAGTACATTAACATCGTAATTATTTTCGTGCATTTAGGAACTGTTATGAATTTGTTAAAGTTCATAATGATCCAGCAGCTGCGTTTTTTGGTTATATGGCTTCAATATTAATTACTATAGCTTATATTTGTATATAAGAGTATTTCCGTTTTCCAAAATTCTCCGTCGATAAAGTATTCGTATATAAAGGTACATATTTCAGTTTTCCAAAATCCTCGGTTATGTTTGTCTCTGTCATTGTTGCACATCGACTGTAGTTTCCAGGAAGTATATTTTGGGATGACTTAATGGTATCCATTTATACATGTCTATTCGCTTGCACAAATTATATATGTATATGTCTGTATGAAAGTATAGCACTGTATAGCACACTTTGACTATATCAACAATCTTAATTATTCAATTCTTAAGATTTTGGCATATTTAGGATTTTATGCAATATTTCTAATAGCACAGAAAACAACCATTCAAATGAATAATCTCAGATTATCATATATTACCAAAATGTTTTAATAAGTATTTTTTATCACAATTAAAGATGTTTCATAATTTGAATTAAATAAAATTTTGGTTTTTGTTAAATTTCTTGACACCGGTAGAAACCAATGTCAATAACTTATAATTATCAGACTATACACTCGATTTATAGAGAAAATATGTATCAAAATTAACGTTTTACTGTTTTTGATTTCATATAATTTGGATATAATTTTATGCATGGAGACAAATCAGAACAACAAGCACAATTATAAAAATGAATAATCTCACATTATTTCATAATGCCTAAATATTATATTATAAAAAAATTCATCACAATTAAAGATATATTGCATATTTTGAATTAAACAAAATTGTTGTTTCTTAAACTGAATTAAACCAGAAATATTACCAGAATTAAACTAATTTACATTCAATCTAGAATTCACTTCATTATAGACATCTTGATGGATTCTAGCAGATTCACTACTTTAGTACAAACTATTTTCAGAAAACTCTCAACCACAAAATTTTGTATTATTATGTTGATCATGAAATGTATCTATCTTCATGGTACAGAATTTTGGCAGGCGATTTATTTTTTTAGTAAAGTATCTTATGGCTGAAAGGTCAACTTGTTAAATAAATTAATATAGTTTCATATCACTATAGTCAGATGAAAGTTTAATAATTGCAGTAAAAAGAACAACAAATATACAAAAACTATACAAATTAGACAAAATTACACTGGGTATTAGTGTTATATTAGGTTGTCAAATATCTCCCTTCCGCCTTTTTGTATTATAAACCAAGAGCGGAAGGGAGATATTTGACAACCTAATATTAACTGTTTTTATTTAAGGATAGTTTTAAGAGTTGAACAAATTATGGATATGGTAATTATTTTCGAGAAATTGAAATAACATTCATATCATTTTTAATTTCTATCAATTTCAAAATTATTTTTTTAAACAATTTTTCATCAAGGGGTTGTTTTTGAGGGTCTAAAAGGGTTAAAAATTTGATAGAAAACATAAAATATTATTTAGTTTATACGTAATTCTTATTATATCATACCTAAATTTATTTTTAGGTGTTTTTTTTTAATCTAGAGGTTGTTTGAAAGGTTTGAAGAGTTGAAAATGATTTTATAGCAAGGTAAATGTATTAAAAAATATTTTTTAATTATATCCTATAATATTAAAAATGTTTACTAGCGATAAATCGGCTCAATGTCCACTTATTTATTAAGGGGTCGCAAACCCACCAAAGGGGTAGTGGCGGAACCCGAATTGTTTTCACTTTTGGACTTGAGGGATGAACCTAATTCCAAAATTTCATGCAATTCGGAACACAGTAAAAAAATTCAGAGGTTATATACCTTTTTTCCTCTCCGTTTACTGAACTATTTAGGATTTTTCATCCAAAAACAACGTAAGCACAACCATAACAATGGGCCATCTCACATTATTATATAATACCAAAATGTTTTATTATGAACATTTTCATTATAATTAACTTTCGGGACAGCACCGATCAGTGGCGTAACTAGACCCTCTGGGGCCCGTGGCAAAGTTATCCGGTGGGGCCCTATCGTGGTACTCAATTTTTAATTTATCTAATTTTGTTTAATAAACGTTAATAGTTATTTACGCGCTGTTTTACTACTGGCTAAAACAATTTTTAATGAATTTTATCATATTTGGAAAACCAACTTCGACTAATTTATATTTTATGGCTTTAAATTATGAAATTACACAAAAGGTAGAAAAGTAAAGTATTGATTTAGAGGTATAATTATAATTTACTTGTAATTAAATAAAACATAATTTTCCTTGAAAATCAAACATGAAATATTAGTGAATAATTTCAACGTTAGAATAAATGGAAATTAAAATTAAACGTTTTTTAATAATTTAAAATTTTTTAATAACAGTTTAAAAAAATACCACTTTCTTAAATTTAATTATTACATAACATTCTATTAACAATTTTACTGTAATTAATTTTATTGATTAAGTAGCGACGTTCGATCTTTATGAAAATTTATGATTTAAACAATACCCCTGATTCAAAACAGTATTAAAAAGTATTCATTTTCTCGGAAATCCAATCCGTTTCAATACCTTTTGGACGATTGTTTTTAACGAAGATGAAGACATTTGTCATCTAACTTCTTGAAGAAACAATAGTTACCTGGCAAATGGTTCAGAATCTGAACAAAAGTTTTTTTTATGGCACTGATCTATTAAATAATAATTATAAAATTTGTTTATTCTGAATTTCTAATATGTCTTTTTTATCTAAACAAATTATAGAGCTTTTAGTTAATTGATCAGTATCATTGGAAACTTCTATTGTATTGTAGCAAAGTACTGAAATTTGGAACATATTAATTCATCGGAAGAAACAAGATTTAATTTGTTTAATAATAATGTCCAATACTCGGTGAAATATTTTCACTTTTAACAAACTTCCAGTATCTTGAATATTGATTTCCAAAGCTTGTCAAAATAGCGTATTACCTTCCTGTGACGAGTTTTAAAAAAATCATGATTGATAAATCATTTTTCTACTACACTAGTGGCGTTTAATTTTAAATTTTCAAATTCATGTCAATAATTTTCTGAATATTACAACAAAAAACCTATAATAAAATAATTGCAGTTTGTAAACTTCTTTTTATGTGAAATAGTTTCATTTGGAATTTCAATAAAACGGAGGTTTAAACAAGAATGGCATCAGATCACTTAATAATTCAGTTTTTCGAATATTCGATTGATAAATAATTAGAATGATAAATAACTATTCTTTAAATTTTATGTATTTTCGTATTTTGTGATAAAAAAGTTCTTTTCAAGGGGGCCCCCAAACAAATTTTCATACGAGGCCCCGCGAAGGCGCGCTACGCCCTCATATTATTGAGAAAAGAGTTCTTCACGTGATTTTTATCTTAAAAGTTGATAAATTATAAATTATTAAAAGATAAAACACAATACTTTCGTTGTGCGTCGGCAACTCCTTTGGTTTTAACTAACTAAATATTCGGAATGTAAGTTCGATGCAAGCCTGGTTGAGTAATTAACTCCTACTTTGAAAATATAATATAAGTTTCAAGTGAAATTGTGTGAAATTTCAAGTGTAATTTTTCAAATGTACAATGTAAAAATGTATTTCTGAGTCCGCGGTTTTCTGGGCCGGGGCCCCCTTCGGTCGGGGGCCCGTGGCATTTTGCCACCCACGCCACCCTATAGTTACGCCACTGGCACCGATTTCAAAACTATCTACTTTACCGGCTGTAAACTTGATTTCATTGTGTATGTTATGCAATTTGTTTGATAAAAACTTGTGGTCATTGAAGGACATACATTTTTAATATTAATTTATTTTTGATCATTTTGTAAAGAATGGTGACGTTCAAAACAATTTCCAAAATGCATAGCTGGTTGTTTTTGGCATGTTTTACAATAAAATGTTGTTCGCCGCCTTCCTTCTGGTGCTTTTCTGTCAGAACAGACAATGCAATCCCTTTTTCTATTATAATTTAGAATATGCCACTGATTAGTCAGTATATTTGATCATTTTTTTTGCTGCCATAATAGTTTATTTTTTCTATCATATTGTCTAATAATTCATTTATAAAATATAAAGTAAAATAATCTATTGGATGTCTTATATTGCTTGGTATTTGTAGTCGGGGTGTTTGTTGATGTATGTCAAACTCGATTATTGAAGGAGAATCGGCACATTCGCTAATGTCTTCCCGCTCTTCATTTATTTTGTCGAACTTCTTTTTGTTGGTTAGATAATATCATAATCACATTCATCACTATTATCGGTGCGAATAGTAATTTCGTAAAATTTGTCTGTATGAATGTCTATTAATTCACTTAATTCACAAAATTTACTAATCGTTTTGCCATATTTAAAAGCGCTCGGTCGTTTTAAATATTAAAAAAAGACCAAATAGCAAAGAAAAAGGCTAAAAATACTACTAAAATAATTTAAAATTATTTTCAAAATACAATACTGTTTGTCACTGCTATATGTAATTTGTTCAACTTTTCGATGCAAACTGAGTCATTGTTTATAAAATAGCCTGTGCCTCACAGAGTATGTTTGTTCACTGAGGTGGACAGCCGTCCCCAAAGTGTTAAAGATGTTTCATATTTTGAATATAATTTTGGTATTTGTTGAACTTGAACGTTTATGGCATCGGTATAAAACCAACACGCGCAACTTCTAATAATCAGACAACCATATGCTCAATTGTTCGAGAAAATTTGCATCAAAATCAGCCCAGTGCAATTAATTGATGCATTCAATTTACAATATCTAAGATTTCATTCAATATTTCTGATAACAACGTTAGCACATTCATAAAAATGAATGTTACAATTTATTACATATACCAAAATACTCAATTATAAACTTGCAATTAAAGATGTTGTATATTCTGAATTAAAAAAAATTATGGTGTTTGTTGAACTCGAACATTTTTGACCGTGGTAAAACGCAACTCATAATAATCAGACGACAATACACTTAACTGATCGAGAGAATATGCATAGATAGCATCAAATCTGGATTATATTTTATCTGCCCAGCCCATTTTACTATATTGTAGTTATTCGATGCATCGAGTCGTACTGCAGGTGTATTATGAAGCTGTAGATATAGCACGTGCTAGATGAACAGTAGGCTTTTGGATCTGCTGCTGATACTGCTTCGGCCTCCTAGCGGCGACGCGTGGCTCTAATCGGCGCTTCCCGAAATAAATCGCGGACGGTCCAAAGCAACGCCGATGCCGGACTAACAGCAGGCAAATCAGTACCGCGCCAACCGCCAAGTGAGGCGACAGAAAAATTAATTTATCAGCCACTAATCATATATCACGCATACACAATCATCACAACTAATGCTTCATAATACTTCCACGTGATTCCAGTTTTTATACATATTTTTATATTCTTATGAACGATCAAAAGTCGGGTAAAGTGGTGTGTTTCGTTGAAATTGCCTGTATCTTAAAGCGGAACAGGTTGAGTTTTTCCTTGTTATTGCTTGGATTGTTTATCAATGTTGACAATACGGTGAGGGTGCGCGGGGCGCAACGTAAGACGCCCCCCGTAGCCGAGGGGTGTTCGATGTCGTTGCCCAGGGCTGTTAATTTCGATCGGGTCGATGCTGATCAGCATTGAGATCGACTCGAGAGCCGACGATGCCCGTTAGCACTGGTCCGGCAGGTCACGGAGAGCCACGCGCCAAACGCTGCAAGCATTGCGACGGTAGGAAAATCCAAGTCGTTAGTGATTTTTGCCTCAGAATTTTTAATGCTTTATCGATATTTGTTTTTCTGTTTATTTCTTGGCGTTTGGTTTGTCACTAGTCTATAATTATCTTTACAATGTATGTGCCATATACCCATATTCACCAAACTACTACTGATGTAGATTAGGAACAGCAAAATTTATTTTTATAAGGAGTAAAATTTATATTTGAATACTGTTACACATATTGCATGTTGAAAGCAAATATAAGGAGTTTTTGGAAATATAATTATATGGAAATGGCGGATTTGAATGTATGCGTATTTGAAATGTTTTATGATATATTCTTATATTTAAAACACACACACTCACATATATATATATATATATATATATATATATATATATATATATATATATATATATATGGTTTATAAGCTTCATTACGCTTCTTTCATCCCACCTGTCAAAAAGATGGCATTTTGGAATACGATATAACTAGTTGATATACGATTCTTAAGTGTTTCAACGCTCATTTAAATTAAATGACGAAATTTTTTCAAGCATGTATTTTTAACGCATAGCCATTTTAATCTTCTGAAAGCAGTAATTTTCTTCATTAGTTGAGCCATTTTTTAATGCATTGGATATTTAATATTTGACAGCATGTTTGCATCACACTGATGACCAAACCGTCTGGATGTCCGTGTGTAACGGAAGGAGATATTTTTAATATGGAAAATGTATGCGTAGACAGTCTATTTTCAATTGATCTTTTGTTTTCTATCCAGTTTATTTACATGGCACTACTTTACCATTTTTTAAGTACTTGAACACAAACGATTTTTTATTCATGTTTTCTTATTTTCCTACCATGTTTGTTATGTATTCGATTTTGAATGGAATACTACTGAATGAACTACTTGGCATATGTGATATACTTATAAATTTTGATCAAATTGTTATATCTAATTATAAAATTCTGTAGCGTATTATTATATCTGATGGCACAATTATTGATCTTCTTTTCATTGTGGGCTATTTTCTGCCTTTTTTCTTTTTTATTGGCACATTCCTCTATATATTCATGGATTTATGTAACATATCTCCCACCATTTTTCTACGTCTTGGCTGTGTTTTTAGTGTTTGTAGTGTCATTACGATCAGATGAGTCGTCTGCATTCGCGTGGACAATTTACGAGTTTGTTTTATTTAAAATGTTTTACGAAAATAACAGACGATGGCTTTTATGATGCGCAGTTATTACACTAATTTTACGAATTTCTCGACGGCTTTTTATGTCATTGCATTCACTCTCCACATGAATATCAGAAGTAATAAAAATTTCAGCCAAATCCGATTGCACAGCAAATTTTATCTTCTTGGATGTGTACAAACTGCATCAGGGGCGTTCATTAATCACGTGAGCGAGTTTTTTAGGATTTTGGACCCCTCCCTCCCCCTTGGTGATACATGGTGGTATTCAAAATTACCCCCCCTCCCTCACCAAATATCACGTGTATTTTTAGTTATGTGAAAAAACTGTAAAATTTTTGAATGAAGTAATTTTTTTTGAAAATGTTTGATTAAAAAAAAACAGTTAAAAAATAAATACACGTGATATCTTACTATACCCCTCCCTCCCTCATGTGATATTTCGTGATTTTTTGTCAAACCTCCCCTCCCCCTAAAAACCTCACGTGATTAATGGACGCCCTGTTAACAGAGTTAATATTTTTTATTCAATTGTTTCAGCCTATTATTTTGTATTGGCACATTTCGAAATTTTTCACACTATTTAAAACCTTGAGCTTTTCAATACTTTTTAATTTAAGAAAACTGTATTTATACGTTGATAAATAGATTGAAGGCCATGTCTAAATCTTTTCGCTACAGATACGTCTGCTAGAAGTAATTTAGCAGTTTATTTTCAAATCAAAAAGATTTATTAATTTATTCGTGTACGTGAGCAATAGGAATAGATTAAATTTATTAAGATTCTTTGCATAATTCAGTATGTAGAAGTTTTATATATGAAACTGTGACAGTTATTACTTAAACCTCGCAAAACTCAAGGCACGATTTTGAAGATCCAATAATGTGAATTCTCAATTATCTGAAAGTGTACGATTAGAATTATTAATGATTAGAAGAATAATAAGAATAATAATCAATAGCAACCGCAGTTTTTTTTTTCATTTCCAAATGCAATTTACTACAACTATTTTGTTAATAATAAGAGTAAACTAGTTGGTTTGGTATTTAGCCTTGAGGCAAGTTACATGAACTTCCCGATATGAGTAAATAATCGACTTAATCAATAAAAACTAATTTAATTTATGAGTGATTAAAAGTATTCCGAGTGGATTTATTACACATAATTGAAAACAAACAAACAGATTAACTCGGAGTATTTTCTAAAAGTAAATTTCAGAAATCAATAATTTTTATAATTGAACCAGTTTCCAGGACTTTAATGGTTTATTATGTTCAAGACCAAGTACTCTATCATTATACCAAGTAAATAGTCTAATTTTAATTTTAACAAATGTCAAAAGAACTACTCATTTTCTCAAACTTTGATGAATTTTTAAAATCAAACTATTAGTCGTAAGGCCGTAATATTTCAGTAAATTCTATAAGACCATGGTATATATCGCTAAAAAAATTCCATAAAAATCGGCTTAATTTTTTTTTTCAACAGTTAATTACAAGAAACGGCTCGGTAGATTTTCACCTAAAACTAATCAGTATCATTCCCAACTAATATCTTTCGAACAGTTTTTGATTTTTTAAAATCGGTTCGGTAGGATGAGCTTAAATGAGGACGAAAAGTTTAACACTTATTTTTAAATTACAAAGAAACGACTTGGCAGATCGTCACCCAAAACTGACAAATGATAGTCCTCGCCGAAATACATCAAATGGCTTTTAAATTTCTGAAATCGATTAGGTCGTTTTTGAGAAAACGTCGATCAAAGGTCTAATTTTGACAAATGTCAAAAAAACGATACCAATTTTTGCAAACTTTAACGAATTTTTAAAGCTAAACCATTTGTCGTAGGGCCGTAATATTTTAGTATGATCTAGAAGACTATGGTAAATACCGTCAAAATAATAATCATAAAAATCGTCAAATTTTTTTTTAAAAAACTTTATTACAAGAGAACGTCCCGGCCGATCTCAACCAAAAACTAATCAGCACGATTCCCAACCAATATATTTCGAATGGTTTTTGAATTTTTAAAATCGGTTCAGAATTGCGGGCTAAAACGTAGACGAAAAATGTTTCACGTTTGTGCGATTTATAAAGAAACGGCTTGGCCGATCGTCGCACAAAACAGACAAATAATAGTCCTCGTCGAGATACATCGAATGGCTTTTAAATTTTAGAAATCGGCCCAGCCGTTTTCGAGAAAACGTCGATTTACGGCAAAAAATCTGTTCACACACACATAGTTTTTCCAAATTTGGTCTCATTCGATTCAGAATGGCTTGAAACGTCGAGAAAACATAAAATTAGCGAATCGGATTTTTTGATGAAAACATAAACTTCTCCTTCGGTAAGTTAATAAATGTAATTTGCTTTATTACATGAAATATGATATAATATAATATGAATATATTTGCTATTTTGTATTTGATAGTTAGAATGTTATTAGATTATGATATGATTAGTTAGATAGAATAAAATTATTAAATATTAATTAAACTAGTGGTGGCATTGTGCCTTAAGGCAAAATGCTGGAACTTCGCGTAATGTAATGAAATATTCGGGGAATATTAAATGTTTTCAAATAGATTATTATAAATGCTTTAGCTTTTATTATTTTTATTTTATAGACAAAATATAAGAGCTTATGAATTGGTTGACGATGTTTATATATGTTTACTGAAAAGTAATTAAACAAAACTTAATCAATCTGATTTAAAATTAAGAACATTTCTAAGAATTATATAAATTGAATTGCAAAGTTAAAATTCTTTATTTGAAGTATATAAGTGAGCTTTACTACCTAAGCTAGAATTAAAATTCAAATCTGAATTATTTTCTATATTCAAAAAAAAAATTTTTTTTTGATATTAAAAAAGTTTTTTTTTGCTTTCCCTAAAAGCTATCGTTACGTTAACACAATCTGAAATTTTTTTGAATCATTCAAATTCGATGCTTACTTCTTCCAAAAATTGTTATTTTGTGCACATTTAGCTCCGGATCTACGACGGCTGGACCTTCCTTCGCTAAAAACTAATCATCACTTCTCCCTATCATTACAAATTGAATGATTTTGAATTGGTAAAACTCGATTTCTATTTTCTGCACTGCATTGCCAAAAACGTCTCCTTATCAATAGCAATCGATTGCTTTTTGAATCATTCAAATCGGTTGACCGGTGCATTCAAAAATTTCGACGAAAAATTGTATTCATACATACATACATACTACAGACACCCACACACACACACACATCTATTTTTTCTGAGGTATTCGAAAATGTTCAGAAACCTCAGAAACGTCGGAAGATAATTGAAATTTTCATTTTCATTTTTGTCTCATTACCCTACGAGAAGTTGAGAAGTTTTACTATTGAAATATTCTTGTTATAAGCAAAAGTTACTTCTATAAGTATTTGAAGTGTTTTTGACAAAAACATAACCTTCGTGCTAATAGAGATTGTATTAAAATATTAGTAAAATTTTTATGTTTTCCACGACACTCTCATTAAATAAGTAGGATGAATACGGTCTAGAACTGTCAAAGAATGACGCGTCTAGTAGATTTGATGGATTGTTTGTTTACGATGTACGCGAGAGATATAGACAAGCGCACTCTTTTAAGTTATTGTGTTAAGAGAATTGGTATTTTTAAATGTTCCATATGTATTTCCGCATACTTGCCTTTCTGATGGCTTCTGATGTCTGAATTATGGTAATTAAGTTTTCGTACGTAAATTAGCAAGGTTTTGAAATTTTATGAGAGAAAAGGTGTAGCTGCGATAAAAATAATTTATATGCGTATACATTATTTTTATAAATTTAATATAATTCAAAATTTTTCAATCCCAGAATAACTTAACACTTTCGGGACGGCACCGATTTCAAAACAATCTACTTTACCGGCTGTAAACTTGATTTCATTGTGTATGTTATGAAATTTGTTTGATAAAAATTTGTGTCATTGAAGGACATACATTTATAATATTAATTTATTTTTTATCACTTTATAAAGAATGGTGACGTTCAAAACAATTTCCAAAATGCATAGCTGGTTGATTTTGACATGTTTTACAATAAAATGTTCGCCGCCTTCTGTCTGGTGCGTTTCTGTCAGAACAGACAATACAATTCCTTTTTCTTTCTCCCGCATTTAGAATATTTAGAACAATGATTAGTCAGTATATTTGTTCATTTTTTGCAGCCATAATGGTTTGTTTTTTCCATTGTATTATCTAATAATTCATTTGTAAAATATAAAGTAAAATAATCTATTTGATGTTTTATATTGCTTGGTATTTGTAGTCGGGGTGTTTGTTGATGTATGTCAAGCTCGATTATTGAAGGAGGATCGGCACATTTGCTAATGTCTTCCCGCTCTTCATTTATTTTGTCGAACTTCTTCTTCTTTTTGTTGGTTGGATAATATCATCATCACATTCATCACTATCATCGGTGCGAATAGTAATTTCGTAAAATTTGTCTGTATGAATGTCTATTTGAAACTCATCTTCACTACTGCTTAATTCACAAAATTTACCAGTCGTTTTGCCATATTTAAAGGCGCTCGATCGTTTTAGAAATTAAAAAAATGACCATTTAGCTAAGAAAAAGGCTAAAAATACTACTAAAATAACTTAAAATTATTTTCAAAATACAATACTGTTTATCACTGCTATGTGTAATTTATTAAACTTTTCTATGCAAACTGAGTCATTGTTTATAAAATAGCCTGTGCCTCACAGAGTATGTTTGTCCACTGAGGTGGACAGCCGTCCCCAAAGTGTTAATATCACTTAACCTTTAATCAGTAATAATATTTATTAATATTTTGTGAAACGAAAACAATCACTGATATAAACTTCTATTTTGTCCTCAAAAGAATTCTTATTCACTATCGGAAAATATCAAATTGTCCCACTATCTTTAAATGTAATGTACCAAGATCTTGCTTATAGTAGGACTTTGATCTGCAACCAGAAGTCTCCAGGATCGATCCTCCTTGAAGTGACTGATATCAAGCAGTAGTTATATCAGTTTTTACTTGAAAATATAGATCTAAAATATGTTTCCCAGTATTGCTTCATCAAATTAAAAATATGTCATCCGTATTAGAAAATTCTATAAATAATTTTATTTCAAATATAGATACGTCACGGTAGAGTTAGCTTCTAAAGTTCACGCTCTATTCAGGAGAAACGTTATCACTATAGCTTATAGAGAAAAACTAAAACTATGTTTCAAAAATAAAAAAAACTTATTTTTTGCTGAAATGAATTTCACCGAATTAGTTCTTAAACATGCAAATCTTATCACAATTTATCATGTCTAGTGAATTAGTTTTATCAATAATTGATATAGGATAGGGCGGGGCACAGAGGTCCAATTTGACTTTGAGAAATTATTTTGTGAAAACCAAACTAATTATATTACAACAAATAACACATATGTTCAGTGAAACTCCTAGCTAATTCCTCATTATAGAAATATTCTTTTTTGCTGTTTTTCAAAAATTTGACACCGGGCTTTTTCACCCCATACGCAGGGTGAAACGAGACAACAAGAGGGCAATCAGTTCCAATGTTTTATTTTTAATTTTGAAGGGATTTTACGAAATAATGGGCTACATTGTTCAACCAATGCAAAATATAAATTATAAGGGTAAGTTTTTTACAGAAATAACACTGTATAAAACCTTGATCTGGTGTTTTGTCAAAAATAATCATTAGCAGAGTTGCAATACACCACTAATTATTTACTTATTTTTTGTAAAATTGCTTGTAACTCAATTTACTTTTTTAATTACTATTTTTTATTGTTCACACTTTTGTCAGTGTAAACATTCGGGTTATCCAATTTACCATTGTAAACTTTTATAGAGTTTATATAAAAAACTGTTGAATTTAACTTAAAAATTAAAATACAAATTTTACAACATTTAAATAATGTATATTTAAAAATAATAGCAAAGTCTCGTTATCTAAACAACAGTGCTCACGGTAAAAAAACTAACAACGAAACAATATACTTTTGTTATGAATTTTTAAACATTGCCGTTTATCTTTCGATAGCGTCGCCGTAATACTAGAGGTGATGTCTGGTCATACATGTTTTTTCTACTATTTTCAATTATTGTTGTGAAAAAATAATTAACTCAACTCGTTTTTGAGATATCGGTGATGGACCTTTTTGCCCGCGGAACTTTAAACTCCTCTCTGCACTATAGTTATTTATAACAATTTACTATTTTCTAATTGATCAATTCATGAACAATTTTGCAGCTGAAACCGCATGTTGCTAATAAGTGACTACATATACCAGTTTTGGATCACTTTTACTTCTTCCTTCTGGATCTGATTTAGCAGTCCGCAATAAAGTCTTAAAGCTAGATATACACGCGTATTGCGTACTGTGTGTATTGCATTTGGCCTTGTTCTTCCGCATTGCTGTTAGATATCAAACAATTCGAGTATTACCACTTGAAACTATGTTGATGCGCTCTCCTTTTACAACGCATTTCAACATTTCATTTATCGGCACGGTTTTTAACGTCGACGCTCAATCGACTCTTGATTTACTGCTTTGCTAATAGTTCAGGATTTTTTATATTTAGATTTCCAAACCGAATATCATTCACATATTTTTACATTTCTAAATTATACAGTATATTATAAACTATATAAAATGTAGCATACTGGGCACCTTGACATATGAAAAATTATACCATATCCAGAAATTCCATTTTAATATTATCAAGGGAAGCATTGTGTGGTATCAGCTAAGTAATGCATATATATATATATATATATTTTGTAGAGTTTCGAACAAGAATCCAAAAATAATAAAAAATAGAAAAACAAGAAAAGTTTTTAATAAACAATTTCTTTATTTAATTATTTGTTTACTGTCAACGTTTCGGAACTAGGTACGTTCCATCTTCAGGACATCTGTCACAAGAAACATGCTCTTGATTTCTTGAAAGAATTTCTATCATTTTTAATATCCTGTTCTGATAATCCACTCATTTATTTTTATCATTTTCATTTTGATCATATTATCATATTTCTGTACATTATTATTTGTTACAATTAATTTATTATTTAAGAAAAATCTATTTTCTATTCCTAAACATATTGTTTGCTTAAATCTCATCAAGATCATGTTTCTTGACAGATGTCCTGAAGATGGAACGTACCTAGTCCCGAAACGTTGACAGTAAAGAAATAATTAAATAAAGAAATTGTTTATTAAAAACTTTTCTTGTTTTTTTATTTTTTATTATTTTTGGATTCTTGTTCGAAACTCTACAAAATATACACAAATCCAAGATTCTACCATTCAATATATATATATATATATATATATATATATATATATATATCTTGAGGAATTTTTGTATAAATATAATTATATTTGTAATCTACATATGTATAAAAATAAATCGGAATTTCCTTCCTGACGATATGACTCCATAACGCACAAACCGATTTCGACAATTTTGCATTCGTTGGAAAGGTCTCGGGCTTTGCAAGGTTTATTACGTTAGTGGTGCATGGCATCGTGCCTTGCTATAACTTCACGCACCGTAATTAAAAATTCGAGTAATGACACTAGTGAGAATTATCAGAATTATGCTTGGTAGAGTCAACAAGCAATTCTTGCCGCAAACAATAATGGTGTACACGCACTGAATTTCACCATTCAATCAAAAATTGCTGGCGATTTGGTGACATACCGATGATTCCGACTGGTCTTCCGTTTGACTTCAATTTCCAGTTCGTCTTGCGTTCGCAATGACAATTAACAAGTCGCAAGGCCAATCGCTTAGCGTTTGCGGGATAAATTTCAAATGGATTAGTTAGAAAATCATTGTTTTTCACATGGGCAGTTATACGTTGTCTGTTCACGAGGTTAGAAACCATACGCTTTGTTTGTGTTAACGTCAGACCAAAAAACAAAAAATAAGGACTTCAATGAAACGGATAATTTTCGGATTCACTTTCATTTACTTAGAGAAGTTCAACTAAAAAACACTTCATTTTTGTAATCGAAATAAATTCATTACTATTGTTTATTTATTTATTTATTTATTTATTTATTCATAAGCAAGCCGTAATCAATAATAATAGATATTATTTCAGGCTCTTGTCAAGTATTTTTTTTTTTAGTGTAATAAATTTTTTATTGTGTAATAAAATCAATTTTTTCCTTTTCAAACATAAAACAAACAAAAAATTTCTTCATCTTTCTCACAAAACCATCTGGTGGCGAAACGGAGTTCGTCGGGTTTGCTAGTTATATATATATATATATATATATATATATAATATATATATATATATATATACATATATATCTGTATAATTGGTTATATTTTATCGATTAAAATGATAAGGTAAAAGTGATATCAGCAGTAAAAGCTAATTCAAATTTTATCTAAATATCTGTACCTCACTTTTTGTTGATTAAGTCGATTATTTACACATATCGATTATTTTACACATAAGTGAGGAAACTTATATATAACTTATGTCAAGTTTTTTTTACTGTATTTTGATATTTGATTTGAAATTTGAGATTTGATTCTGATATATTTTGATGATATGTATAAATAAATATACACATATATAATGAAATAATGAATAGAACTGCCCTAGGGCGGCAGGTCCGTGAGCTGAGTCCTATTGCAATTTCACACCGCTGTGCCCAAAATAGGCTATTTTAATAAAAAATTGTGCGTTATTGTAATTTTTTGTGATTTTTACCTGAAAGTAGAAGTACACCATAATGGTTATTTTTTTATTTTAGTGTTACTTCTTACGGATATTTCATGTTGTACCTTTCTTGAAACATAAGTTTTGGATAGATTTGTGCATAGTTAAACATAATTGTTTATGATAAGCTTAACTGAGTAATTAATTATTTTTCTTAATATATCAAATATTCAATTGAACTGTAAAGGTAAGGGTTTTGGATTCTAGCTCCGGATAGAGTTATGAAAATTTATTTATAAAATTTGATAATTTTATAGCAAGTAGTTCTTATAGAGTAAATGTATATTCATATAATTTAGAAGAAGCATTCCTGATTCCTCTTTCATTCATGATTTTTTTGTTGTGAGTATTTTCTTTAAATAGAAATGATTTGACTTATTGGATAATATTATCTCATTACTTAATTTAATACAGTATTAGATATGAATTAGGATTAGGATCAAACCGTAGTAAATATTTCTCCCACAAAAATGTTTTCCGGCTGGATTTAGTATGTCATTAAATTTTATTGGCAACAGTACTACTTTCGTGCTGTGCCAAAAGCATTAAACCATCCGTTGACAATATTCTGATTCATAAGTCAATCCAATATTTAAAAAAAACGTGAACAAATAAACATTATAAACTAAGGTCTTTAAATGTTTTATTGCAATTTTATGCGAAATTTAATGATTTAATTCTGGATAGAATTGGATATCAATTTTTTAAAATTTAAATTTTGTATATTATGTTGTAGTGATTTGTATCCTTTATTGTGCAAACTAAAACCAAAGCTATTAACTTTGCTATTAAAAAAACCCAGCCCTGAACCTGCGGTTTAGAGATCTATTTATAAATGGACGTTCCATATTCTGATGTCTCTGGTCCTACTCTCGTACGATTGCCTCCGCTTCTGCTTGTAATCTTCTCGTCATTAAACTCAATCTACACATTGGAATCTTTTACTCCTCTTTTTGCTAGACACAGTTTGCTTTTACATCAGACTTCTTCCTGGATAATCTATTGTCCTTGTTACATAACGAGGACGTTTATTCACTCTTATTGTTAGTAAGGAGTAAACAGAAATATTATATATATTTTTCTTAATATCTGTTTCTTGGGCTCGCCTGTAGGTAAGCGGTTAAGAGCGACGGGACCTGAATCAGAGGTCCCAGTTTCGATACCCACTTCGAGCAGCCTGTTGTCAGGCAGCAGTGACAACTATTTTCACTTGGAAATATAGATAGCAATATGTTTCCAAGTGAAAATAGCCCTTGCCCGGCATTGCTGCACCAATAAAAAGTCAGTCCTATTAGATTAAATCTAATAAAAAAAATCATCAAATATGGATGGATTAACCATTGGGTTACCATCTAAAAAATACAAAGAAAGGAGAAGTTTCAGCCCAACAACTCATAGGACTTAAGGTTCTGATTGCTGTTAAAATATATAAAAAAAATCTGTCTCTTAATATGACACAGACATTTGTTAAATAATGGACCTAAAAATCTCGCATGCTGACAGTACGCTTATTTTACATTTTTTTGAAGTTGGCGAAGAATATGAGATTTGATTCAATTTTAACTCAATTTTCGTTGTGTAATTGAATTTCCAAATACGTTTTATTTGACAGTTTGGCACCGCGATAAATGACAATTGATTGAACGAAGCATATTACTACTACAATTATGTAATATTTTAATTTGAAGTGGAAATTTGCTAATGAAAAGATCGTCGTATTGAACTTGACAGAGTTAGACGATTTGATGATCGTCATCATAATATCATAATGAGCTTTACATGCTTTCCTAACTGAATATCTGATTTTTTTAAAACTTCAATGCTTTTACTTGAGGTAGGACATTTTTTTAATATGGAACCAAAGGCATAATTTTGTTTCAATTCCTAAATAGTTCATTGTCTATCAAGATATATTGCAATTATATCCAGTCTTTTATTACAAACACAAGCATAAACTAGTTCGGGGTTCGCTGGTTTTATCCCTGCCACGGCCAAGTTTGACTTCAGGCAGCTTTGATGTCTGTCTACTTGAGGTTATAGATCTTAAATACAACCTTAAGTGAAAATGGACTCTCGTAGGTATAGCTGCGTGTATATTCATAAAATGTCAACATATACTTCGAATATATTTAATTCGAAGTATTTAACAAATACTTCCAATAGAGTTAATTAGTCAAAACTGGATTGGACAACTACCGAACTGGCATTCATTCAAAAAGCCATATAATTGTTAAAACAATTACTGAATGTCATAGTATAAAATATTATAATTATAAATACAACATAAAAAATGTCTGCATTCGATATCAATTTATATGTGGGTATATCTTTATCACGTTCTTTACCTGTTCAAAAAAGTAGTTGAGTATATAGTTTTATTTATTTATCATTATGTTATGGCATTTCTAAATTTGATATTTGGCTAATCAAGCACAGAATAAAAAAAACAAATATTCATTTCCAAACACTTTTGTAAAATTCTGCATTAACTTTACAAACCCTTTACAAACTTTTGCCTTAGGCAAATTGAATGATATTAATAGTTAAAACTATAAATTTCGTTTTGTTGACTGTTTATTAATTTACGGCCAAGTTATAAATTAGTGTTGGTTGGTCATTAGTTGCGATACATTGTGTGCTTAGCGGTTTAGAGCCAAAATGAATTAAATACATTACTAGCAGTCTCTATTACCGATTAGGATAATTCAAATAAACTAAATGTTTAAATCCAACTTGCAATACTTGTAATTAGTTCAACTACTCATTCTTTACTGTAATTAGCCAGTAACATTAGAAGTTACTGCCTTGTGATTATAATTTATTTAAGTCAAATATAAATATTTAAATTTTGACCCTGATAGACTTTTGCAACTATTCATTGATATTTTTTATAAAAGCCCTTGAAATAGTACTTCTTTTATGCAAATATACTATAGATCCGAAAATCAATTGATTTCCTCTACTTGCAGATTTTTAATAATCATTCATACCGATAAGAATATCTCATATTATAATAGCCATAATTCATGTAATTTTTTTAAAATTTGTATCTATTGATTTTTTTAGTATTTTTACTATTAAAATCGGAAATTTTGAAATGCTTATTTAAGAAAAATAACATCCTATAGTTGATGGAGAGAAAAAATGTTTTTGAGTTATTGACAAGTTATTCAAGCTTTGACATATTTGATGTTGTTAACAGACTATTATTCGAATATTTTCTTTCAAAAATGTAATAGTTTAGATGTGGTACATCATATGAATTTTTGAAATACATCTCGAACTAGCAAAAGAAATAAATTACGTGTTCTTCTATAAACAAACGCAAAAGTAACTCCAAATATTGTTTCAGCTTGCAGTCCGTGTTTTTCTTATTTCCAGCAATTGAACATTAGAAATGTTTAAGTTTGCATAGTTTAAATATTATGCTGATTCGGTATTTATAGAATTGTGCAAAAGTATTGGTAATAGTTCTTGAAGTTTACTTGCTTGCCATGTATGCTATTGATGTAGTATTGATGTACCTACTCATAATTTAAATATGAGAGAATATGTAAAATGTTAACTTACATTTTTTCGTTTACTTTCATTTTAATCGAACTATTATATATAATACTAAAACATTTTTATTATTGAACTAGTATCGATAGTTTGCGAACACTAGCCTAAAGATTTAAGTGAATTCCCCTTTAGCGCGTACAAACTTTTTACTGGTCAAAGCAAATGTGAATAGCACTAATTTAATTCTTGTTCTTAAAAATTCTTGTTTTTCACCAATTTTAATAGGTTTTAGAGATTAGGAACAAATCACCCATTTTTGTATAAGATTAATGTCTTTTTTTACACGTTTTTTTTACACAGATTCTTCTGGAACCAATCTCCGTGTAAAAACAGACTTAGGTGTATATATATATGGACGAAAAAAATCATGGATGTATTAATTTAGTAAAAGTGATCGAAATTTATAATCAAAATTGTCAGTTTAACCAATATAACCGCGACAAAGTAGAAATTGTAAACATAAATTACTATCAAAAAGTATATTCTGAAAATTATTAAAAATAATAAAATTTTGAGGACGGCTGAAACATATCTTCAAATTAATTTACAATAATAGATTACCAAACAATTGTGTCATCACTAAAGCATATAAAATAATATTTGGAATCATGGGTCGATTGTTTATTCTAATGTAATCAGTAAAGGATCGCATCTAAACTGAGAGCTGAAAAGTTAATTTCATTAATGTGAATTTGCCATTACTTACATAATCAGAAGTTAACATATTATTTACTGACTTTCTGGTGTTTAGTAATTGTTTCAAAAGAGAATTATATTGAAAGATTCCCGAAACTCGTTTCATAATTTCCAGTGGTTTATTCTGATAACATTTAAAATCTAAAACACTTAATTATTATCAAAATGTGTATTGATATTTCACGAACAAAATCGCTCTCAGCGCTCCGTAAAATAAACAAACACGCAAGAACGACGACGCACTGTATCGCCCATACGGTTAACTCATATCGCTTGAACTCATATCGCTCGAACGGCTTCAAGTCGGGATGATTCGAATCAGAATTGAAATCGGAACAACTCATAACGCCGCTTGATTCGGTTTGACTCATATGAAGTCGGAACAACTCAGAACGCCGCTTGATTCGGTTTGGCTCATGAAGTCGGAACAACTCATATCGCCGCTTGTTTCGGTTTGACTCATATGAAGTCGGAATAACTCAGAACGCCGCTTGATTCGGTTTGACTCATATGAAGTCGGATGATATAGTTAGTCGATGAATGCGGTTAAAGTCATATAAAGACGATTGGAGTGGGCTGATACATTTAAGCATATGAAAGTCGGGTGGCTCGCATGATTTAATTCATTATTATTTTTTATATTTATGATATTTATTTTTTATTTATTATAATATTGAATTGAATTAAAACATTTTTTTATATTTATATTTATAAAAAATTTTATATTTATGAAAATTGTGTTAATACATATTTTATCACAGTAAATATTTCGCGGCTTGATGCGAGTTGATTCGAATCAAGTAAAATCTGATTCGAATCAAGTCGTTAAAGGCTTGATTCGAATGATTCGAATCACTTGATTCGACTTGGCACATCACTACTTGAAACAGTATGATTTAAGGAATACACGAAATCAAAAAATTTATTCTAGAAATTAATATATTATATACTGCTTATACTATAATTATATTAATTCAGTCGTATTATATTTTTTTCTATCTATTATCTCAGAGTTCATATCATCAGGCGTGTCCATTACTCACTGGTTCGTTCTAGGATTAATGTTGATAATTTGTATGATATGATAATCGTTATCGTTATCTTATTCCCAGCATGGCAAAATGTATCCATTTGGACATGTATTACAATGAGTTACCGCGATTAGTTACTTCTCACTAACCGACGGTTGTATACATTGACAGATGCGGGTAATTATACATTTAAATTTGTATGTTTCATATTACTGGTGTTCAGTTTTAACGGTGCGATTCAAATGACTGTCCTATATTGTGCATGTGTTAATAAATATGCTCGTAGTGATATTGTGCACTACGCGTAGACCATTATTGATGCAACCACTTTGGCGCCCGTTTCATTTTCTTTTGCTACCTAGTTATAGTGGATTATAGAATCAGCACAATTCGATCGATATTAATTTTTGAGTGTATGAATTTAATATTTTTATGTGAGCTTTTGTGTATCTTGATTCATATTTGTTTTATCATAATTCCCGGGTTGGATCTCCCTTCTTGCAGCCTGTTGTCAAGCAGTATTGACAACGTAAAAGTAGCTGTAAGTGGAATTCTGTATTAAGGCAATTAAGGCATCGTGCCTTAAGTCAAATTGCTGGAACTTTCCGTACCAAAAATTATTATTTTTTTAAAAACAATTAACATTTTTGAAAAAATTTTACTTCTAAAAAATTAGATTTTTGAAAAACTTTAAATTTGACAAAAAATTACTTTTTTAAAAAAAAAAAATTATCTTTTGAAAACAAAATTTTTTTGAAAAGAAAAATGTTTTCTTCATTTTGACATATTTTGGAAATTCTGAACTTTTTTTCAAAGCAATCGTATTGCTTGAACTGCATAGAGACGAAATGTCAAAGCGCCCAAGTGCCGCGCCGCCGTGTAACGCATGAGCATTGGTGCGGAACGCATAGAAATGTTAAAAAAATTATACTTATTGTTAAAATCTCTATAAAATATCTGATCATTTGATGTGCATATGTCTAATGATCATTTTCAACCGCCAGATGACATTTTTTGTACTTTATTCATTAGATCTCCGAAACCGTTAGACCTGCTTTCATGAAAATTCAATTTCTGATCAATTCTTCATCTTGTCAATACAAGTAAAATGTTATTTTTATTATTCAAATCAGACGCTCCGTTCTCTTAAAAACTGAGTTACCGTTTTTGGCACTTTTTGCCCCGTATCTTCGGAACGGCTAGACCTGCCTTCGCCAAAAACTAATCAGCACGTCTCCTTATCAATACGAATTGAATGTTCTTTTAATTATTCAAATCGGTTGATCCGTGTTCCCGAAATCGTCGACGAAAATTTGTATCTGCACACACAGACATACACGCACACACACACACGTACATCCATTTTTTCTAAGGTATGCCAAAATGTTCAGAAAGTTTTGAAACGTAAAGATATATAAAAATTTTCATTTTCGATTTTTTTGGGATTACTATAACTTGCCCTAAGGGAAGTTAAATATTCATCTTATATTAGTATTATATAATATAAAATAGTTAGTAATTCCAGTGTTCTCAATTACTGTCATAATACTTATAAATATGTTCGAACAAAGTACACATTATTTTTTTATTTTTTACACATATTTTGTTTGAAGATACTGATCAGCAATTGGCAAAATAAGCATGAAAAATATTCTAGAATATACAAAGTCTCTGTGAGAAATAATTCCTGTATAAATTTATTAATTTCATTCTTCTAGAATTTATTTTAAATCAATTTTAATTTATTTAAATAATTATACTGCTTACTTCAAAGAAATCATAAAATTTTGATGAATGCATTCTTGAAGGTTCAGGTTTCAACTTAAAATGCTTTAATGCCATTTTGCAGTTTTCATGCTTCATTTTATATACCATCATTAATAAAGATTGCCATTGAATCAATGCGAATGCAAGGCAGTATCACGTTGACTAATTGTGCATTGGTCTAGCTCCCCATTTTGTAATTATGCAGCTATCTATATTATTTTTAGTTTGTAATATCTGGATACAAAATATGCATAAAATATTTGACACTTTTGCTAGATATGCTAACTTAACTAAATTATAATATAAAATAAGGGACAATTGCTTGAAACAGAAGGATTTTTTTTATCATAATCGATTTCTTACTGTAATTGTTTTAGTAGAAGTAGAACTATTACAACTTCTTTGCTTTTGTTTAATATCCAACCTCTCAATATGGCTGACGTTACTGAGAAATTTATTAGATTTTATCCATCAAATGTCTAGAAAGTAATTTTAGTGTTCATTATTATATTATTCATCATTTTACTTTTTGTGTTACTTGAATATCCTATTTACTTCTTTACTTTTTTGTTTCGATTTATGATAAACATAGATTATTTTTGACTGCACGCACTATAAATTCAATATTGAACTTGAACCGTCTCTTCAGTGCCAGCGAAATGTATCAGATCTTTTGCTAATGTATAATCGTTCGCGTGTTAGGTGTAACGTAACTGTATATATTGACTGTGAAAATGGCCCGGAAATCGGACTAATATATGATGGGCGATCAATAGGGGAATTAATGCAGGATTATTGTGGTTAATGATCTTTTATTGTGATGGATTCCACTTCTATTTTTACTACTTTCTGGACAGTGTCAATTCTCCGACGGTTGTTAATTCGTGTTGCTAATATACAAAGGTGCATTTGCAATATACCTCAGAATTTTTGACTATTTCCTTCGAATAGATGAAATTCTCGATCTACTGGCGCAACCTCACTTCTCAACGCCATAAGTCCAGATCGGTTTTATGATCGTTTGATAAATTAATATTTTGTTTTCTAATAATAATTTAGATTTACTTCCAAATAACCAGAACAGTGATCACATTTTTTTTCATCCATTTGTTTTACTGTTGATGTGAGTAATCCAGTTTAACTTGCTATCCTAATGCATTCCTAAATTTTTAACAGAAAACAGATTCATGGATAATTGTATTATTGATGGATGCCAACGGTCATATACCCTTAATGTAGATGTTTGTGGGGAAACGACTGGAAAAATATGGTATTTATTGGGCAACCAATTTTTGATTTTAAAATGAAATTTCTTGATATCATTATGCTTCGAGGCCTTCTGATCATTTGGCATTTCTTCAAAAAAAAGTTGTTTTCCGTGTATTGTTAGAAAACATTCGATTTGCGACAGGCGGCGCGAAGAGTTGATTCTTTCGAGTAAGTGCATAAAAGTCATTTGACGGTAAAAACCTTTGTGGTCAGTATCGGTCTATATCGAGAACTTTCAAAACTTAGTTGTAATACTTCAAACAAACGATTGCAACTTTTATATACGAAATGTTGGCATTGTAAGTAACATAGAATTACAAGCAACCGTCTCTTCAGTGCCAGCGAAATGTATCAGATCTTTTGCTAATGTATAATCGTTCGCGTGTTAGGTGTAACGTAACTGTATATATTGACTGTGAAAATGGCCCGGAAATCGGACTTCAGCATTATACACACATCGCGTATTCATACCACAACAGCCTATCTACAAATGCACATTCATAATTCGATCTTTATTGAAAACTGTGTTTTCAAGGCTAATGCAAATATATATATTATTTATAGACTTTATTTAATATATAATCGGCAAAATTCCATTACGTGTTTTTGTAAATTTAAATGAATTGTCGAACATGTTTTAACTCATACGCAGTTATTTTTGACTTATAATGGAATTTAAATATTGTTTTAGTTTTGATTATATTCACAATATCCACCATTCAAAATCCTAGTACCGCAAAAAAATCTAAAATGATTTTTTTTAACTATGATTAAGTAGTAATCAGAAAAAATATAAACTATTGTGCTCGTTATTATAATTTTGGTAATCGTAGTGGAGTTCTACATACATCCATACATGACGTGAAAGTAAGTCCAACTCCATTTTAATGCATTAATTTATTGAAGGGGTGCTGTTTTTCATCTTCTAATATATGATGGGCGATCAATAGGGGAATTAATGCAGGATTATTGTGGTTAATGATCTTTTATTGTGATGGATTCCACTTCTATTTTTACTACTTTCTGGACAGTGTCAATTCTCCGACGGTTGTGTATTATTGTGTTGCTAATATACAAAGGTGCATTTGCAATATACCAGAATTTTGACTATTTCCTTCGAATAGATGAAATTCTCGATCTACTGGCGCAACCTCACTTCTCAACGCCATAAGTCCAGATCGGTTTTATGATCGTTTGATAAATTAATATTTTGTTTTCTATAATAATAGATTTAGATTTACTTCCAAATACCAGAACAGTGATCACATTTTTTTTTCATCCATTTTGTTTTACTGTTGATGTGAGTAATCCAGTTTAACTTGCTATCCTAATGCATTCCTAAATTTTAACAGAAACAGATTCATGGATAATTGTATTATTGATGGATGCCAACGGTCATATACCCTTAATGTAGATGTTTGTGGAAACGACTGGAAAAAATATGGTATTTATTGGGCAACCATTTTTGATTTTTTAAAATGAAAATTTCTTGATATCATTATGCTTCGAGGCCTTCTGATCATTTTGGCATTTCTTCAAAAAAAAGTTGTTTTCCGTGTATTGTTAGAAAACATTCGATTTGCGACAGGCGGCGCGAAGAGTTGATTCTTTCGAGTAAGTGCATAAAAGTCATTTGACGGTAAAAACCTTTGTGGTCAGTATCGGTCTATATCGAGAACTTTCAAAACTTAGTTGTAATAATACTTCAAACAAACGATTGCAACTTTTATATACGAAATGTTGGCATTGTAAGTTACATAGAATTACAAGCAAAAAAATTTACAAATTACATACAACATATACCACGGTTGGATTGAACTTGTTGAACTTTTTTTCTTTTCTTTGCTACTAACTTTTTATACATTCAGAGTTCCGTATCATTATTTTAAATCTTAACATATTTCTAAATGTTCACATTTAGTACAAATTTAGGCAATTTATTTTTAGAATAACTTTTTGTATATTATTTATTAAGAAATCTAGAAATTCTTGCAATTTGCCTGCAGAGATATACATCACTAGTTTGCTAATGTGAGATAAACGATATGATATATGAATGAATATTACCCGTAGCCGCTCGCGATTGTACGAATCGTTTATATTCTGCGTGATTCTTCCACTTTGATTGATAAAAATATTTGTGGGTGTAACTTCTCTGTCGGTCAAGTTCATATAGAAGTCAAATTGTGACATAATATATATTTGGTTAATTCGCAATGATAATAGCGGAACTTTCAAGATTGTTGGCAGTGAAAAATATTCAAATTTAATTCCTGTCCGACCTTCACATCGGAATAAATACGTGGGTATAAATTATTGTATTTATAAATTTAGAGTATATATTCGCAAAAGTATTTTTGCTAATTTTAAAAACTGTAGTCGAAACAAACTGAAAGACTTTTCGCGTGAATTTATTCGTTTGAATTTAGACATTTGAAAGAATTTTATTGAATGGTACATGTTTTTCATTATTAAACTATTCTTAGCATATATATAAATATATATATATATATATATATATATATATATATATATATATATGTCACTTTTTGCTATTCTAAATAATGCGTTTGCAAATTGGTATGAATTGTAAAATAAAATTGCTTTTGAGATTATACTCAGTATTGATAATTAAAGGATTGGGTAAAGCTAATTTATTTGCAGACTTTTGTTATATTTTTTAATGTAAAACTTGGCCTTATATTAAGAATAGAGCAGTCTGCACTGTATTGAAGAGGTCTCTTCATGTTTGCATTCATGAAACAACAATGATGTTGAAAGATCTAAATCTCTAAAAGTTTAAGCCTCGATTAATCTCGTTTGTTCATTATAAATATTGTGAATGGATTGAAATAGCATGCACGTAGTACATCTAGACTACGGTGCGGTTATTATTAATCCAAATCTCACTAGTTTAAAATTGTCTAAACATTTGTTTCGCGGAAACAAATGTAATCAAATTATTGACGCACATTCGAAAACAGGATCGGGAAATTAACTTGTTTACACATACAACTGGACTGATTCATATGTCATTTATTTCAAAGTTGTTGATGGGGTTTTTGTAACTTGCTTCTACGCATGACTTGTCAACATCAAAAATAAATTACAGTATGTTTTGAAGAAAAATATTTTTAGATTATATACCATTTAAACAATCATTCTCATGATTCATTCTTAAACACTTTGATTCAAGAGTTTATTGTATCTAGTTTTTAGTAATCTCGGCTAGATACTACCTAAATAATTATGATTTTTCTTCAAATTCATTAATCGGATTTATGACCTGAATGAAGTATACCTGTACAGAGTGCTTCTTTAAATAATCTAATATATTTTTAAATGATCAATCTGTACACACATTAGTAGAGATGTTATTGCAAATGATTAGATGATTATTCAAGCAGTTGTTTTTCAATTTTGTTTTAGTTTATACTTAAAATTTATCACAAGAGCAAAACTCAAAAAAGTGAATACTCAAAATGATAGCATAGTTAGGTTGTCCTCTTTTTATGGTGGAATTGTGTTCGTAGTCGAAATGAAATAATACCATATTAAGAGGTATTTGACAATACTTAACGGAGCTTTATTGTTTAAATAATCTTCTGATCTTTAAATAACCGTGTTTATCGTCACATGCTACAATCTTACAATGTGATATATGCAGAAGGAATGCACTATTCGTACCGGGTAATGTGCCAAATTTGAACGTCATAGATTTTGAAACGTCTAAAACAACACTATCTAGTAGCTGGTCATAATGTCCGCGAAACAACATGTATGACGTGTGCATTCGCTAAATTTAACTTTCTACTTGTGTTTATAGTCGTTTATGGTCATAGTAATCAAATTAACATGAGTAAAATTTAGCGAATACTTATGTAATTTATAGATTATTATATATGAGTACATCAGTAGTACAATGTATCTGCTGATGAATGACATAGTGACGTCGAAAGTTTTCACTAACTTCCACATATTTATTTGCATTTCGAGAATATTTAGCCATGATTATTTTTCCTTAATAACTGTCACGTTATTATATTATAATTTGCTTGCTACTTAATGAGTTTTAAAGGGCACATTACTAAATTTGTATACATACATTTTAAATATTTTATAATTTTATAATCGACTTAATGGCTGCTAACACTTCAACATTATTTTCAATGTATTTACATTATTATGTTGAAATTTCTCATACTAAATGTTTATATTAAATGTAATGTACGTTATTATATTTATGCAAGCAAAGTTTTCACGAGAGCATCTTAAACAGATGCATATCATTATTCATTTTATTAAATATATTAATATCACACGAACAGAGTGTTAATAAATAAAGCTATTATTTACTTTTATGAGCTTTTGAATATAAATCATGCTGTTTGATGCTTATTGATAGTTATTACAATATTCCAACTATAAAACTTCAATTTCGATAATTTGATAAAAACATTCAGTGATAATTTGTTCAGAACTTTATGTTGTTGAAATTCAGATTAATTTAGAGATTATTCAAATACGCATTTGAATAGTTTTCAAAATTTCCTTCGTTTTATTTCTGTGGTTTATTTGGCAATGCTACTAAAATGTTCGTTTAAGTTATACACCAGTGCGTTTTATGGCATTCTGAACTGATTTAAATATGGAAGATTTATATTATATATGAATATTTTGCTGCTAGTTTTCTGTTTTGCTTATTTTGTCTTATTAAAGTTTTTTTCTCTTGACTTTAGAAATGTGTGCTTAATAACAGCGCACTCTCTTTCGAAGATCGAGAATTCATATTCATTTTAGTTCAAGGAAAATTTAACTTTGCATAAAAACTTCACGAGCTTGAAAGCATACGAGTCGTCCGTGGAGCAATTGTTTATTTTTCTATTTTTGCCATCATTATTTTTAATTTTGCGTAAGATTTTGAAGTATTTTTATAGGTAAACTCGAGCAAGAAGAAGTTTTCTGTGGAGCAATTGTTAATTTTGCATATTTCGAAATATACCAGATTTTTATTGTTGTTTAGAGGCGTTGTTATAGGTAAACTCAAACGAAACAAAATTATATAAGCTATCAAAGCAATCAAATTTTGTAATCTTGTACTTTTAGTTTTCCCGTATCATCCACATATGGTCTATTTATTTTGGATGTAGGTAGTATATTTTTAGTAGTTATGGTACATGGTAAATGCGAAAATATGAATGCTGGTTGAAGCAGACGGTGAATTTCTAAATTTATGTGTTCTAACAACAATCAGAGCTATGTGTTCTAGGAGTTGTTGATGTTGTGCAGTCTTTAATTTACGAATATGAGGACGTAACAACTTTCTTCAGATTCTTTCACCTGATATGCCAAATAAAGAGAAAATCCATGTTGCCAGCTTCGGTGGTTGTCAAATTCCCCTGAACCTGCCTTTTTACTTTATCCATGCCTTCATGCGTCGTAGCGTATGGTCTATTTATTTTGGATGTGGGTAGTATATTTTTAGTAGTTATGGTACATGGTAAACGCGAAAATATGAATGCTGGTTGAAGCAGACCGTGAATCTCTAAATCTATGAATATGTCTCTTACAGGGGGCATTTAGAATACATCTACGGTTCGTGTTCTAACAACAGTCAGAACTATGTGTTCTAGGAGTTGTTGATATTGTGCACTCTTTAACTTACGAATATGAGGACGGCCGACTTTCTTCAGATTCTTTCACCTGAAATGCCAAATAAAGAGAAAATCCATGTTGCCAGCTTCGATGGTTGTCGAATTCCCCTGAACCTGTCTTTTTACTTTACCCATGCCTTCATGCGTCGTAGCCCTCGACGTAGCCAGTAGAAAACTAATAATGTTTTACTTTTATTCGTATTCACGTCATATAATATAATTTTGATTAGACTCACTTATATTTAAATGTTTTTATTTTCAAACAATAATGCTGACACTGTCGGTGCAGGTGATAAATATTAAGAAGCGATTTTCGAGAAACAGATGATTTGGTAGAATAACTAAAACCACATTTAGGAGAAAATATTCACAAAGCATTATATCCAAGCAAATATTAAATAAATGAAAACATAATAATAATACAGACTTTACCGAACGTACTTTAGCATCTAACTTGTATCGCATGTTACTTGGTTTTTAGATCGCAAAATTCGACCTACACCGAAGCTGGCAACATGGGTTTTCTTTTTATTTGGCATTACAGGTAAAAAAATCTGAAGAGAGTTGGCGGTCCTTATATTATGCATACTCGATTCCATACAGGTCCTGATCTAAGTGGCATGGATATATATTCCAGCAGTGTCTCAAAAGGCCATTGCCTTTTCGAATCATTTTTGGGATCTTGAATCTCAAGTGATAATCCGATATCTCTGCTGCTTGATATCAGATTTGTCAAAATGAGGACAGAACCCGGAAACAGTGATCGCTAATCCACGTTCTTACCGCATAGCCATGATCGAGTTCTCAAGCAATAAATTACAAGTAAAATCAAAAAAATATATGCCGTTTTTCGATTTTTTGTTATGAATACAGCTAAATGAAAATGAGTTTGTACATATAAAATTATGTCATCGTATTGCGAATTAACACTTACAGTCCCATATAATGTGATAATTTTATACACTCGGGCAGTGAATGTAACAGTCCAATAGGCGATGGAGCATCGCGTATACTTGGCACTGTTTTGGCATAGTTCACACTTGTGCCATCCTGATAAATCACTCTCCCTAGATTCTTTCAAATCCGTTCGCTAGAATTTAAAGCGGCCACCGCGACACTTGGTTACATGGTAAATATAGCTTAAATAGTGCTTACAAATTTTGTGATAGGCCACTTCAATATCGGCAGGATTACCGGCGGCATTGTTCACGTTCTATACGATGTTGTAATAGATTTTTATTAATGTCACTTTGGTTATTGTAGCTCGTTTTGGTAAGCCAAATTTATATTTAAATATATATATATATATATATATATATATATATATATATCGGTTTTCAATTCCCTCGTAAATATTTGCATAAATAATAACTCCCGAGAATTTTTTTCAAGCCTTTTGAATCGATATTTGTTTTTACTTATTTAATTATAGGAAGGATGACATAAGAACGTATTTTTACTATTATTTACAATGGTATTTTGAAAATAGTTTTATGAATTTATATATGGCACTGAAATTTAATGTCCTAAATGATTATTGACTCAATTGTTTTCTTATACTTGTATTTTTTATAGCGACGTTACAAAAATCTCAAGCACGAAATAAATCGACTTCTTTTGTTTTTAAAAAGAAAACAAACTCAGCTCATGAATCGAAGGCACAATGAAGTGTGCCAAATCATGGCTACGTGACAACATTTCTCATAGAAAAAATATCGCCCACTCTTATGTTGCATTATCAAACTTGAAGGGTAATTGAAAAAGTTGGCATTGCTTCTGCTCGCTTGTTTTGTAATTTGTTATTTACCTGGCGCTTTTAATTTGCTTAATGAAGACACATTGAGTCGCTTTAATGCTGAGAAATTCCTCAATTTTACTAGTTTACATGAACGTTTTATTATCATTCGTTACGAATTTTATTGCACTTTACGTGCTTAAAACTTGATATATAATAATTGTTACATATAATATGTTGTCGTAGGTTTTATATAGTGATCCATAATTATCTTCAATAAACGTCTACAAAATCTTAATTAATAAATATAACATTGGGGTATTGCATTGTGCCTATAGGCAAATTGCTATAATTTCTCATTATATAAATAAAATAGACATCGCTACTGCACGATGTCAGTATGTCTAGGGGTTCGAATTCAATACCTCGTCCACGCATGTCCGTGAGCTTAATTACACCCTGGAACATCCTGCCTTATTATAAATATGGTGATTAAAATACTGAATTCAGAAAAAATGTGAAAGTTACAAAAAATAAATTAAATTATTGCATTGTAGTATTTTTTATATTTTAAATGTAACAAAATATTTTCACTGTTATTTCCAATGAATTATTATTTTCAATTAAATTTCAAACCTATATTTTTTTTCGAAATATTTGAATTAATTTGTAACTATTGTGAAAACCGTTGAGAATTGTGAATATAAATATAAATTTCTGTAAATAATGATATATGTATACTTATATTAGTTTCTACAAAAGATTCGAAAATATTTACTACACGAAAGTTCAAAATGATTCAAATGATTCAAATGATTTAATGAGTAGGTATCATATTTTATAGGTAGTATTACTTATTTGTTCATTTGTTATGAGAAAACTAATATTTAGTTCGGAACTTAAAATTAGAGAAGATTACTGTGACATTTCATAATTATACATATGTTAAATGATCATTTGTTGGCTCCAAAAGTCCGTTTTAGTACTTTTTCTTCGTAACTCCAAGGCGGTTGAATTTATATGTCTCTATAAAAAAAGCTAAGAGACTTTGTGTTTTTAACTATTGATATCGGTTTAGCCATAATAGATTCATACATAAATACTACAGAAATGAACAGTAAATGAAAATACTATGCAATTTACAAAGTTACTATTTCAAGATTTTGAACATGAAAATAAAATGCAAATTTAATAATTAAAGATTTGGACCAAGAAATGACCTATATGTTGGTTTAATTTTATAACATAATCGAAATACTCGATAAAGCTTTTAGAAGGATGTAATTTAAATTCGGATTACTCTCCTCGAATTATTCTCTTTTCTAGATCTGTAAATAGTCAGACACAACATGTGACTGTCTGCATATTCCCATTAACGTTATGTGTGTCATCACAGCGATATGTTGGTTTTAGTACGACTCAAATTATATAGTATTAAAGTAAAACATCATACAATTTGACATTTTAATAAATCTTACACATACGAATAATGGAATTTTTTTTTCACAGCTTTACCTAAGCTTGATGGTGATATATAAATATAATTGTACATGAAAAGTGGAATTTTGTACGATTTCTTACGGTGATCTGATGTTTTACGTGCATTTGAGAATGTTATATCATATATAATAGATATGAATTTTTCCCGAATGTTAAAATTTAAAACATATAATTATTATTAATTTTGAATTAAATTTGCCGTGAGAATTTTGCTATATATTTATATAAGGTTGAGATTAGCCTGTGTAATTATTATTACAAAATTGCTCCCGTAATCGACAACAAAAAATTTTCTGTCGATTTTTACTAAAAGACCGTTGAAATTTCTAGTGTATTTTCCTTATAACTAGTGTATTTGGAATGTTGCTTTAAGGCAAGTTGCAAAAGCTTCCCGATATGTGTGAGTAATCGGAATTTTTATATAGGGGGAAGTGTCCTAGTGGCGGACACCTAAGGTTATTTATAAATAAATAAAAAAATATTTTACAAAAAAATAAGAAATTATGATTTATGTTAGATAACAAAGTTAGAAATCAAACTAAATTAACAAAACCGCAATCTTTGCTAAAAAATAATTAATACTATCGATCAAACTTTGGTATCAAAAAATATGATTTTAAAAAGGGGCACCTATTACCGGACATTTCAAAATAACCTGCATTGATCACATATGTTGCCATCTCCACACTCTGGAATGCCTGCACATGTGTGTTTGACGAATGTTCTTATATATTGCAAAATAAAAATCACTATACCACTCTTTTGGCTGGACCACACCGATGTTTGACGAATATTCTTATCTATTGCAAAAAAAAATCACTAATCCACCCTTTTGGCTGGATCACACCGATGATCTCAGCTGGAGCCATGCTGGAGCATTCGTCATAAGATTTTCATTCTTTGACTCGGAAATACGAAAAATGGAGTATGTAATGAGCGTTATCACTCATACAGAACAAAATCAAATAATTAAAATAAATTGCGTTAACTCTTACAAGAAATATTAATATGTTTACTGTCCGGCGCTAAGGGACGACTTAGTGTCCAGGGGACAGGCATGTTCGTTCATTTGGTGGTACCTACCAAGATTGTTTAAACTATCTAATAATATTCTACCATTTTACGGATAATAATCAAGTACTACTTCTACCATTGAATGCCACTCAAATATGAATGCATAAATACACTAGAATTACTTCCATTGATATTTAGGTGACGCCGTGGCCGTGTGCGTCACAGGTGAGTCTTGGCGGGTGATCCTGCACCTGTGTGCACTCCTCGCCCCTTTCACTTATATTTTGATATAAAAAGATTTATACTCGCTTATATAATACGTGTTAAATAGAGTGCCCAGTATTAGGTGCTGTCCGGCTTTACGGGACTTTCCCCTAAATTGAGATTTATCAAATTGTAATTTATTAAGAATGAATATAAGTTCAATATTTTGATATGTTATTCAATCAAACCCTTTATATTATAAATTATATGTAAGTTCTTAAATACTCTAACTTATTTTACTTTTATTAAATATTAGGGACATTTGGGATTTGCGACAGAAAGGTATAAGGCTTGTTTACCAACAGAATATCAAAAATTGTTGCTCGATCACTTCAATTCATTGTTTTGGACGTTTTGTTATTTTGAGAAACCACCAGTACGCTTACATTTAAATGCATGATTGATATAACTTGCTCAAGCATTCATCTTGGTATTTAATGACAATATGTGTAGCAATACATCAATAATTATAGGAATGTGAATTATAACCGTTTCTTTATTTTACGATTCTAACTGTCAAATTTAATGAAATTATTGTTACACGCGGCATTATATTTGGCATCACATTTATTCGGCAGTAATTAATTATATTCTTATGAACTATGAGTTAAATGCACTTTAGACTGATTTGCTTTTTGTCAATTTGGCAGCACTTGCAATCTGAAAGCATGACATTTAAAGCTCATGGTATCTATTTTAACAGTCAAATTTGTTCGCTGGTTATTAATTTTTGTGACACCTCTACAGTAGAAAATGATTTGGTGTTCATAGGAATTTTGATTACTCTATCACTGGGTACGAAAGTGATACAGTGCACGTATTTATATAGTAGGTTTGTATTTGCAAGTTCAAAAGTTCCATTGATGTGAATGGTTGGGAAAGTATTAGATTCGTACTGGCTGTGTGATGAGCTGATTATGTTTCAGAAAAGGCAGTTCCATACGTTTAATTATTAAGTAAATTTTTAGGGAAACTCTACTCTTATTAATTCAAAACAATATGATATTCAACTAGAAATTTAAGTAGTTATTTAAATTTTGAATATGTCCACATTCCAGAACAGTTTTTAATTTTTTCAGATAATGTTTTTGATCGCACGTTTTATTAGATTAGACTATCACAGCGTGATAGTATTTTTTTCTGAAATGTTATGATGAGTTTTAAGTAATTCGAAGACTCGAGAATTTAACAGGCATCATATGGATGTCTTGTCAGGCTCCCTTGATACAGCTTTTCCAAACTCTTGATGTTTTGGTAGATTTTATTGCCTGACTCCTTGGTTTTAACAGTGAACTTATTACGATTTGACTAATTTTTGATCATAGAATAATTATATCGGTTTTTAGCTCTTTTGTCTTGATTTTGATGTTCACCACACAGAAGAAAAAGTCGTCGTGGTGACTGTAAGTTTTTTGTTTTCTAAATTACGGAGGTATCGATCGAAGAAACATTAGAGTAAACTTACTACATAATTTTGACACATAGTATGAAAGCCCATGTCTTATTTTGATTGTGAAATTCAATTTTAGAATGGTGGAAATATGCTGTCTTTACGCAGGTTTTCGATATTGGTCTAAAGCAAATTTACCACAGATGAATAAAAAACTATCTGAGTTGTGCACTCAACGTATTAGATTCGAAGCCATACCAATACCATTATAGTTATTCGACTGCGATAATAATAGCCAAAATGACTAATGAGGGTAGTTCTCCGAAACTCAAAAACAGGAGTTGTTGTGGAAACACGGAAGATATATTTGAAATCAGCGTACAATTCTAAGTACATTTAAAGAAGAAAGTTATAGAAATGAAACAAACGGGTCATGGAGTGTAAGCATTTCTGGCATTTCTTTGCAAGTATTTTTTTATTGTCTTCATTTAGATCAAATAACCCCTGAATCAACATTTTCATAATCAATAATGTAATTTGTATGTATGTACTCACATACACCGGTTTCTTCAAAGCCTTGGTATTAATATCTTATATCAAGCTTGTAATTTTTATTTTCACCATAAAAATTAATAATCTTTCTGTATTATGAAGAATTTGATTCTAAAAATGTGTCTAGAACCACACTACACCGTCTTTTTTCAAATTTTTCACGTTTTACTTTAATTACGAAATATTGTTTTTTGTTCGAAAACGCATCATAGGAAAAGTTTCGGCATTCCCTATCTCTTGCTAAAGTTGTTTTGCTCCGCTTTATTTGTCAACCCGGTCGCTACCTTTCGTCCTACGTATTGTTGCGTCGCGATATTTGTGTAATCAACGCCTCCGTGCATATTTAAGCTAATGAATCAACAATTACTTTTATATGAGCAATGATCTAATTTAAAATACGTTCGTAAATAAAATTGAAAATTAAGATTGAACATATCGTTTGTAAATGAATACTTGCGCACATTGACACAAATTAATTTTGATAATTTTTATGTTGAATAATCTGAACTGTTTAGAAAAAGCAAACTCATAATATGATTACCTTAATTAAATCATAACAATCAGTTTCGATGGTCTTTCTCTAATTTATTTCTTCTTTCTAGTTCTTTTTTTTTGTTAAGCTATAAGTATGCATTAAATGTACATACAAAATATGTTGGGTTTTTAAAGGAAGCTTCAGGGAACTCATACCAGCATAGCATGTATAGTATACGTTGATGTTATACGTAGCAAGTTTTTCGGGTTCAAAATAAATATTTTTTCAGTCTAAAATCATTTTAAAATATTATTGTCATATTTTGATTGAAAAGCTTTCCTTTATAAGAGAACTTTCTGCCACATGCGCCACATAAATGACGTAGATCTCGTCATTTACACGTCACTCGTACGCGGCCTCTGAAAGAGAGAGTGAATGATAAATGCATGAGTCGCTTTAAAATAAAATTGACTTGTCAATATCGAACGGTCAAAGAAACTATCAAATAAGCAATTTCATTTTCAATAACAGTTTAAGAGATTGATTGATTTTTGCAATTGCTACTTTTCGAGATGCAGGCGCTTTCATAAATACGCTCATTGTTCAGCATGAAACTTTTACAGTATTAAACATTTATTATCATCTTTACTATTTTTAAGTAATTTGCAGCCTTTGATTAATATTATCAGCTGTCAACAACAAAATTAATATTAAAGTTTTCTTATTCTATTGCACAATCTGAATTTTATTATTCTATTTGTGTTTCACGTGCACATCTGTCACGTTTCTCACCTGTCACGTTTCTCACCTTTGCATTTTGTATGACATAAGTGGGCGATGAATTAAAATAACTATATTCAGGATTTAATTGTTTAACTGCGGAATATCTAATATTATTTGAATTAATTAGTATTTTTTCGGTAGCTTATGTAAAACTTATGTGTATTATTTATTTAGATTCGTGACTATTCTAAATCAGATGTTGAAGTTAGAAAGCTTTTCGTTAAAGGATAATCTGGTATCTAACTAATCTGGTGATGTCCATATTCACTTGAAAATGTAGATGAAATTATGTTTCGCAGTAAAAGAAGCCCTTTTTGGAATATCTAGACCAATTTAAAAGTAGATCACAACTTAAGTGGTAATAATTCTTAAATTCTTAAAAAATTAAGCGAAGTTAAGAACTTAATAATTACAACAGTTCAAAATATTAATAGTTAAAATATAATAGATGGAATTAAATTGGAAGATTTTTTTCAACTTTTCCAACACAAGGATAATCGAGAAAAATTAATTTGCATAGAATAGTTTAATATTAGCGTTTTATAATTTAATTGATAATAAATGAAAGAATTCGAGAGAATATTTGTTTACTACTTTTTCAGATCGCTATTTCAAGCCCTTTTTTGTCTCCTTGTGTGCTAAAAAGAAGTATATAATTGCAATTCATAATATATTTAATGAAAATTGTTAATATTTTATGTTTTTGGTGAGATCTAATGTTTATCTAAATTTTAAAATAACATGTCATCATTCATTTCACTAATCTCATTGATGATGTTCTGGCAAATTAGCTTATTGTCATAAAAAAATTACTACGTATTGGTATGAGAAATAGATTATATATTTTCTGAAATGAGAATTCAAGGACTGAGCTCATTGCCGTGTATGTCATAACAGACAGGTGTGCTAAATTTATGCAACTTGGCAAGTTCGTAAAAAAATATATTTTTAATCACTCACTTTTCTTATACGAGTTTGATACACTTATTCCGGTATTTGATTCTTTTTATTTTATTCAGTTAAGACATACTTTAGGATTAGGTGAATCATAGATAAGGAAATGAGGTGAATCATAATTTAAGAACTTAAATTGTAAACCTAATGGTAAATGCTTCATTTTAAACTGCTAATGAAAATGATAATAAGCAATTTTGAAAATTAAAGTTCAAGAGATATAATTTGAGAACTACAAAATTGAATAATATTATCTTCATATATATTTTCATAAAATGCTAGTACAAGAACATACGTCATACTCACGTGCAATATATTTTATTTCAATTTAAATTAACGACGCGTTTTTTTACATTATTAAATCCTATAAATATCCGCTGCGTGAAAGTTATATTTCTCTCAATTTGTGAAAAAAATAAGTTTGCAGTATCATAATAGAATAGGCTATACATTTTTTTGGATACAGATAAATTTAATGGAATTATTTAAACTTATATAGAAAATACGAAAATTTAAATAAAAAAAACGCGAAGAGATATAGCCTACTGAGGGTAACGGATAAATCTTGGATGATCGTAGCAGCGTATTGTTTGATGTCAAAATTATCATTTCTTGATAAAGCATATAAAATTGGAAAGGTGGAATTGTTAAGTAACTTGTTTATCGTTCAATGGCAATTTTCTATTCGTTCAGGTTAAATCTATACGTCACGGTTTAAGTAGGCGAACTTGTTCACATAATCATTTAATACTCACATGTGGTCACCTGGCGCGAACGGCTTTATTCACATGGTAAATTATGTTGTCTTCTTTGACAGGGACGTGAAAAATATTTTGTATGCAATATTGTTCTTGTTTTATCTTAATATATAAAATTTTCCACTGGAATTCATAGGTAAATGATATCAAGTAAATCATATCTTATAATTCAAAATTTATGGTTCAATTCTGCCGTAAAATAGATCAATGTAATGGTAACGCTATGATATGGTGCTTCTATATATAAAATGGTACTAAAAACTGTCAAAATGCTATGTATTTGCTGTGCAGTCAGGTGCTTTAGATGTTAATTTGTTTTTGGTTGAAATTTATCGTATTTTTATAGTCGTCTTTACTAATCATTGTATTCAAATCATTTGTAAGTTTATGGCAACTAAAATGTTAGTATTATTGATAACATTGTAAAGGAATATTTTATTTTCTATATTTCTTCCACATATTTCAAATTAACATCAAATTTTCTGAAACTGAAAATGATTTTTCTTTTAAGTTTTTCTATATAGATAAAATCGATTCAGCTTGCCGTAAGTTAGAACTAGGATTAAACTAGTTATTTCTCAAATTAAATTTCATTTATTATAAATTATAATTAACTTCCCGAAGGGGTTTATGTTTTCATCAAAAAATCCGATTCGCTAATTTTATGCTTTCTCGACGTTTCAAGCCACCCTGAATCGAATGAGACCAAATTTGAAAAAAGTATGTGTGTGTGCGTGTTTTTTTGTATAGCGAAGGAAATGCCTTTATGCGTCCCAGACTGGTGTTCTGTTTAGGTATGTCGGACTCCAATACCGCCCTGGTATAATACCGACTAAAACCTCCGCTTTGCCCTTGCCCCTGGTCCCCACGGAAACCGCCGTTAGGCATTACTTTGTGGGGGGAGGATTTCTATGTGTATGTGTGTGTGTAAGTGTATGTGTATGTGAACAGATTTTTTGCCGTAAATCGACGATTTCTCGAAAACGGTTGAACCGGTTTCAAAAATTTAAAAGCCATTCGATGTATCTCGATGAGTACTAGCGTTTATCCATTTTGCGCGACGATCAACCAAGCCGTTTCTATATAAATCGCAGAAAAGTTTTTCGTCCGCGTTTTAGCCCGCAATTCTGAATCGATTTTGAAAATTCAAAAACTGTTTGAAAGATATTGGTTGGGAATCGTGCTGATTAGTTTTTTGGTACAGATCGGCCGGGCCGTTTTCTTGTACTAAAGCGTTAAAAAAAAAATTCGACGATTTTTATGATTTTTTTTTTACGGTAGATACCATAGTCTTATAGATCATACTAAAATATTACGGCCCTGCGACAAGTCGTTTAATTTTAAAAATTCTTCAAAGTTTGCAAAAATTAGTATCGTTTTTTTGGCATTTGTCAAAATTAGACCTTTGATCGACGTTTTCTTAAAAACGCCTGAACCGATTTCAGAAATTTAAAAGCCATTTGATGTATCTCAATGAGGACTATCTTTTATCAGTTTTGTGCGACAATCTGCCGAATCGTTTCTCTGTAATTTGGAAAAAAGTGTTAAACTTTTCGTCCACGTTTAAGCTCATACTACCGAATCGATTTTGAAAATTCAAAAACTGTTCGAAATATATTAGTTGGGAATGTTGCTGATTAGTTTTAGGTGAAAATCTACCGAGCCGTTTTCTTGTAATTTACTGTTAAAAGAAAAATTTAAGCCGATTTTTGTGGAACTTTTTTTGGCGATAAATATCCTGGTCTTATAGTACTTACTAAAATATTACAGGCTTACGACAAGTAGTTTAATTTTAAAAATTCATCAAAGTATGAGAAAATGAGTAGTTTTTTTTGACGTTTGTTGAAATTAAAATTAGACGATTTACTTGGTATAACGATAGAGTACTTGGTCTTGATGAACATAGAAACCATTAAAGTTCTACGGAAACTGGTTCAATTATAAAAATTATTGATTTTTAAAAATTTGCTTTTAGAAAATACTCCGAGTTGACGTGTTCGTTCGATTTCAATTATGTGTAATAAATCCACTCGGAATACTTTTAATCAATCATAAATTAATTTTTATTGGTTATGTCGATTATTTACACTTAGGGAAGTTCATGTAACTTGCCGCAAGGCATGACAATCTCACCTGTTTTAACAAATACTATATTATTCTTATCTCAACCCTGTCTGGTCAAGTTCAGGTTTTTGTGCATAAAATCTTTTCGCGCTAATTGCGTGGGTTGATCCCCCAGTTCGGATTTTGTTTTACTTCGCAACTGTTTGATATTATTTGTTCAACGTATTGCTAATATACGAATAAACCGATCAAAATAGGTGTTAAATTTATTTTATCAAGTTTACATTATAACTGAAATGTTTTAATAGTAGTGCTGATGTTGATGAACTTGTAGCAGATTGTTTTTTAAAAAATGTGATTGTGTTGTTGTGTATAACATTTCGTCATTTTTTGGATTATGATTTGAAAGGTAATATTTTATTATGAATAAAAGTGAAGTAGCTTTATATATGCACACACACACGTGTGTGTGTATTTTGAGAGATGTACAGCTTCGAATATTCTTACTCTCACCTGTAGTGTCATAAGGTTATATGAAAGTTTTGTATAGCTTATGCATTGGATAAATTTTTAATGATTGGCCAGTTTCATTGCTTACCTTATACGTCATTGTATTTTGAAGTTAAATTGTCCTTGACCTAGATCTGTCAGTAATAATTACCCAATGGGTTAGTAAGAGCATATGTTCAAAAACTATTAAGTATTTTTAGCTTCATCAATAACACATAAGAAAGATAATAGCATAGTTATCCGCCAATGTTCTCTCTAGTTTTATTTCGACTACTATTGCTGATTAAAAGTAATTTTATATCGATGTTAAAATGATTATTTAATTTACTTTAAATATTTTAATATTTGATCTAATATAGCACATCTTAAGAAAATTTAAGAAAAGACTATAATATTTAATTTATATTTTATTTTTAACGTTAATCTAATCTAACTTAACATGACCTATGAGCTGAGCTAGCTTCTTAAACGACCTGGGTTTTATAGATTATAAACCAAACTGTTGTTCTTCCTATGTGTAAAATTTTATTATTACAAATTCAGTAATAGTGATGAATTTTTTATTTAGGCCCAGGAAATTATTATTATTTCTCTTGGAAACGTATTGTTTTTATCTACATTTCCAAGTGAAAATCAGTTCTTGGCCCATAGCTATAAGCATTAGACTACGGCTCAAGCCTAACTATTAACATTTTTGAATTTATTTTTTAATAGGCATTATTTTGTGCAATGATTCAATAAAATTACTTAAAATCAAAACGACTGCTATTCAATCTTTAATAATGATGTTATATTACTATATATAAATTTTATACTTTGGTTTAATAGTGGTTACCCACGTGGATTAGAGGTTAGATCTATGCGATTTCAATCAGAAGTTTCAGGTTCGATACATGCCTCGTGCAGCTGATATTGAGCAGTAGTGACTTGGATTTTTACTTGAAAATATAGATAGCAATATGTTCCTAATAATAAGTAGAAATAGCGACTATTCAGCATTGCTGCATTCATGAGAACTTATCAGCAGAGATTGGACAACTGTTTCGTTTGCCATCTATAAAACTGCTGTAATCAGTTAGATCAAATAACCACAATACCTTACCTCAAGCTTCTGGTCGCTGTTCAAAAAATATATAACTAGTGGGGCGCATGGCATCGTGCCTTAAGGCAAATTGCTGTAACTTCCCGTACCAATTTTTTTTTTTTTTTAAGATTAACATTTTTGGAAAAAAATTACTCTGAAAAAATTAGATTTTTGAGAAACTAAAAATTTTTGACAAAAATTTACTTTTTTTTTGAAAAAAAAAAAGAATTTTTGAAGAAAAATTTATTTTGAAATATTTTGGAAATTCTGAACTTTTATTCAAAGCAATCGTCCTGCTTTAACTGCATAGAGACGAAATATCGAAGCGCGTAAGCGCCGCGTCGCCGTCTAACGGATAAACATTTTTACGGAACCCATAAGAATGTAAACAAAATTTTTACTAGATGCGAAATGGCATTTTTTTTACTTTTTTTACTAGATCTCCAAAACCGCTAGACCTGCCTTCATGAAAATTTGATCAGTTCTTTATCTTGTAAATACAAGTAAAATGTTTTTTGAAATATTCAAATCGGACGCTCCGTTCTCTTAAAAACTGAGTTACCGTTTTTGTCACTTTTTGCCCCATATCTTCGGAACGGCTAGACCTGCCTTCGCCAAAAACTAATCAGCATGTCTCCTTATCAATACGAATCGAATGTTTTTTTAATTATTCAAATCGCTTTATCCGTGTTCATGAAATCGTCGACGAAAATTTGTATCCGAACACACACACATACATCCATTTTTGCTAAAGTATGCCAACATGTTCAGAAGGTTTTGAAACGTAAAGAAATATAAAAAAAATTATTTTCGATTTTTTTGCGATTACTATAACTTACCCTACGGGAAGTTAAACAATATAAATTATTTAATACTGATTATTGCAAACAATTTTGTGTAATAAAACTGTGAAATATTTAATTCAATCGATATATTTATGCAATTATTCGAAAGCATCTTCTAATACTTACATGAGTTAAATTTGTTCACTGCTTTTTGCTTATTGCAGAATTTTGACATTATTACCTATATTACTTCTTTGATATTCTAATTTGGTTTAATAAAGATGACTTTCAGTTGAAATCTAAATGAATATCCAAGGTAATCAGTTTAAAATAGTGTAATTGCCGGCATTAGATGTTAAGCATATTGGTGTCATCGTCATTAAAATCACAACCGAGCGTTTGCAGCTTTAGTTCGGGCGTATTCTTAATGCGGGAAGAGCAAAACTATCGAATCGCCTGTCATCAATTTGAATTCTTCGCTGACTTGAGATGCAAAAAGCCACATAAAATCATGCGAAACATCGATAGAAACTTTAAATATATGTGTAATAAACGAAAAATTCTAAGAGCTATTAATCATTGCAGTTGCAGTAGATATTTTTAATATTAAGTATTTGTTGTGTTTTATAGAAGTTTACTTTTTTCACGCAAAAATTTATGTTTTATGATTTGTTTCTCTATATTTCTTTGTACGCATTTATAATTTTATCTCACGTGAGATAATTTTTTACCCCATTCCTGCTTTACGTGAAGAGGTATAGGACACTTTGTACATTGTTGGGACATTATGAGCTTTCAAGTGCAACTTTAGAGCTTTAGGTAAAATCATTATTTATCAGTTATTGTGATTTCTTTTATTAATTTTGCTTTTGAACTAACCGTGAGTAAAATGTAATACTAACAAAACACATATCATTGGTTTTTATTTTTTCACTTGAAATTTCTCCATAATAAAAATATCAAAATATTTTACCATTTCACAAGTCTGATCAAATTCGCTATCTTTTGATGGAACTTAAGCACTTTTTTTTAAAGGAGGGCTACTCATTATAACCCATTATAAAAAATTTAATAGGAAGGCGACCCATTATAAAAAATTTAAATGCATAGTTCAACAAAAAGTCTCAATTCTTGAAATCTTGGGGATTTTTTTTTTAGGTTTTATAGTTGTGGTTTTTTACTGTGGTCCTGAGAGTTGGCATTCACGGTTATGGTTCCAAAGTTTAATAGTGTCAAGTAATGTCCCAACTAAGGCCGAATGGGTCTTGTGAGTTTGTATGTACTAGTAGTCATATCTCCTTAAAATAACATTCGGAATTGTATTACTATTTTGTACTTTTGTTCCTTATATTAGGTGCGCAACTAAGTTCTCGCTGTTTGTCAGTATATGGCTCTAGCAGTAAGGGTTGGTCGATTTTGACAAATCCAAAACGTCTTGAAGCAAGCTTAGAGTAAGTAAACAAACTGCTGCGACACATAATTGATTTCGTTTTTGCATTATATACTTCTGGTTAAGTGAATATGTCCAATTTTATGCCAAACAATCGTTATTTGCGAGTAGTGTTGATTTTCGTCTTCCATTCAGAAAAAACGGGAACTTAAGTGCATCGAGACCTACGGAAATGTTGCTCTGAGCGAAACAACAGGCCGTGAAGGGTTTTGTCGCTTCAAAAATGGTGATTTTGATGTTGACGACCACCCTCGTGAAGGAAGGCCAAAACCTTCAAAAACGCTAAATTGAAGGCCTTGTTCGAAGAGGATTCGTGCCAAACTCAAGAAGATCTTGCTTTAGAATTAGGAATTACCCATCAAGCCATTTCCAAGCTATTGCATGCGTCGGGGATGACTTAGAAGCAAGAAACTTCGGTTCCTTGTGAGTTGAAGCCAAGAGACGTCGAGCGTCGTTTTTTCGCCTGTAAACAACTGCTCCAGCGGCGAGAAAAGAAGAGGTTCTTCATCACATCGTGACAGGTGATAAAAAATGAATACATTACAGCAATCCAAAGACGAGAAAATCTCGGTTCGGCCGAATATTCACTTCGAAGGTTATGGCTCTACATATGGTGGGACCAGGTCGGTGTTATTTGTTATGAGCTGTTGAAACCGAGTGAAACCATCACTGGAGAACTGTATCGAACTCAATTGATGCAATTTTTTTATAATAAAGTTACATTTTCATCGAAAAAACAGCGAGAACTTAGTTGCGCACCTAATATCGCAAAATATATCATATATATCGTATCTTGAAAACTAAAGCTCATAGAAAAAAACCAATGTCATTTTTGAAATCAACGCCCCAAATATACTTAAAAACAGTATTAAAATCGTTTGCACCATTTTCTTTGTTGACCTGTGATTGATGACCAATTTTACTAGTACCAAAGGGCTAATAGAGTAGCTAATTGTAACATTGTGATAGATCATTCAATTTTTTTTTATGTAAAATAACATAATTATATATGGTGGTTTACAAGCATTATAATTTTTTTACAATTATTAGAGTTGGTAATATATTGTATTTGCGTTTGATCGACTTTAGATTCGGTCTAATTTATCTCCCTCGCTTCGTGAATGAGTCAGTGCTGCTGATTTGATTCAGACATTATTATGCAATGCTACGCAAAGACAACTGAGACCTGCTGGCTATAAATTTACTAAATTAACTGTATTGTGTCGGTATTTAGAATTGGTCATTATTATTGTTTATTTGGGATTTTGTTTTTGCTGTAATCTTTTGAATCTATTTTGGATGAAACACTTTGAAGTAACTATATGCAATAAAAATTACAGCATTTGCGCGCTCATATAGAGCACATCTGCGAGTCTTGTCCATACAATCCGTACGTACTGTAAACAATTTTTAAACAGATATATCAATCATAGAATTTTATTCGGAATCATAAATATTGCGTTAATGTGTTTATAAAATAAATAATTTGTTTACCTGTTTAGTCGATCTTTACAATTAAATTTATAATTAAATGTTATATACATTAATTTATTCAGTAATAATTAGAACAAACTGCATATTTTGTGAACTTACTGCGATTGGATTTAAGCTTATTTGTTCATTTTGAATGAATGAATGTTCTTGACGAAAAATTACATTTACATATGTATTGTTTTTATGGAGTTTGATACTGTATTAATTTTCACGCCTTGATCGTAAACAGTCTTTTTTCATTCGCTGCGCTCTTAGATCATTTAACCACCTACAACATTTTATTTTTATATTCTATTCTTCTTACTTCTATTTTTATGCAATTTCAAATGGTATTTAAGTTTCGACAAACATTTCAAATTTTATGTCACGGCTAAGAATCGATCCGAGGATCGCTGGCGTTTGAGTCGGGCACGCTACAGACTGAGCTGTTTCTGCCGCAATCATAAATAGTCAAAATTATTTATTAAAAAGTGTGTTAACATAAACAAAATCTAGTACAATTTCTGGTTATTTGCTATGGATAATTATAATATGGATAATTATAATATTTTTGGTTTAATTAAAGCGGATGTAATTATCTGCCATGCTGTATCTTAAAATCTTAACTATTATCCACGTGTATCTACCTATTTAGTCATGGGCCGCGTGCATTATATCCAAACAAACTTATGGTACGCGAGTCCCTTCAACTGTAGACAGCACGCGCCAGTTTCAATTCTATATTTAGAGTTCACAAATGGAAAACTAGTGTTCGAACTAGTGTTAACCACTTAAATAGTATAAAGAAATGTAGCTGAAATTTAGAATAATTAAGTTCATAGCATTTTATAAATTTTGCAAAAAAATATAATTGTTTTTTATTTGCTGACATATATAGAATAGGTTTAAAGGTCTGCGGTTCACCAGCGATATTTAAAAAACCAGTAAAATTAGGAATTAGGAATTTTTTAATTATAATATTTGAAAGTAGAGAGAAAAAGATGTATAACCTGACACTGCCTTGATTCTTACAACGTTGCTATCGAGAGAAAACCGGCAATGTTTAAAAATTCATATCAAAATTTTTAAGTTAAGTTAAGTATTCGTTATTTAATGTTAATTTTAAGTTATATTCAAAACGGGTGGGGTTAAAGGGTCCAACTAAACCTTCATCCTGGTAAAGGTGTATGAAATAAAAAATAGCAAATAAAAAAGTAAATTAAGTTAAAATAAGCAAATTTACAAGAGAAATATTGAATAAGTAGTTATTCCAACTCTGCTGATGAAAAACCAGATCAACTTTAATTACAGTGTTCTCTTTGTGAAAAATGCTCCCATGAAAATTACATTTTGCATTGGTTGAATAATGTAGCTATTATTTTGTATTAACCTTTTAAAATTAAAATTAAACATTGGACCTGTTTGCCTCCTAGCCGTTCCAATTTACCCCGTTTATGAGGTAGAAAAGTTCATGTTACAAGTTTTTGAAAAACAGCTAAAACATTTCTAGAATGATGAATTAGCTGTGATTTTTACTGAGCATATTCAGATAGTTGTTTGTTTAATATGCGTTAAGACACAATTGTTTCTGTTTTCACAATATAAAGGCGTCAAATTTGGGCCCGCTCGTAGGTAAGTGGCTAGAACGACTAGACCTGGATCAGGGGTCTCGGGTTTGATCCCCACTTCGAGCAGCCCTGTTGTCAGACAGCAGTGACAACGATTTTTACTCGGAAATATACATAGCAATATGTTTCCAAGTGAAAACAGCCCGAAACGGCATTGCTGCACCAATTAAATGTATCACTATTTACAGTAATTGTAATAATAAAAATTCAGCCCATTGAACGTAGTTTGTAAGATATTAATCATAACTGCTCATAGAACCCGTAAGTTCTGATCGCTGTTCAAATAAATTTAAGAAAAACGTCAAACTTGACCTTTGTGCCCCCACTTTATACTATGTATATTTCAAATGTAAATATATAAATATATATTGAACATTATTTCGATAAGGTACGCAACGTCCACTCCGCCCTTTGCATGCTTACAACAATGGTAATAATACTTCATTCTACTAACTAGCTGTAAGTGGAATTCTGTCTTAAGGCAATTAGGGCATCGTGCCTTAAGGCAAATTGCTGGAACTTCCCGTACCAAAAATTATTATTTTTTTTAAAAACTATTAACATTTTTGAAAAAAATTTACTTCGAAAAAAATAGATTTTTGAGAAACTATAAATTTGACAGAGAATTACTTTTTTTTGAGAAAAATTTTTTTTTTTTGAAAACAAAAACATTTTTGGAAAAAAAATGTTTTCTTCATTTTGACATATTTTGGAAATTCTGAACTTTTTTTCAAAGCAATCGTATTGCTTGAACTGCATAGAGACGAAATGTCAAAGCTCGCAAGTGCCGCGCCGCCGTCTAACGCATAAGCATTGGTACAGAACCCATAGAAATGTAAAAAAAATTATACTTATTGTTAAAATCTCTATAAAATATCTGATAATTTGATGTGCATATGTCTAATGATCATTTTTAACCGCCGAATGGCATTTTTTTATTTTTTCATTAGATCTCCGAAACCGCTAGACCTGCCTTCATGAAAATTTGATCAATTCTACATCTTGTCAATACAAGTAAAATGTTTTTTGATTTATTCAAATCGGACGCTCCGTTCTCTTAAAAACGAAGGTACCGTTTTTGGAACTTTTTGCCCCGTATCTTCGGAACGGCTAAACCTGCCTTCGCCAAAAACTAATCAGCACGTCTCCTTATCAATACGAATCGAATGTTTTTTGAAATCTTCAAATCGGTTGATCCATGTTCCCGAAATCGTCGACGAAAATTTGTATCCGCACATACATACACACACGTACATACACACACACACACATACATCCATTTTTTCTAAGGTATGCCAAAATGTTCAGAAACCTCTGACTTGCCCTACGGGAAGTTAATAAAGCTTAAATGTTTACAGTTTTAAGCAATTTTATCACTAGACTAACTTTGGTACGGGTTCAACGTTATATTCATTTGCTATTTCTAGAATAATATTTGATTTGACTAGCCATACGAGGTTCATATCAATTCATCTTGTAACAGCCATTCACCACCAACGACGCATCTAAATAGTTGACTTATTAATATACTCATTCAAAGGGTATTTAGAATTAAATTTGATAATTTAGTTTTAATATTCAAGTTATGAAAGTATTACTATATGACTATAAATATTTTTGCGTTTCAAATTCGAAGAAACATCATTTATTTGTTATTTCTACTAAACGTGATAAATGACTTACATCCTAGAGCCTAATTTCTTTCTTTAGTTATTTCCAATATATTAAATAAAATAATTAGATTAGTTTATATGAATAAATAAACTCTGTAGTAACACGAAGGGAACCGTCATTTGGTGTAGATATTACAAAGTGTATTTTAAATGATTTGTACAACTATATCTGATAATTGAAAATGATCTAATCACTTCGTGCATAACATTTGTATACACATATTCATCAGGAAGGAAGTACCCGGAATTTTTAAATTTCGCGGGTCTGGAGTGTCTGATTGTCAAAATTTTTTTTTTATTGTGTTGGTATACATGCCCCTAAAGTATGATGAAATTTTCAGCTATATTCACTGTTTACTTTGTCTGTGGTAGTCGCTAAGGTTCGACGTGTTTTTCTGAGCTCGGCGATTTTTACAATGGAAGAATTGAAAAGTCAAAGAATTTGTATTAAATTTTGCGTAAAAAATGAAATAAAGTGTAACAAAGTGTGTGAAATGTTACAAAAAGCCTATGGTGAGTCTGCTATGAAAAAAACAAGTGTTTACGAGTGGTATAAGCGTTTCCAAGATGGCCTCGAAGACGTTGAAGATGACGAACGCTCCGGTCGACCCAGCACGTCAACAAACGATGAAAATGTGAAAGAAGTGGAAAAAATGGTTATGAATGATCGCCGAATCACAATTAGAGAAGTTGCTGATGAAGTTGGCATATCAATTGGCTCATGTCATAACATTTTTTTAAATGGTTTGGGCATGAAACGAGTGGCAGCAAAATTCATTCCAAAACTGCTAAATTTTGACCAAAAAAGCAATCGCATGAACATCGCTCAAGAGCTGTTAAATGACGTCAACAACGATCCAAGTTTGCTTGAAAGGGTCATAACTGGTGATGAAACATGGGTGTACGGTTATGATGTCGAAACCAAAGCCCAATCGTCCCAATGGAAGAGCCCAGGTGAGCCAAGACCGAAAAAAGAACGTCAAGTTCGATCGAATGTCAAGGTTTTGCTTACTGTTTTCTTTGATTATAACGGCATAGTGCATCAAGAGTTCTTACCACAAGGTCGTACGGTTAATAAGGAGTATTACCTTGAAATGATGCGACGTTTGCGTGAAGCAATCCGAAAAAAACGCTCCGATTTATGGAAAAACAATTCATGGCTGTTGCACCACGATAACGCACCTGCTCACTCGTCGTTGCTTGTTCGTAATTTTTTGGCCAAAAACAATACCGTAGTCATGCCCCAACCTCCATATTCACCAGATATGGCTCCGTGTGACTTTTTCCTATTCCCAAAGTTGAAGAGACCCATGAAAGGACGGCGGTTTTCCTCGATTGAAGAAATAAAGGCCGAATCGCTGAGAGTGCTCAAGGACATATCAAAAAGTGAATATCAAGGGTGCTTCGAAAATTGGAAAAAACGCTGGCATAAGTGTATTATATCTGGGGGGGGGACTACTTTGAAGGGGACCACATTAATGTAGACGAATAAATAAATATTTTTTTGAAAAAACGAAAATTCCGGGTACTTTTTGAACAGACCTCGTATATGTCGCCGGTTCTGTTCTATCTGTAGGCAAGAGGCTGTTTAATTAGCTACTCGAAGATACTAGAACTTTTTTGAGTGGAAGAACGATCAGCACCTTAAAGTACACTGTAGGAGGTAGTGGTATTATCACTAACTGAAACCGAATTAGAACTTCTGATAAGTAGAATGGATAGACACTGGTAAGACAATATATAATCCATACAGAAAAGTAGGGCAACAATTTTAATAATGCATTTTCGTGATGATATGTAAGAATAGTAAGCATACTAAATGTATTTATCAACATTATTTACCTAGCCTATTTTGGCTAGTGGTTCTCATGATCACATCTCAAAATTATTATATATTAAATAATATATAATTTTTACAACAACATTGGATTTTATCTTATATCTTATCTAGGAATTACGTCGGTTCATTATCGATGCATCTTATCAAAAGCCTTGAACAGAAATATTTTTTCAGGTAATCTTGAATCTGTAATACAACGATATTGGTCTGTGAAACTTTATTTTCTATCTCAATACATAATGCAATTCCTTTCAAATGAGTCGTTTACTAAATGAGATTTTCCAAATTTCGCCAGGCATTTATTAATTTGAATCAACATGTTTACCAGACCAATCATTTCAAATAAATAATTTTCTGCATTTCACAATCGTTAAGAACAGTAATAGAACGCCAACTTAAACTAGATCAAATTAAGCAATACATGTCATCCGCGCCAACTCCAATATAAACGTTTTGGACACTTGCTAATTTATAAATTTTATCAAATTATTGTTCGCAGCTTATGCAACATTGTGGCTGTATTATTAGAATCATTTTGATGTTTTGTGTTCGCATAAATTATGGAAAGCTTAATATATATTGTAGGGTTAATTGTAAAACTCTGAGATTATGCTTAAATATTGGTAGCATGAATTAATAAAATACCAATACCAAAATATTTTTTATATAAACATGCACAATGCACCAGCTCATTATTAGCGATTCATTGAAACATCGATACTCGCCAGTTTTATTAGTGAGTTCACATAATCAATTCTATCACAAGTTTTAGAATAAAAATCTTTGTTTTTCTTGTCTCGATTCTACTTCCGATACATTTCAACCAGATATTATAGTTTCAGTATATTAATGAAACGAAAGCTTACCAAGTAGATTTTGATATAATTTCCAACAATATATTTATTTTAAATATATTAGGTTTATATGATAAGTTTTAGATGATTTTAAATAAAAGTCTTTAATGTGAAAAAATTATATATTTATAATTTTTATCATATAGTTTTTCAATGATTATTTGATTTACTAAGTGAGGCAAGAAGCAAAATTCGAAAGAAAACTTGATATATTATAAATATGTGTGTGTGGCTTAATATATATTAGTTGCTGATAGCGTTAATTCAAACTGAATATAAATTTCACTTATAACTGAATATAAATTTGACTTATAACTAAATTTGCGGGCGTATCTTTAATTAAATATTAAGTGTCAAGATTTATTTTTAACTTCCCGTAGGGCAAGTTATAGTAATCGCAAAAAAAATCGAAAATGAAAATTTTTATATATCTTTACGTTTCAGAGGTTTCTGAACATTTTGGCATACCTTAGAAAAAATGGATGTATGTGTGTGTGTGTGTGTGTGTGTATGTATGTATGTGTGTGTATGTATGTGCGGATACAAATTTTCGTCGACGATTTCGGGAACACGGATCAACCGATTTGAATAATTCAAAAAACATTCGATCCGTTTTGATAAGGAGACGTGCTGATTAGTTTTTGGCAAAGGCAGGTGAAGCCGTTCCGAAGACACGGGGCAAAAAGTTCCGAAAACGGTAACTCAGTTTTTAAGAGAACGGAGCGTCCGATTTTAATAATTCAAAAAACATTTTATTTGTATTGATAAGATGAAGAATCGATACAACTTTCATGAAGGTAGGTCCAGCGGTTTCGGAGATATAGAGAAAAAAGTAAAAAAATGAGCCATTTGGCGGTCAAAAATGATCATTAGACATATGCACATCAAATTATCAGACATTTTATAGAGATTTTAACAATGAGTATACATTTTGTTAACATTCCTATCGGTTCCGTACCAATGCTTATGCGTTAGACAGCGACGCGGCGCTTACGCGCTTTATATTTTGTCCCTAGGTAGTTAAAGCAGTACGATTGCTTTGAAAAAAAAGTTCAGATCTTCCACAATATGTCAAAATAAAGAAAAAAAATTTTTTTTCAAAAAAAAAATTTTTAAAAAAAAACTAATTTTTTGTCCAATTTATAGTTTCTCAAAAATCTTATTTTTTAAAACTAATTTTTTTTCAAAAATGTTAATCGTTTTAAAAAAAAATAATAATTTTTGGTACGGGAAGTTCCAGCAATTTGCCTTAAGGCACGATGCCCTAATTGCCTTAAGACAGAATTCCACTTACAGCTAGTTTTATTTTACAATTGACTCGCCAGTGTGACTCACATGCAAAAATGTTTTGTTTGCTGATGCAATAAAATGTCTGATATGAGAAGAATAACATTATAAATCTGATGTTATATGTCACGATCTTATAATAAAAATAACATAAAAAGTAAACCGTTTATAACATCGCATTATTTCCACACTTCATTATACTAAAGGCTCTGTTGATTTTATATAAATTTCACGTAATGTTTCACATGTTCAAACCGAATGATTTAATATTACTTCAATCTAATATTTTAGCTATAATCATTTGTGTTTTTATTAGAAACTGCGAACATTTACTTGGTTGTTGAAATAAAACGAATCTATTGTGGTAGTATGCATAAACCAAGCATCAGATAATGTGTACGTAACTTTGCTAAAATTACTCCAAGTTCTGACAAAGGAATATCATAATTCTCCTAGTTACTACTATTTATAAACACGTTGAAAGCTTTTGTTTTGTTCGCCACAATTGGTTGTATGAAATCAAGCAAATTATTGTAAATGAAAACAACTCACATTTCTATGTTATGTACTCGTATATGCCTAATTTTTGAATTTTTATAATACAGGTCCACAAAATTAAAATAGTTGTTTGTATTAGCGATTTATTTTTTCCAATATATTTTTACCGCTGAACACGAATCTAAAGTCAAAATTGGGTGTCAAACTGCGAAAAATATGCTTAAAAATGTTACAAAGTCTCCGATCCAGAAATGTTTGCATGACAATTGAAATCTTATTATTCCTATCGCTTTCTGGCCATTCTCTCCCTAACTGACCTGTGCAACAGATTTCTGCAACGCTTTTTCATCTTTGTAGAGTATCTTTTTGCAGCTTCCAGCTGTAGTTTCGCAAATATAATGGGTAGTACTGCCCTAGGACAGGTTCGTGAGCTGAGTCAAACTCCAACTCGATTCAGTGAAGAATATTGTGAGAGATTTCCCATTGCCATTAAATACTGCAGTTTCCGAAATGGGCTATTTTCATTTGGAGACATATTTTTGATCTATATTTTCGAACTAAATGGGCATCGCTGCTGCCCGATATCAGGTTGTCCAAAGCGAGATTCAAAATCATTACACTATGGAATATCTATTTGCAAACTGCAAATGTGTGTTTGTAGATTATCTAGGGGCAATGGGGAGTGACTATGTCCGCAAATTTCGGTTATAGCACGGAGTACATGTTCGGTTATAGCACGGAGATTTGTTATATCATTATATTAATATTATTAATAATTATGAAAATAATTGTATATATTACTATTATATCTAATATAATTGTACGAATATTCACAATATAATAAGGGATCGTTCAAGTATTACGTAAGCAGATTTATTACAATTAGTTATCCCTCATCCCCCTTGTCAGCAAAAATAAGCGAAGCTCTTACCCCCTTCCCCCACGCTTACGTAAACATTTTGCAATTAATGTCAAAAAATCAAAATACTACCTATGACGTAATTATCATCCAGACTCCCCTGCCCCCCATGTCAACTCAAAATAAGCAAATCAACAACCCTCCCGCCCCCCTATAGTGCTTACGTAATACTTGAACGGCCCCTAAGCGTTATATGGTTAAATTATTTTCTGATTATTTTTGTAATTATTCCTAACTTTTATTTATATTTACCAGATTCGACTCACGGCGCGGACGGTCCAGCCTCGTGGCGATTGACTCTGGATCAAGATCTGGTCGACACATTGCGTACTCTCTATCCGGACTGGTTCAAATCAACACCAAACGGGGGTGATCTGAGCAACAACAACAGTAACAGCGGCAACAACAACAACAACGATAACTCAGTGGTGGATCAGAATCAGAATTCAAGCAGTGCGGCATCGACAAGCACTACGACTACAGTTCTCGTTGGCGGGGGTAACGGCGGGCCTGTCACCCTCTCAACAGTCCGCCAGGGTCCGCCGCGGACCGCTCTCGTAGTGGTCGCCTCTATGGCGGACGATGGCGGACAACAGAAAAGGAGCAGCGGCCAGGTGGAGGACACGACTGCTAATACCGCCAGACCGCCACCGCTGCTCGTGTCCCCATCTAGAGCATCGCCACCGAAAGCAATTGTCGATGCAAGTCCGCTGCAACAGGCGATGGACAAAAATAAAGAATGTGAGTTTTTAAAAAAAATTAAAATTTGTTTTGGATGCACTGTATATTTATAGTAATCATCGGGTCCCAATGTTACAACATCTATAACTGATTCATGTTATGTCCACAGTTGAATAAAAATCTTGAACTGTTTTGGAAAATGCAAATGTCGCTCAAATTATATGTGTTGGACATCATGCTAGTTAATGAATGATTGATGAAAAGTTGTCTAATTATTAGTAATTAAATATTACCTGTAAATTCGTTTTGTAAAATATTCAAATATTATCTAGTGACTGTGCGATTCATATTATAAACAATCGAACGTACTCTACGTTCGATTGGTGGCATGCAGCGTCCACATAGTTAACCTTATTAGAAAGGTTAATAATGCCATTTAATTTAATTTGCAATTTAATTCGATCATTTTGTCGTTAAAAGATTTTTTATATGTTTTTTTCTTACGATATTTAATTATAAATTTATCGTGATGACAATAGACCAATAATGATAAGTCCAACAATAAAATGTTGTGACTTTTATATTTTTTCGAATTGTTCAATTGTTGTTTGGATTGACAACTACAAATTTTAAATGCTTGTATCTTGACTATTGCATTTTTTTAGAAATTTAAAGTTATAGTAATTTGTCTTATTATTAGATCACAATGCTATGCACTGCTAGTAATATAATCAGATCGCCCGGCAAATTCTCCTGAGTTAATTTGCAATGGCATTGATTGTCAAAGGTCAATCATTGCTTTATATAATTATACCCACGCATATAGATCATATCGACAATATATTCCATAGTTTTTCAATATTTGTTATTCATATACGAAATTCAAATTTATCTAGTTATTAAACACTACAAATTAATATTGAGTGAGTGAATTATTTCAATAGATGAAAATATATTTGAATATATTAACTGCAGTTCATTCACTTTTCTTGTATGTGAGATTGCTTGGATCTAATGACTATGATGCAATTTTTTTGTATATAGTCTCCTGGTGACTTCACACGTATGTCAATTTCGACTAATTTCCAAATAATCGCTAGAAAAGATAAAACATCAGCATTTGACTAAAATCTCTATCATACGAACTTAGTTTCTCGATGAACCAAACAAAAGAAAGTTGTTTAGAACTAGTAAGTATGGAGGGTGGTGAATCAGTCCTAATCATAATTCGTGGATTTTTTTAAAAACTTTTGTAGTTTGAGACGGATCTTTACACTAATGGAACCTAATTTGAATAGGTTAAAGTGTAGTAAGTGGTAGAGTTTAATATTCTCTGACTTTTCTTCAATTGAAATATATCGTTGTATACATTTGTAATTGATTTATGCAATCAATGAAGTTTAGTATGTTACATGTTCTTGTTTCTTAACAATGTAAGATCACATGTGGTTTCATATTGTTTTTATAAATACATATCTTGAATCAAACTTCAGAAGAATTTTTGTCATTCTCTTTAGATACTTTTATACATTAAAATATAATTGGTTTTAAAAATTGAGTTATTAGTTGGTAACATATTAGTAATTTTAATACAATTGGCAGACACTGAATTTGCAGTTAAATGAGGTAATTTTAATTGACAAGCTGCAACATTTGAATACATAATCACTATTATTTTTGAAATATTAGATGAAATTACTTTCTTTAACTACAGCTTTTAAATTAGTTTTTTTTCATTTTTTTATTCCTTTTAATAACGTAAAAGCGAATTCAATCAGAACAAAAAGCTTTTATTGAGAACATTTACTAATTTAATGATAATTACCTGCTATTCTTGTCTTATTTTAATTATCTGAAACACTGCACGTAGACCATCGTAATGTTTACTTAAGCTTTTATAATCCGAACACAACTGGCTGGCATAAAGAGCACGTACAGGGAGTTTTATGTGAATTGTGATCTATTTGGTTATTGATTGCTATTCATACATTAATTGTATATATGTATATATGTATATATATATATATATATGTATATATATTACTTGACTTTTTTCGCCTTTCAGTTCATCTATTTTACATTTGATGCCACAATGAAATTAGAATTTGTATAACGTATTCGCGCTTTAAGAATCATTGTATTAATTTTTATTTTATTAGCTTTGTCATACTTAAGTTATTTTTGGTTGCATTTCGGTCATACGCGTGAGCATCGTCATCGTTTAATATTATTTCGTTGCACATCCGGATTTTCTTGTGAAAATAGAATTTATATTGTGTTTGTCTGAACTCAACAAAACAAGGGTCAAGTGCAGAATGACTTTGGCGAGATAAGTTGGGGACCATTTTCTAAACATATAAATATTTCTTAGCGGTCATTGTTGCGTTTTCATGAACACTGTTTATAGCCGAAGTGCACGTCCGTAGCCAATCTCATACGAACATTTATGAGGTCTTCTCGTTGTGAAGTCACGTAGCTTTACATGCTTCTTACATTTTTATAACATCTGAATGTGTACATACGCTCCAGATAGTTTATATAGTATTAATATTATTTTCCAGTTATTGTTAATACACTTCACTTTGCTTTTTGAAGTAATAGAAATGAACAGTTGTACACATTGATGTATATAACAAAGTATCATTATTCCTATTGCATAGTACATTATCATCTGTCATAACTGTTATTATTAATTCAGTGATTATCACTTCCCGTATGAAAATTTTTGCATATCTTTAGTTTTCGAAGGTTTCTGAATATTTTCGTATACCTTAGAAAAAATTTATGTATTTGTATGCGTATGCGTGTGGGCGGGGGTGTGTACGCGTGTATGTGTATTTCAAAAGTGTGTATTTTAAATTTTTAAAGTTTTTTTTTTTGCTAATTTGTTGACAAAAATCAATAATTCTTTGCATGCATTGTTGAGTCTGTCCGACTAATCTTCCGAGCTGATCTACATATTACTATTTCGACATTATAAACTCATTTTATTGCTATAAACAAATTTTATATCCTATTTCACACTTCACTACAATGCAACGTGAAAACAAATTGCGCGCAATAAACTTTGCAAAGTACGCATAATCTAAAATTAAAGTCCATTAGTGGGACCCGTGTATATATTATGGAGCGAGAGCCTAATCCCTTGAAAGAGGGATTAACAGAGATAGAAACTAAAATTGTATCAAGGATGGTAGACCCATCAAGATCAAACTGGGTCAAGCTTCTATTTAGCCTATACCACAAGGTATAAATTTTGCGATTATAAATTAGTTACAATGATCGAACGAATGCTGCGAACTATTCTGCTAATAATGCATACTATGTTTCATTACATATATTTTTTTATAAATATAAGTTAGTCTTTCTTACTAGATTACAAACTGCCACTCAATACGTGTATTAATAGTTTTCATAAATTATGTTCAAATTAAGTTTTCAATGTATCTTAGGAATATTATTACTGAAAAATTCTATTTAACGATATGCATTTATATATATATATATATATATATATATATATATATATATGTACATAAATATTAATTTATAATGATTATGATTCAAGTATTTTATGGTGGCAGATAATACTATAATTTGTTTAATTATAGTGCTTACATTTTGATACTATTATTGTAAAAAAGAATCATTACCAAATTGTCCCCCTAATCCACTTGTTCACATTTTTGGTGATCATTAATGATAGTATAAATAATTTCTATTTAATACTCGTTAGTCATATAATGGTACATTACCTTTAACTGAATACTTTGTGAATATAATTTAGTTGAAAAATTGTATCCTTTCAGCAAAAGCATATAAATATATATGTATATATATATATATATATATATATATATATATATATATATATATATATATATATATATATTATATATATATATATATATATATATATATATATATATATATATCTTGAGGATTTTTTTATTCGACGTTGAAACTTTGAAATTGAATTCAATAAAATAGCCAGTGCGTCGAATGTAGAAATGTTTATACGTTTCGAGACTAGATCTGTCTCATCATTCAGCTAAAAGAAATATTCAATATAAGGAAAAGTTTTAGAATTAAAAATATAACATTAGAAAAATTAATTAAAAGAACCAAATTATACGAACCAGACCAGGAGAAAACACATGTTACTATGACCACAAACACAACAATCACAACAATCACATGCTACTACTGTAGCAAAGCAAAAACAATTTAAAAAAGAAATTATAATAATTCGATTTGATATATATATATATATATATATATATATATATATATATTATTTTACCATACGCATATACGCAAATTATGATTTTTTGTTCACATTACCTAACCGCAGCAGAATCCGCACAACGAATTATTTTGCAAAAATATAGTATACAAAATGCTAATTTTGGAATGTCTTAACTAAGGTATTTCCGGTCTTTTTAGTAGCTCTCTTTCTCTTTAATTAACTTTTCCATGTATTTCTTTTAATACAGTTCCATGTATGTAGTTCTTTTCACTTTAATTAAGCCTCTCATAATTAGCCTTATACTAGTAAAATCATAACATTTAATAATTAAAAGGATAGTAACGGATGATATCAAAATGAATCGCTACATAATATCAAATATATTTACAATTGATTTACATATTAATCATATGATTTAAATCTATCATCTCTAATGCATTATATACCCATGTAGAAATTAATATGGTCTGAATCTACAAGCAATATACAATCTACATTGGTCAAATTTGAAACCAATATCGGCTGGTCATAAAAATTGAACATTTTTTATATTGAGGCCATATAGGTAAACCAACAATTGGTCTATATTGGTCTATATTTGGAAATTTGGAACCAATGTTGCCTACGAATTGTTGAATGTTGGTAAGGTAATATACAATTAGACAGAGAGCTGGTAAACATTTAGAATTATTAATTATTGAATTATTCTGAAACTTATAACTGATGTTGAAATATTACACAAATATTTGAAGATTTGAAGTTGAAATAATATAACGCATAAATCAATATCATTTATTTAACAATAAAACACCTGAAATGAACATTAACGTAAATTTATTAAAAATGTTTTTGTGGAAATTCATTTATTAAATATAAACAATGATACAAATATATAACTGCATTAAAAATATGATTATTCATAAAACACAAAAGTGTCATGAATATTGATTATTTTTTAATGGATATTTATTAATACATATGAAGTATTTTTTTTTTATAACAATAACAAAGGCAAATTAACTTTCCTATTTACAACATCGTCACTCGATAAAATATTGTACAGCACCTGAACTGAAATATTTATTTCATCATCTAGAACAGTCATTGGGAAACCTACATTACATTTGATATATATCAAGTAAATTATTTATTTATTTATTTATTTATACGCCAATCGGCTTTATACAGTTTTATAATATTGTTTGCTAATTCATAACTTGTATATTTATATCTATATACATATACACACAGATATATACACATATATATACATACGTATACACATACATACACATCTACTTACATACAGATAGACATACATATATACTCAATTTAAATCGAATAACAGCAACAAAATTAAATTAATTTAACTGTTTATAACATCGTCATTCGATAAAACACTGTACATCATCTGAACATATTGTATTCATTGTTAATATAAATATTATTCATTATGAAATATTTATGAAAGCATTGAAATGAGGTTATGAAATTTATTTTATCGTCTAGAACAGTGATTGGGAAATTTTTTCAATCATAACCCCAAAATATTTTTGACCAAGTTTGCATTGTCATTTAAAACTTGTATTCCTTGTTTATTATATCTATTATTCAATATGAAATATTTATGAAAGCATTGAAATGAGATTGTAAAATAGGATTGACTTAACTCTTTCCTTTAGAAATGATTTAGATATGATTATCTTATCGTCTAGAACAGTGACTGGGAAACTTTTTTAACCATAACGCCAAAATATTTTTGTCCAAGTTTGTATTGTCATCTAAAACCTTGTATTCCTTGTTAATATATTTATTATATATCATTATATATTATCAATATAAATAATTTATGAAAGCGTTAAAATGAGATTGTAAAATGTACTTGACTCTACTTTTACCTTAAAAAATAATGACTTCATATCATAGTCTAGAATCTTGCTATGCAAATGTACAGATTTATTGACATTCCACATTGCATTTATTATAATCAAACATTATGACTATTCTGTCAAAATTTATATCTTTCCTTTCTAGAACTTATTTAGTTACAAACTTTTGATGAAAAACTTTTCGATAACATTTTACTACTAAGCAAACCAGTTTCTCTATTTTCTGCGCTTACAACAATATTACCTGAAAATAAATAAGATTGCGTTTTAAATGCAGAAGGAAATAATTATATTATAGCAACTATTGAAGCTTACCTTTTATAAATATGAAAGTATAGAAATTTTTTCTCTCTACTATATTATTATTTCCTGAAAATAAGTAAGTATAAGTTTTAAATGTATAGACAGAATAATATTGAGAAGTATTATATGCATTTACCTGGTAGTATAACCTCGTAAAATAATCCTTGCCAGAAATTAGGTTATGTTATGTTTGATGTCTATAATATATTTTACATAATATATACGGCAGATTTCTCAACGCTGTTAAACTCCTGATCAAATTGGAAAATCTTAGTGTAAAAATGTTATTGAAGACATGCAAATCTTGTTGAAAATATTCTCAAAAATTTCAGCTTTTTCATTTCATTTCAGCACGACACAACACTTCTCACTGTTATATTTTATTTACAACTTATAGCTCATAACACAACCTACACACATACACACATTATCACTATTTTTTAAATTAAAACATAATTTGATTATTTACAAACGAACAAAAAATACATTTCACTAAGTGACGCTACCGCTTTCTCTATGCATCAACCATTTTGTTGTGTTAATGCGCGTCAATCATCGAATTTACTAGAAACGTATTCGTCCGCGTCAAAAAGTAGAAAACTCATAGCTTTATTAAATTCAAGATATTTAATAAATTCGTAAAGAAATCACAATATATATTATTATATATTATTAAATTTGTCTTAGAATACTTAGTTTTTCTCTCATATAACTAATCTTCGTATTGTAAACCGTTTGGAAAATAAGCTAGTCAGAGTCCTGTAATTTAATAAAAAATTCCAAATTCATATTGTCATAAATAAACCATGTAAAGTATTATACATTGTTAGAATCGTCTCAAAATTTTTAATTTTTTCTCCATATATCACAACTTTGTATTTCAAACGGTTTGGCCTATGGGCGAGTTGCAGTGCTAAAATTCAAGAAAAATTGAAAAATCTGAAAATAATTATATGAACACACATATTGAATTATATATCATTTTATTCGTAATTTTATTCTACATCTTTTGTCCGAATAACCTTTTTACGTATCTGTAACCTTTTAGCTTGTAGTATTGAATATTCGTGAAAAATCACATGGTTAAATATTCAAAGGCTTATGTCTCGCATATATTGCTTTCATTCTGTGCGAGTCTATGGCCAAGCGGTAGCGTTGCTGGCTCTTAGCCTCGTAGTCTCAGGTTCGATCCCAGACAAGACTTTTGTTTTTTATTTTAAATATAATAACAATAATTAAGATTTTTTTTTAAATTTGGGCTAATTTTATTCAGAATGACAAAATTCGACAAAACATATAATTAGCAATGTGGATTTTCCCAAGAAAACAAACCTCTACTGTGGGAAACAATATTTATTATTAACATTAGAACAATATTTAATAGTCAATTATAAAAAAATGTTGCATCAATATTTATTTTTTATTTTGAGGACAATATTAGCTTATGATAAAAAATTTTGTACCCGATGATAAAATTTTTTGCATAAATATTTATTTTTCAATTTGACGATAATATTTTGTACCTGATGATAAAAAATGTTGCATCAATATTTCTATTTCAATTTGTGGACAATATTTGTCAGCTGATGATAAAAAAATATTGCATCAATATTTATATTTCACTTTGAGAACAATATTTTTTAGCCTATGATGAAAATGTTGCATCAATATTCATATTTCACTTTGGGAACAATATTTATCAGCCGATGATAAAAAATATTGCATCAATATTTATATTTTAGTTTGAGGACAATATTTATCAGCCGATGATAAAAAATATTGCATCAATATTTCTATTTTAGTTTGAGGACAATATTTATCAGTCGATGATAAAAAAATATTGCATCAATATTTATTCTTCTATTTGAGGACAATATTTATTAGCCGATGATAAAAAATATTGCATCAATATTTCTATTTTAGTTTGAGACCAATATTGGACAAGGCCATTTATAGAGATTATTGCCTCAATATCGGCTGACGTTGGCCTGATCGATTAGTTGACATCATCACAGAACCGACGTTCGCCGATATTTTTGCAATATAGGTAATCACGGCCACAGAAAACCGATATTGGTAATATATTGTACCGATATTGATTTCTACATGGGTATATATATATATATATATATATATATATATATATAGCAAAAATGAATAAATCTTTTATTGTTTTTAGCGCATAAATGTAGAAAATTTATAAAAAGACTACTCACAGGTGTAGGTGTGCATTGACATAATTCTTTATTTACTAAAACTTGGCAAATACAAGAAGGAAGTTATAATTTATTTACGTACAAACGGCTAATTGTGGAAAACATTTCTTGACCTACATTAGAGTTTCTTAGAAATGTATTTACTATCCCCCGTTAGAACATTTTTTGCGATAAATAACCTCGTTAATAGTTTTAGTAAGATATATTCATGTCATATCCACTTGTATGTTCAATATTTTTTAGTTTTATTATTTATTTTGAACTCTCTCTTTCTTTATTGTCCTGTATTAAATAATGCAGCATGTGATTAGTAGAATTGAATTAAGGCTTCCGATTTTGCCCTATTGCAAAGCATTCCTAAAGGAAATAATTTTTTCAGAAGTATCATTTGGTACACTTTGTTTCAGCATAAGCACATTTTGCAAGGTTGTTCAATAGTCTAAATGAATTGATGTTTTTGGGTGATATAACTAAATAGTGTTCGATTGATTAATTAATAGCTGATTTAAATATCTTTTACACCACTATTAAACGCAAATACCGATGATCTGGCAGACGTCCAAAATTAATCATGTAAACTCAACATTTTGGCGCAGTCGTTGCATTTCTTCAATAATATGTTTATCATTTACTTGACGCCCTTTTTCCAATTTATTAAAGGACCTATTTAGTACTATCTTTATATGTTCGGCGAACATATATATATTGTAATAATCTTTTTAATGGCGTGGAATTAGGTATCTTGGACTAAAGCTAAACTTTCATTGAATTTTATTACGACTTTAATGGATGAACTATTATAAGCATGCGTGCTTTAGTAAATCTTACTCAGATTTAAAGTCTTATAAAGGGTACTTTAAATAATTCGAAACAACATTTTCTGATCTAATGTGTGAGTTTAGTGTGAACAATTTTTAAAGAAAGGCTATACTAAGATGCTAGATTTATATGCAATTTGTATTTTGAATAGTTGCAATTCTTAAAATAAGCTTATTTTAAAAGCTTTAAGTATTTTTCTGACGACTTTTTGTGTAAGTATAGGTTCAATTTGAAATTTCCCAATTATTTGATGATGAATTTGTAACTACTCATGAAATATCTGAAAATGATATGCATATACAATGCTTATATCACACAATGTTTTATGAATGAGAAACTTGCCAAATTTAAAATTCTAAGCGGGTTAAAACAGAGTCTCACTTTAATAATTTAATAACAAAACTTTTATTTTCAATTTTATAAAAATGAGCAAAAATTATAAAGGTTGAACTTTTTGACTGCCTGGTACAGTTTTAGAATTTTTAATTGTGAATTAATTATGAAGAAAGTTGAATAGAATTTTATACAAGACTTAAAAGCGAAAAGACATTGATGAAAGATATAAGATATAACAAATAATTGAATAATAACGTCCGTACTAAAAGTCAAATACTGATTAAAAAATGATTTATTTTTTAAAAAATACTAAATTTTATAGTATCCTCTAATAGTATTTGTTATTTTAAATCAAATTTAAGTTATTTATCGTAACCTTTGCGTAATATTTTTTGTTCTTACTCTTAATACAATTCAGCTATTCGAATTCCGTAATTCCTATTTTTCTTAATTTTTATTCAATTTCTACTTAACAAGAACAATTTTATTTAATTAAAAATTCAAATTATCTACACATATTTTTTTCATAAATTCTAAGTCAATGACAGGATTTTATTCAAAGATCCATGTCGTGTACCTCGCCACACTCCCATTGCTTTGACCCAAAAATATGGTCATCTTAAAGATAACGAATGTCAAATATAGGTTTATTGTATAAAAAGAGAAAATGTTATTACTACATTTTACTTCTTTGTTATCGTGAGCATATGTGTATTATATACCATTACGGATTGAACTCAATGATCAGACAATATAGAAACAAATAAGAAATTTAGAATAGCGTTTATTGGACAGCAAAAATAAATTTTTAAAATAAAAAGTAGAAAATATTACTTAAATAGCTATATCTTAATTATTATTGATTGAGTATAATATTTCCACATTTGAAAAGTTTGTGAAACTTGCTTTTAAGGTAAAATGTCATTTACAACTACTTATTTTATATAATTAGTCTCAAAATATTCTGAACAACTTAATATTTCAGAATGTATTACAAATCTTTATCTCAAAAATTTTAATTTATATAACAATTGGTCACAAAATGGTCACTGTTTTGTACGCATGAAAATTCTGCCATTCCTTCATGACAATTATATTCGTCAATCACAGTTAACTGTTTGAAAGTAGAGCATAAAAACAGGTATAAATCATTTTATAAAGATAACAAATTAATAATGCAGCTAATGGTAGATCTTATACCCGTTGCACCACGAAATGGCCATTCATATTTATTCCACTTGAATAAAGTTTTGATTGACAAAAAATATATATATTTAGTACATGTTACCCTACACTTTATAATACGTATATTTTTGTTTTGATTTCATAAAAACCGTCATAAACACCTAAAAATAAAAACTATTAATGGAATGATAGAAGAAAGGAGCAAAAAATACCACGAAAAACTACCAAGTCACCCAAACATATATTTAAAAGAATTAAGCGAGGAATATCCCACTCGAAGATTGAAAAAAAATATGGCCATACGATCTTAAATAAAATGACAAAAAATAAAAAAGAGATATCTTATAGGAGATAATCTCTTAAATGCATTTACACCCAGCATATTGTCTTAAAAAATGTATATTATTTTGATTGGCAATAAAACTATGCAAATAAAAAAATAAAAATCGTCGAAAAATTTTTTTCAACATTTAAATATAAGATTTTGTGCCAACGAATCTTTATGAAAAACCAATCATTCCCAACAAATAACTTTCGATGTTTTTGAATTTTTAATTTAAATTTTCTATTTACAAAGAAACGGCTTGGATGATCATTGCGTAAAACAATAACTTTCGAAGTTTTTAAATTTTTAATTTAAATTTTCTATTTACAAAGAAACGGCTTGGATGACAATTGCGCTAGTGTAGTCCTCAATAAGATACATCGATGGATTTTAAATTTTTGAAATTGGTTCAACCATTTTTGAGAAAACGTCGAAGAAAGGCCAAAAAACTGTTCACATGCACCCACAATTACTTTTTCCAAAGTTGGTCTCGTTCGAATCAAAATGACTTGAAAAGTCGATAAACATAAAACTGGCAAATCGGATTTCTTCATTAAAACATAAACCTCCCTTCGGGAAGTTAATAAACTGATACTAAAATATTCTTTATTCCTGTCTCAATCTCAGAAATTTTAATTGTACAGGCAGTTCCCAACAACTCTGTTGTTTGTTCATGATTGCTTTAAGCTATTCAACCGAACAATAAAACGTAACTACAAGCAACAATTTAATTCAGTATACATGGAAAACTTTTTCACAAAATAAAAACAAGATCAGAATCAACATTTGCTATCATTATCAGCTCTGCAGTGTATGATTCTATGGAAGTTACTAGTACTTGGCATTTGCAAACCGACGTGCCAAGCGCCCAGTCAAATCACGTGCGTCGCGCACGATGTCGGTACACCGCTTGTCGCGTTGTTAATGCGGACATCCGGAGTGATTGCTAGTTATTGCTCACTTCAGTGGCGCTTGGGCAGCTTCTTTGACAAGTCAGTTCCAGGATAGTCCCAGTTATTCGGAGGCTTCCCGGGCTCATCGTAGGAATCCATGTCCTGTCGTGATAAACGCAAAATTTTATATTTTTCAAAGTTGAATTTGTCTGAATTATTTTGTCAATTTTATAAACATAATGTCTTAAATTCATGATAATAATTAGTTATGAAATATATGACTTCTGTAGTTATTTATGACATTCGTACTTTTCAAAAAATAGCGTTTCATATTGGGCATTGTTTGAAATTCCACATGTAGGCTCGTTAAAACATTATTCGTGTGCGGCATGTTTTAAAGTTGCATAAAGTATAGCTGAAGAGTAAAATTGAATTCGTGGAAGTGTTCCATTTTCTAAAGCAATTTAAACTTTTTCTATTAAGAGCCTTAATAGTTTCTAAAATTTTTTTTCAACAAAAAGTAATTTTTTGTCCAATTTATAGTTTCTCAATAATATAATTTTCTCGAAGTAATTTTTTTTTCAAAAATGTTATTCGTTTTTAGAGAAATAATAATTTTTGATACGGGAAATTCCAGCAATTTGCCTTAAGGCACGATGCCATGCGTCCCACTAGTTTACATTTAATCTACATATGAAATGTACATCGCGAGTTCCAGAACTCAAGGTCAAGCCGAGAAGGGGCGATAGTATTGAAGAACTCATATTGTTTGGAGATCATGGGCTTTTAAGTGCAACCGAGAGCTTTAGTGAAATTGTAACCATTTTTCGGCTATTTTGGTTAATTTTTGTTTATTTAAACTCTGGAACTATAACCGTGAATAACATTTTTAAAATCACAGTCAAAATAATGACAAAATTGCTCCAAGTTTTAAAGATTTAAGACTTTTTGTTGAACTTAAAATGGATTTAAAATGTTTAAAATCGGTCGGCTTCGAAAATGTACTATAGTGTGTTGACAGGATTGTAAAAGGGTGAAATACTTGATAATTTTATAAAAGGATAAAAATGAGAAAAAAAATCAAAACCGAAAACCGTTTTTGTTTCGGATATTGTGTCATTACTTTTGATTGTGGTCCTTAAAATGTTATTCATGGTTACGGTTTCAAACTTCAAATTAAACAAAAGTAATAAAAATTAACTAGAATAACCAAAAAATAGTCATAATTCTACTGAAGCACTTGAAACCTCAATTTTTTAACAACGTGAGATAATTTTTTTCACGACAGAACACTGTATAAGAAAAGCCCAAAGCAATATGTTTATATATAATTAAATTGAATTTAATATTTCTATTACAATTTAGTGGATGCAAGTCACTGCACTGTAAGTGATTTATGTGGTTACTGAACCATTAAGTAAAAAAATATATATGTACCATGACATTTATTTTAACTTACCATATTATCTGATGCAGAAAATTGTCTTGGCTCCATAATATATTCGTATCTTCCTGGACATCCCCTGTTCTGCGCTACCTTACTATCAATTATCATGACCATACTGAAGTCTTGAATTGGTGGTGTAAATCTAAATAGTTATTGTTAGGCTTTTAGTATTAAAATATCTTTTTTATATTTGCAAAAAGCGTTAATAACACTAATTGTGTTTTATAAACTCACATGTTATTCTTTATTGATTGCAGCCAGCTTTCTTCTCCTCGTATATTAATTGTTATATTTAAAGGTTTTAAATTTTTTGAATACGGCACGTTTGGAGAATTTGTTTTAGAATAGAAACCGTAGGCTACCACTCGATCTGTTACCATATACCCTCGAAGAACTCTATAAGTGTAGAATTTTAACATTCAGTAATAATTGATGTCTTACAAGAAACTAGTAAAAAGATAAAAATTGTCTAATAATTTTGCGCCAGTTATGATTAATTTTATTTTAAAAGCAATATACGATGGTATGTAAGTTAAAAATGTGCAAGCAAATCAGATTATTAGTAGCAATAAAAAAATCAATAATCAAATCTCATATTACTACAAACTTCTCTAATATTGGTAGAAATCGCATACATAATTTGTTTCTTTAAACAAAAATTATTCAATAAGTGAAGAATGGATGAAAAATCAAAAAGATCATAATAGAAAATTGTTCATGAATAACGCCATCACAAAAACGCATTATATTTTATCTTAACAAGCATTCTATCAATCTATTATATTTTTACATGCGTACTCGTATAATACGAAAAATAGATGTACTTTTTCACCAAACTTTGGCTTTGAACTTTCATATAAATGGGGTATATAGTAAACCCTTTATACGTACACACGCACAAAAGATTATTGTGCATAGGTCTTATGTCAAAGGGATGTAGTGTCCATAATAAGGGGTGTTAAGGATCCTTCAATAACATTTATGATGTGATGTACATCTTGAGGGTTATCTTTATCATGACATATTTCGTATCATGATTTTCTTCATATTCACTTAAGAATATATTCTGGGTTGAAGGTTTCTGAGACTAATAATTAATTCACCTAAACATTGATACATCCTTTATCATCATTCAGTCGTATGTTTTTTGTGAAATGTGACTACTTTCATTATCTAATGACTATCATTTATTAATCCAACTTAACTACATCGATATTATGGAATATATTTTAAACATTTTTTGAGCATGATTTTCATAATTTGCAAATGGATATCCTACACCAACTTTTCGTCAATATTGCATTTACAATATGAATGAATTTCAGCGTAAGGTACAAATGACGTATAAGAGTACCTGCTTGGCATGTAGCTATTTTTTTAAGCAGACAAACATCGAATCCATGCCAAACACTATTGCATCGTCTGTCTGATCAATTCACTATTTCTAGCATAACTGTGATCATAAGTATTTTCCCTCTACGTTTACATATTGGTAAACATTATTCATTTAGAAGTTTCAAAGGTTTACTCAGACAGAAACAAACTGTCTGGGCTAGTCAAACTCATTTGCCACGCATCGTGCGCCGATTTATGAAAAAAGATTTTGACTGATTGTTGTTGCGCGATTCCGGTCAACGGCTTCTCGATGGGGAATACTTTTAGATACCAAGAACTTTGTGTCTGATATTTACTAGCGAGGAAAATTACCAAGATGGACCCTAGAGCCCACGAAGTTTTGTTGACATGTTTTGCAGGAATAGTGCTGTCATTTATAATCGAGTTTATCGGTCATAAAAGTTTCTGTCTTGCTGAAAGGATTTCTTAATCTGACGCATCTTGATGAAAGAATATTAGAAGAAACTGCGCATAGAAAACATGTTGATTATGTAATAATGCTGTAAATTCGTAAAAATTAGTTGATCATTTAAATTGCATATTTTCTACGCAGTCCTTTTATACGAAATAACTTAATAATTTTCTAAAGTAAACTTAATAGATAAGTTGATATTATCAAGACCATGAAATATATGAATGATCAATATATTCATTAAAAATCGTGAAGATTTAAATTTCGCGGGCAACGTAAAATCGACTCGAAATCTAGTTTTTATCGTTGTTGTTAGTTTATGTATTAGTGCACAGTTGCATTGATATCGAGTTTTTTGCAGGTATATACCCTAAAGATAGATAAATAATAAATTTATTGTCATTTTCTATATCAAATTTTGTGTATATTTCTAGTATATTGAAATCAATTTTTTTTAATCACGACTGGGAGACCGGCAAACTAGCTGAATATATGTCAAATTATAAATTAAATATTGTTGTCCTTCATATTGTTTAAAAATTATATAAATTCAAATTTTATTAATAAAAATTATAATATTTTCTGAAGATATAGGCATATAAACTATAATTATTAAGATGCTGCGTCTCAAACAGACATAGGAACATATTCACATTTTCACGCATATATTTTAACATATATAAGTATATATATATATATATATATATATATATATATTACATATATAGGTATATATATATAAATCTATTTCTGTTTCAAGATGTTTGACTTATTTCTAAAGTGTGTCACATCGAAATTATAATGGTGAGACATCTTCTTTAATTTATGTTTATGTATCAAACCATAAAATTTTGTTTTGAATCCTCCTGAGTTCAGGATATTTAGTTTTTATGAGACAATGACCCTAGGTTTTATGTTAAATGAAATAGAAATAAATTTTCCATATGCTTCTAGACTTGTACAAGTACGAGTACGAACGATGAATATTGGGACAGTAACTGAGCGTTCTTCTTCAACGCAACTCCGTATGTTAAAATAGATGTGGAGTAATAACCAACGAAAGAAAACTGTCAAACCTCGCTAGAAATCTAAATCAACATGAGATTTTATCGACGTGTAATTATAGAACTGTGTTTGGTAGTTCTGAATGCTTGTTACATTTTATATATCTGTAGCATCATCCGCAATATGTCTAATGAGTCCCTTTTAGTTTCCACATTTATACCTACACAACAGAAAAGTTTTACGATCAAATTCGAATCGTAAAATTAATGTATTCAGTGTAATTTATTAGACACACTATAACTTTTATTTTGTGTGAAATTGCTTGGGTTGTATTTAAATAAAGAATTCTATTGAGGTTTATGGATTTTATTTTTCGTATGTGTTATGTCTCCTAATAATACCCACGTATAAATTTATATGATCTAAATATTTTAATTATTAGAAAAATAGAAAAACTATATTTTCTTGTGATGCTTTGCACATATAAATTACACAGACTCAGACCTTGATAGTCATTAATTTTTTCTTCTACCCACTAATATTTTTAGTTGTATTTTTTTCTTATAAAACATCAACTTGAATCCCTCGTTTGTCTACCTCATGTAATTTTTATCTTCTTTACTTTTTATCAATGAACTCACGTGAATGTTACATCGGCTTCACTGGCAGTAGCAAGCGAACAAAGTATATTGAATAGTACTATACTTTCTTCCGGAAAGCGAAAGTTGCATCCACCGCCGCGCGAAGTCCAAAGGATTCCCATCCATGCCCCTGGTACGACAAAATTCAAACGCAAGTGATCTGGCGCTAACATTGACTCCGTATATTTTATTGTTTTGAATGCCTGTGTTGGATAAAAATGAGAAATATGACGATAATTTTACTGTTAATAACATATGAATATTTTTCTTAATAAATCTATTGTAATGCAGATTTTCTAATAGCAAAAAATATACAGAAATATTACTGTATATTATTTATTTTAACTTTTTGTTCCATGGTTTTTTAGTACAAAACAATGAAAATTGCTAGAATTAATTATTTTCATCTCATGGTTTATTTCAATATTACTTATTGCATTCAAAGGTTTTCAAAACTAGTGGTGCTTAGCATCTTGCCTTAAGGCAAATTGCTGGAACTTTCCGTACTAGAATTAAATTCTCTAGGGGAAAAAATCCGAAATCAATAAATATTGATCAATGATTTATAACAATTGTTTTAAACATTATAATTACTATATATTTTGTCGCTAATATTGTATAGGGACGATCTTATCACATAAAAGACATGCCGAATGACTTGTATATTTTTAAAAATAGTGAAAAAAAGTTGTTCCAAAAATTTTAATATTTGTTTGAAGCGCACAAGTGAACTTTAAAAATTAAAAAACTTGGTACGAAACCCAAAACAATTGTAACAAAATTTGTACTTTTGTTTAAAATCCTTAGAAAATATCTGATAATTGATGAGTATATGTCTAATAATCATTTTTGACCGCCAAATATCATTCCTTCTTCACTTTTTTCTTTGTATCTCCAAAACCGTTGGTTATGCCTTTCCTAAAATTTAACCAATTTTTCATTTTGTCAATACAAGCAAAATGCTTTTTTGAAATTGTTCAAATCAGGTGCCCTGTTCTCTCATAATCTGAATTACCGTTTTCGGCACTTTTTGCCCCGCATCTTTGAAACGGCTGGACCTGTCTTCACGAAAAACTAATCAGCACATCTTCCCTTTAATAGGATACGAACGTTTTTTGAGTCATTCAAATTGGTTGATGCACCCGAAATCATGGATGAAGAGTTGTATCCAAACATACATACATACACACTCACACAAACTCACACACATAAATCCCTTTTTTCTAAAGTATGTCAAAATGTTCAAAAACATTTGAAACGTAAAGACATGCAAGAATTTTCATTTTCGTTTTTTTGCGATTACTATAACTTACCCTACGGGAAGTTAGAGTTACTATCATGTTTTGATGAAAAATCAATAAATATTGATCAATGATTAATAACAACTGTTTTAAATATTTTCAAACCGATAGAGGGTTTAGTTGTAAAGTAAGGCTCAATTAAAGTGCTACTTTTTTCTGTTTACCTTTAATATCCTTATATATAAAGAGGCATAGTAGTATCTCAGCAATTTTTCATTTCCTCGATAAAGTTTATGGGCTCTTTTTCTATCTTTTCGTAGAAATTCATTAGCAGCTGTATTGCAGTTGATAAGAGTCGGTTTCCCAAGCAAAAATGCTAAGAAACAATCCAAAGTCTGGGCAAGTTCTATCGTGCAATTTTCGCCTGCAATTGCCCTAAGCTGGATAGATAATCGTATTTAATTCTAATATTATATTTGTTATAACAAATCATGATAAATTATTATTAACATATATTGAAATGAGTGCTCTATAGCGTAGCGGGCTAACGCGCGCTACCTCGTGTGGACGGGGTTGCTAATTTAAGACCCCCCTATCGCAATGTCTATTTTTACTACTGATAAAAAATTTGTTTCTAATTGAAAATAAACACATTTCTGTCGCTGCGGTGTAAAATGGCAATGGGAAATCTCTCACACTATTTTCCCTGAATCAAGTTAGAGTTTAACTCACCAGCTCACGGACCTGCCCTAGAGCAGTACCACCCATTATTTATTTATTTATTGAAATACAATTTTTATTTAGAAATGTAAGTTTGGGTTAGCATTTGATGGAAAACTTGCTATGGTATACCAATGTTAGCTGCGCGGCCGGAAATGCACTTTTCGATTTCGAATTACTTGCTAAATTTTGAAGTCGCAGGAGAGCTTTTTTGGTGGTCCTTTCGCAAACATTTTTCAGCAGCACACAAGTTTTTCCCAAATAAACTAAATCTGTGAAATTTTGTATATAATCTGTTATCATGTACAATAATTCTACGGGCATATCGAGAAAATTTGTAGCGCCCATTGTAGTATTATGCAGACAAAACAACTAAAAATTTAGGGCTTTCGCCGCGATCTTAAGAACGCGACATAATTATATTCACGTCACATTTTTGACGTTTTTCTATCTTATTAAAATTGGCATTGTATCATATGCCTACGTGATTAGAAAATTAGCGAACTTTTGTTTTACTATTAATAATTTTTATTATGGTTAATTTATTTTGGTGAAACATATATCACTCAAGCTAATTGAATTCTGACTATTTGTGACACTTACATAAGAAATATTAATGTACACGACATAATTTGTATTGCTGTCATCAAAAGTAAAACATTACTTGGAAAATAAACATGACTTGCTTTATGGAAAATGTTGAATGCATATGTTTTTAATTAAAATCTTTCTCGTCGCAACTAATATAATATGCAAAAATACACAATGGTGCAAAAATATGTTGGTAATTAATTCGTTATCATCATGTGTGAAAGTCTATCGACCTAAAAAGAATATAAATAAATATAAGTTGTATTTGATAATGTTTACTTCCATTGAGTGTTTGCTAACCATGTTGCACAATGCGCAAGAACGAAAATAAATCCGGTCCGCGGGATCGTGTAGGCAGTTTTTTTCTTATTAGAATTCCATGTTTTTAAATATTTTTGTGTTTTCATTTCTTATGCTACTTCTGTATGGCACATTGCTATGTTTTGTCATAGTTTTTTTTTGGTTAATGTTACTACGGCACGTCTTTTATGTCGGAGGCGGAGTTAATGATTAATGTCGCGCCATCTTGATAATTGGCCGTGAGATGAGGAAAATCGGCTTCTTTTTGATTCAGTGTTTTTGTTTTTATTCAGGCCTCACGCAGCAACCGTATCGTAACACTTATATCCAGCATGAATATTTAAAGATGCAAAAATCCTAATTAACTTTGAATGAATTAAAATGTGTTTATATTTAGTTTTTATGATAAGGCGCTTTATTTGATCAATTGATTTTGGTACTATTTATATTCAATTCATTATATTATATAATATATAAGGTCAATTACACAGAGTAATTGAAAGCATCCACCTAATCCAATGTCTAATCCAAATAGTGGATTTTTAAGCGTCAATACTTTCGGGAAGATTTCATTTGCTAACGTAGTATGAATATAACACTAGATTTGCAGATGTTAAATATAAACCTGTCTTTACTGAAGTGACTCAATTTGAAGAAAATAGAAGTTAATTTGGAATTGAAGAAAGTTTAAATGAAATGTTTTATAAATAACATTTTCTACCATTTGGTCAAGAACATCAACGCCATATACATATTGGTTATATATATATATATATATATATATATATATATATATATATATATACGAGGTGTGTTCAAAAAGTACCCGGAATTACTAATAATTAAATTTCGCGGGTCTGGAGTGTCTGATTGTCAAAAATTTTTTTTTATTGTGTTGGTATACATGCCCCTAAAGTATGATGAAATTTTCAGCTATATTCACTGTTTACTTTGTCTGTGGTAGTCGCTAAGGTTCGACGTGTTTTTCTGAGCTCGGCGATTTTTACAATGGAAGAATTGAAAAGTCAAAGAATTTGTATTAAATTTTGCGTAAAAAATGAAATAAAGTGTTGCAAAGTGCAAAAATTCACCAGATATGGCTCCGTGTGACTTTTTCCTATTCCCAAAGTTGAAGAGACCCATGAAAGGACGGCGGTTTTCCTCGATTGAAGAAAATCGCTGAGAGTGCTCAAGGACATATCAAAAAGTGAATATCAAGGGTGCTTCGAAAATTGGAAAAAACGCTGGCATAAGTGTATTATATCTGGGGGGGACTACTTTGAAGGGGACCACATTAATGTAGACGAATAAATAAATATTTTTTTGAAAAAACGAAAATTCCGGGTACTTTTTGAACAGACCTCGTATATTGGTGCTATTACAATAAGTTAGAAGTATGGAACAAGTTTTTAATTTTTTCAATACTTATATTTTTATGTTTTGTATTTACTTGTTTTGTACTTTTGTTTTTGTACTTTATCAGAAATTCTTTTATAAATGGTCAGGGTAGAATTCTCTTTTCAGATTGTTGAGGTGATTTTTTTCGATTTGGAGTATGGTGCCAACAAAAGTAGTTTTGTTTATAAGTAACGTTTTTGCAAGTAAAATAATCGTAATGGAACTTATTAATGAAAAACAAACTCTTTTTAAGAGTTAAAAACTGTATTAAAATCTGATTATTCATAAAAGTTGGCATGTCGTGACAATCCTCGGATTTCATCTTTTCCCAAGACCGAAAAACCGTTTACCGTTTGTAACAAACTTGACTATTCTCTATAAATTTTTCCCATATTTTTTAAATCCATGCAAATTCCGTATTAGATATAATTTCGATTCCTATAAATACTTTTCAATATAAATTACATAATTACCTTTGCGGATCAGTTTTTCTGGCAAAAACTGTTAAACCATTCTTTGAGTCAAATTGGCTCACGCCGTGAAAATAAGTATACCACGATCGAAAATTCGAAATAAAGGGGTTTGCGAGGTATTGAATAGAACGTTTACATGTACTTCATTACTCCACTAAAATCCAATGTATGTTGTAAAAAGTAATATTGAATTATATTAATATATAAAAGTATGAAAATATATTTAAGATTTATATGTGTACATTCATCAAAATTTTATTGTGTCAAATGGGCTTAATAATTTCGGAACTCTAAAAGTGTTAAATACAGAGGGCCGGCCATAGATTCAGCAATTATTCGAAATTATTTTATTACTATTATTTAGTTATTTCTCTATATTTTAGAAGTGTTGTTCAATATAGGTATTGAGATAATAATTTTGATTGAAATTTTTAATTATAAAAGGACTACGTACATATTACAATTAATTTATTATGTGATTTGAGAAAAATACCATCGGTTCAGAAATTACACATTTAGAACTTGCACATTTGCCCAAACATAAAATACTTATGGTATCCGAAACAGCAACCAAAACAAATTGATTATACATTCTTCGAATGGAATCATTGACTTTTTAGTCAGGATGTATATCATTTATTTATCGGCAATGTACTTTCTCGAATATATTTATTGCTTATTTTATAAATTATCTGTCATTTAATAACTTCCCGAAGGGTAAGTTAAGTAATCTCAACAAATCGAAAATGAAAATTTTCAGTAAAGTCGAATTATTTCAAAATTTTCTTTAAAAATAAAAAAAATCCAAATTTTCAAAAAAGCTATTTTCAAAATTTAAAAAAAAAATAATTAGCGTACGGTACGGTACGAAAAGTTCCAAAAATTTATCTTAAAACATCATGTCATGCACCATTATTTATATTATAATTACTCACAAATCAGCCTATTATAAAATAATAAGACCAATAATATATCATCGATCATATAACGATTATATTAATTTGAGTTTATCCTAAAAATAGGGCTTTATTTAAAAAATATTTATGCTATATAGCATACACATAGTATGTGCTAATATTATACGTTTGAAATAGAGTATGCTAAGAATCTGATAAATTATTATGTTTTTGTTATTAAAGACTTCCACATTTTCAATTAATATATTCATTTGAACTTATAGTCTTAATACATTGCATTTTAAAGATTTACATTATATTTCTTTTAGTATGTGATATTCGTCTTGACTTCCTGTGGTCCTACACTCGTGTTTTGATTGCAAATGACTAGAGTCGTCACGTACTTGTTGGAAATATCATTGAAGACCATAATACTCCATTGTCTAAATAAAATCATTTACCAGCATTCATTTAATTCATTGACTTAAGTGAAATAAAATAGTATTTGGCATACTTATGTTGTCAAATAACAGTAACAGTTATAAAATAATGCAAAATATGTTAATTAAATTTTGGTTTTATCAGCGACAATCATCGGATGTTTTATAATTGCCCGTATAAAGCAGATGGTATGCCAATATGTGGATCCTGTTTATATTTATATTTTCGCATTTGTTATAACTATTATTGTAAACAGAGGATTTCAATTCTGGAAATATCTTTATGATTAATTATGGCATTGAGATAATTTGCAAACATTTTTAAGGTAGGCGTTTTAATGTGATCATGCGTCTTGCCAACGCTGTCATGATATGCTATTATTATTGAAATGAATTTACATACCGAATGCTAAATATATTTATCAATAAATAATTTGTCCGGCAGTCATAAAACGTACATCGAGTTGTGGGCATCGAGAATTTTTACATTTTTTAAAATATGGACTATTTTATATTGACGTGAGTGAGTTAATAGAGTGATAATAAATAACATTTGTAAGATTAGCAATATTTTTTGTGTTATGTGTTTTGTGCTTTAACAATGATTTATGACATTTTGTCATTGATATTCCAGCGCTGAAAGTGAAGCTATTGATGCGGAGGCCAATCAACCAATTAGTGGCTCAGGGGATAATGCCTCGTAAGTCAATATTTTTATTATATATATATATATATATATATATATATATATTTACTATGTAAATAATAGTACACTACAGTCTTTTAATTACACTAACTTCATTAACACTGTTCAAATTGACCGTTTGTAAACTTTTTGTAAAACAATATATCTTAAAAGTGCTATAATACTGTTATGAGACTATATGATAATTATCCGAATGCGCATATATTATTTTCTTCCCACTTCACTACTAGTGATTTTTTCTTTTTTCTCAAAAAAAAGTTGATCTATTGCTACCCTATCAATAAGACCGCGGTAGGAATAGCTATCGATAGTTTTAGTCTAAAGTTATAAGTAACTGACGTTTCTTGATTTTTCATAGAGAAAAATATAACGAACAATATTGATACATTTTATAAATAAATAGTAACTTGAAAGTATGTTTAATTGTTAATTGCTAAGAACTAATTATACCAAACTTGAGAAAGGTAAATATAGAACTTTCGCTCTAACTTTTTAAGTTTTTTTTATAAGTTATTCGCATTTCGAGGCAGTCATCAAGTAGTACTAGTAGATGAGACTAGGTACGGCTGTGCCAGGATACAGTAGTGATAGTCGTTATAAAAGCTAACTGAATGCTGATTTTGAGAATGGGTTCAAAGCGAGAAAGACGAAGTATTTTTGTTGGAACAAGTTTACATTATTGCAATGAGTCAGTTCCTTACATTAACACGATCTGTAGTTTTTGAAAGTCAAAAGTAAGTTTTTATGATCGATTTCTTATATTTTGAACATTATTTATCAATTAGCAGCAATTAGATTTGTTTCATGTGACATGTATAGTGAACAAAAATAAAACAGTTAAAGAAAAATACAACTTAACTAAAGCAAAATACGAAAGAGAAAGAGAAGCGAAAATTTCGTACAAAAAAAACAAGATATTTTACAAAGATTTATTGTTTAAAAAAATATATTTATTGTATTGTTATATTATATTTATAAGCTTTGTTTAAATGATTATGTTGTATTGTGCTACATATTTCTAACCTTAAATGTCGCTATAAACCATTTCGATGTTTATAGCTGTTGTTTTTGAATCTATTATTTTTTTACCTGTCACAACCGTTCTGGAGCTGTGTGCGGTTGGGCCACTCGCCCTTTTATTGTGTGGTTGATTTTATGACTAATCCATCGTATTCAAAGACTGTATTTCTGTATTTCTACTTAGACAAATGTTCAATTTACCAATTAATTTACTTTTCTCCCGGCTAACTGGTAAATTAACAATGTTATGGATGATCAAGAGAAAGTGCCCCTCTTACTATTAAAAACCTTTGCAACAAAAGTTTTTCTTGCTTCAATAAAGTTAGCTGCAAAAAGGGAGAGTGGTGTGTTTTCTTATACATAGCCTAAATAATTCTTTATATAAAAATAAATATAAATATTTGATATACTCCTCAATTGGCTTATTCTCAAATAAGCTTTTTCACAAACCACACCTGCTATAATTTCATTCTTTGTTAAATATAAAGTTTAGGAAATGTTAAAAAAATCAAGTTGATTAAATATACCCTTACGAGACTGCTGAACCCATTTACACAACTTTCTTGTTCTTGCTCTCTTATACTTCAGTAAATTTATAGTGATATAACAGAGTAGTAAGCTAATTCGAGAATTGGTGTGACTGTGGTATATTACATTGTGAAATTGTATTTATCAAAATACTTCCGGTTCTTAGAAAATATATATCAAGCACATAATTAGAAAATTATTGAATTATAAATTACTTACTTGATTAGTAGTTGCACGTAAAGTAAGAATTTGAAATGAGTAATGCTAAGAATTATATTTTATACGCTTACATCTTTATTTATAAAAGAACTGTGCTAGTATCTGGCTTCTTTTCGTTGTTCATACGGTCTCTGTCAGTTTTAAATGCGACGAAAACAGATATTTTTCAGTCAAGGCCGATGGCAAATAAAAACGTAAAGCATAATAGTTTTTTGAAGAAAAACTAAACACGAAAATCTATTAAAAAGAATTCTTATACATATCGCATCTTGAAGCAGACGTAAATCTAGGAAAGCTATAACATTTTACTTAGATTTTATTAGAAAAAAATGGAAACAGCATATTTGTTTATGACAACTGATTATATTTTCTTTTTTTGTTAACAAACATAATTAATTTAACATATGTTTCAAATTAAGATTTTTTTGTCTAGACTTTTAAAGATAGTTGCCAACCTACTTGCGAATACTTGTTGACACTAGACATGCGAAATTGTCATTTATTTTTACAATGTTAAAAAAATCATTTATATGTGCATCATGTCGAAAATACGAATCATTAATCTTCTCTAATAATGGAAAATCGCAATCTTACGAAATATACTTTTACATTCATTAAGACTTCTGTATCACTCATAAATAGTGTAAAACTGATTCGTAAGTTATCATGATAATTAATATACTTAAGCGTTTAATATTTTATTTGTATATAATCTTTTGTGCAAAATAATCTCAAAAATTTAGTATTTATTTAAATATAAGATTTCAACTAATATAACTAATGATAGAATTTTTAAAATTTTCTGATGAATTTTATCTAACTATATTGACCTATTTTTGATAAGATATCTGATGTATGATATTTTCTATTACAATTGTCTTATGCATACCCTGTCCACTATGTACTAAAGATCCTTTCTCGTAAAATGTTTTTCTCCATTTAATTATTTAAGAACTGAATCGACCTTGAACCATCACCAGAACTTATATCGCGGTTTATTGTATACGTTACGCAATAAACACGTTGCCTGATGTACGCCTGATTCAGCCTAGTAAACTGTCGGGAGATGTACCATACATTGGGATCTGTCAAGAGCAACTCTAAAGTTATATCGTTCCGTGTTTTTGGCTGTTCGTTTTATGCGGCAAAGCTGATGCATAGCATCATTGCCAAACAATTCTTATATAATTATTATTTTGTCATCATTTATATCTATAGTTAATAATAGTTTCCGCCACCATGTGGTAACATCAGACTTACTCATTCGCTAGCCATTGAATGAATTCGTTACACGTGCTTGCATTTATCTTTATTTACCAACAATTTATAAACTAATTAATTGGGCACTAATTACGCATCTTTCATTATAAATGCATAATTACACAAAAAAAAAATAATTTAACAATCGTATGGAAAGGCTCTTAAGATTCAAACAAAGGTCTAATGCACTGTCATTTATTCAATTTCTTGTTTCCTACATATAATAATAAATAATTTTCTTTGCTAATTATATTATTTTTCTATCTGCGATATAAAAGCTACTATTTGCAAGTATTCTGAAAAGGATTTAATAAGTTTATCATTATTTCATTTTGATCTATAAATAACAATACACGATTACTTAGATTGAGCAAAACATTCGTATGTTGATTCGTAGAATAAACAGTACAATACATTGCATGTGTTTCTTTTGAAATAGCACATTTGGCGCATGTGTGATTAATGAGTTGGAGCATTGTTATTTTAGCTTACAATTCAGAAATCCATTAATCCATCGCCATTTACTGTAAAATTAATGCAAATGATTTCAAATTAAAATTACTATAAATTATTTTCTGTTTGTATTATTATTAATAATTGTTATAAGAAAAATTATATCCCTGGAAATAATTCTAATTATTGCTGTTTCAGCGCTTAAGACACCGCCGGCTTTCCATGAACAACGCAAGCAACTAGAACGTGCAAAAACAGGAGATCTATTGAAGGCAAAAATTCAACAACGACCAGATCGCCAAGAGTTAGAACGACGACATATATTAGAACAACAAGAAGGTCACGTGGATCCTAGTCTCGCTGAACGTCAGCGCATGTTAAAGAAAGCAAGGCTGGCTGACCAGCTTAATGATCAGTTGTCACATCGTCCAGGTCCATTAGAGTTAATTAAAAAGAATATATTACATACTGATGAACCAATAGAGCGCGCCGTTAAAGAAGGACTGGTTCCTTTTCGCGCCACATGTGAAGGACAATTAAATAGGCCGCAGCATCCAAGCAGTTATGTCACATACGAAGATGATTCTCAGAGTTCAGAAGGCGGTGTTGATACGAGAAGTACACCGCCGCGTTCTACGGAATCTAAGCCTATAGTCCATGTGACTAAGGCAGCCACTCCAGCGCCTTTACCAACTGCAAGTTTCACATTTGCTGAATTGTGTCAAAGTGTTGTTTGTGGAAATACCACAACTCCCACATTTCTTCCGTTAGCCGCAAGTCCCGCATCAAGTTTGAGTCCTTTGTCATCAATTTCATCGCCTCCGTCGACTCATTCCACTGCTTCTGTCACACCTAGGCCTACAGCACCATCACCATTGCAGCCAGCTCAATTGAAAACCGATGCTCCAGGCAAAGATAAAAATAGAAAAAAAAGTAAAAGTAGCAAATCTTTACCAAAAGCCAGAACTATTAAATTTCATGAATACAAAGGACCGCCAAGCGCTCAGAAAAACACTGCTTTAGGAGCAGCGGCGGCAGCTGGGGAAACTTCTTATGAGTTATTACTACAACAACAACAATTATTCTTACAATGGCAATTGGAATGGCAGCATAAGTATCCACAAATTATATTGCCTGCCAACCAAAAGCCTATTACTATTAACTCAAGCGAGCCTGTAACAATAGCAAGTCCTCAAAATGTAACTGTCGCTGTATCCTCTCCATCTTCTTCATCTCCTCCTACGATTAACAATGGAAATAATTCAGATATATTTATGAAACCTCTTGGTAAATTAGAAGATATGAAAGTATCTGATTTGAAAATTGAACTCAAGAAAAGAAATCTTCCTGTATCCGGTTCGAAACCACAGCTGATCGAAAGGCTAAAACCTCATATTATGATATCGGAGTCCGATTCTGGAAGTGTAGATACCCCAGCACCACCTAGTGTATCAAGCGAAGAATCTCTACATGGAGATTTTAGCGAAGAAGTTGGAGTCAATTCGCCTCGCAACTCATTATCACCTGCATCGGATCACGAAGCAATGGATTTACAAGCTGATTCACCTGGATCAATGTGCGGGAGACAAACTCCGGCACCTGATGAAATAGTGAAAGAGCAACAGAGAAAAATTGAGGAGTTGAAGCGAGAACTTCATAAATCGCAATTGCAGGTACAGCAAATGCGACAAGCTCCTACTAATAGTTCTCAAGAACCTAAAAATCAAAAATTAGCATTACAACAGCATTTACATAATAAAATGAAATCCCAAAAAATATCGATGCATCTCCAGCAATTGCAAAATTTGCAAGCACAGCAAACAAAGCAACATCAAGAAAATCAGCAAAAGCAACAGAAGGAGCACGTAGCATTTCAACAAGGTTTAAGTGCAAAAAATCAAGCAAATTTGTTAATGGTTCAAAAGCCTATTCAGATCAATGGATTTAATATTGGAACTATAATGGCCACACCAAAAACTGACAATTCAACAACGATAGTGAATGGTTTACAAACAGTAAAAGGCAAAAAAAATCTTGGAATAGTTTTGAACAAACAACAAGCTGTCTTAGTACTGAACAAGTTAGCCAAAGGAAAATTGATGAATGAACATCACAGAACTGCATCATTGCCAACAATTTTAGTACCAGCAAATTTATTGACATCAGAACAAACAAATGTAATATCATCTCCACAAAATATTTCAAATGAAATAAATTTAGCGCATGATGATATGCCTACGATTACAATTGAACCAAAAATAGAGCCTGAATCAAATGAAGTTCTTGATATAAAATCTCCACCTCAGTATGAAATCGCTACGAGTCAGCTGAAAAAACCTCAAAGTAAAAGTCATATTAAATCACAGATAGTTGATGATGTTCTCGAAATATTAATTAAAAATGGAGAACTTCCTCCAAGTGCTGCCCAGGACCCAGCTACTCCAACCACACCCGGAACTGCTGTTTTAAATAATGGCCTTGTTTACCAAAACTCGGCCTTATTCCTCCACCGCCTCCATTGCCCTACACTGCTTCAAATGCAAATATTTTAACACCTGACGTAACAAATCAAATGGACAATTGCACTCGTTTGCTGCAGGATATTGCTTCAGCGGAGCATTTGGATCATGATCAATTTGACCAAGATCAGAAAGTAGTTTCTGACTTGCTATTAGAACAACAAAACGAGGAGGGACATTTAGATTTAAAAGCATTAGGCTTAGATTTAGAAACATTTGATTGTTTGGACTTTGGTTCATTAGACTGTGATAAATTAGAATCGGAACTGGATATGGAAATTGGAATGGATGGAGTACAAAATCAGGACAATAGTAATATGGACTCATATGTGAATGAATTTGTTGAACAAAATGTAATCGAAAATAATACCAGCATGCAAGAAGAAAATGTAGGACCTCAATCTGTGGATATGTTACAAAATAATATTTCATTAACAAATCGATACAATCAAAGTTTATCGAACAATAATGTTTGTAATAATGGATTTGGTGCTGTTTTTCCTCCAGAGTTTATGGATATAGGAGATACGCCTATGGAGATGGATGAATGGCTTGACTCACTTATTCCTGTTTCTGAACTTCATGACAATAACACCATGTCAACTCCTCCACATCAATATTTTGTTACGCAGCAACATATGCCAATATCGATGGCTACTTCGCAAAATGCAGATTTATCTACTTATGATCCACTACTTGGTACAAACAGTGGAGCATTCGATCTGTTAGGTATTGAAGATCTGAAAATGCACAGTACGCCATTGTCATGGGATAAGGTAGATTTTGCTACATAGTTAGATCATTACTTAAATGGTAATTATAATACTATTATGCTAATATAAATCAACCCTCACGAAGTGCCTTGGGTTTTATATATGACGTTGGAATGAGATTAGAAACTAGTTTTAAGTTTATTTAAATTTGAAATATAATTTCAAGATAGCCAATCACCTTCGAACGATGTACTTAATAAATGATAATGAAGCTTCCATTATTTTAGCTCATAAGTTATAATAGTAAGTGTTACTGTGTGCAGCTCTTTAATTGAAAGTGATCTTTTAAGACTTATAATTAGGTTAGATATATAGAGAACAAGCGTTTTATTTTTGTTTGTGCATTGTGTGGTATAGAAATCTAATTTTTTTAACTAATAAATATTGAAAGAATATGTAGATGGAATCGTGTGTCGCTGCATTCCTATCTTCTGCTAAAACGACCAGGATATTATTAAAAGTCCCGATTTTTGTTTATGTAATATATGTGTATATTAAATTATTGAATTATAGTTGACTCAAGGTTAGCATTTGCCATTGCTAGTTGTATGTGACATTCCAAGAAAAAATATGGTTGTTTCTGTAGGCCAATATTAATTGTATATTGCAGAAAAGGCAAAAATAATGATATTATCTTACAGTAATGATGCCATAGACCATACGGTTCGGGACCAGCAAGGCGTTGTTAACACTTAGGGTCGGGATCAAATGTACTGAATCAATTAACATTTTTAACATGCGAATACGCGGTGCCTAATTTTAGTTATAATCTTAATTTAACGGGCTTGCCTTAAATATAAGATTTTCTTGATATAGTTTAAAAATCATATAAACTTTATATAGTTTATAAATAAAATTATATTTTAATAAATATTTATTTGACATAGCATATTTATTCTTTTTTGATAAAATCGATAATATGATATATCCATGGAAACAGAATGCAAATCCAAGCGATTAAATATCATTAGGCATTTATAAATTGCACAACTTATGTGGATAGTATACTAAATTGATGAATATTTTTATATATAACTGTATGTATTATGTAAAGCATCGATTACATCACTGATGATAGAAAAATATTTTTATTAGAGTAATAAAAATTGTAATAAAATTAAATGAATTCTAAATTAAATATGTAATTGCCATTATCTCAATAGAGCATAAATCCTGATGACTATTTCCATTTTGTGTATGGACGTTATAATAAAATTTAGAAATGTATAAATAAAAATGAAATAATACAAATTTTAATAATGTCTTATTAATTCAATTAATCGCATTTATAATTACCTCTATTTTTTATTATTTATTTATTTATTTATTTTATTTATTTATTTATTTCGGATATAATATAATGATCAATTCTTACTAATTTAGAAAATTTCACTGTTCACATTTCTTGAATTCAAAAATTTGTACCTATTTGTATTTTTTTATTAGGGGTTACTAAGACTTTGTAGAATAACTTCTACAAATTTAAGAAATACAATTCATAACACCATTAAAGTTGGTACTTGTTTTAAATTTTATCTTTCGTATTTTGAGTTATGTGGAAGATATATCAGCCTAATACTGCGCTACTTTATTGTTTCAGTCTCCGCTTTCTATCTTAAAAAGATGTAAATAATCTGGTTTAAAATTTCTGATCCATTTATTACTTTTGAGCTCTTGTACATACAAAATATTTTTTTTCAGATCCAAAATTCTATAGATTTTTTACATTTTGCTGGTTTTCCAATTTTTTGTTTCCAGAATGTTGGTCGTATAAATATTTAGTTGCAATGCTGAAATGGTAGACTTTTTTGTAATATTAGTTATACATTATTTTAACCAGTTAACCGTGGTGCGCTCATGGTACTGTGCGTACTGTTTTTTGTCCTCACAACCGAAGTAAAGTGCTGTTTTGAACTATTATTTTTTTAATCTGCATAACAATATTCTAAATATCTAGAACAAATTTTCAAATGTTTTGGTTTTTCTTTTCAAATTGCAATTTTAATATACAATGTTTGATTTCTATACATGACGAGAATACTCATCCATATACAAATCATCACTACCACTTCTCCATAACGAGTGTACTCGTCAATCATAGTTAACTGATGGTTAATAACGTTTTTTTTTAAATTCTTTTATATGTAAATACACTATCATAAGATGGTTGAAATGTATTGTATAAGCGTCTACCACTTTCTTTGACATAGGATTTACCGAAACTGCATATTAGAGTTAATTTGCAATATTTTATTACCATGATCATGGGACGTATACATACGTCCCCGTTTGTCTGGGACAGTCCCGGATTTTTACCTTGTGTCCCGGGTTGTCTAAAAGCAATATTTGTCCCAGATTTCTTTCTTTTATCCTGGATTGTCCCGAGTTTTTAAAAAATATAGGTTTGAACTAAATTTTTGCAATTACTTGATAACAAAATTACAAATATTCATCAAATATCTGAAATTGATGTAAACAACGAGTATGCTTATAGAAAATATATAAGAAATAGATTATGAATGAGAAACATTCCGGATGCAAAATACTAAAGTGCTAAAATAGCATTTCGCATTGATAATTTCGGACTTTCAATTTCAATTTTACGAAAATTAGTAACTTTCGTCCTTCCTTTTCAATTTTTCGAAAATTTGCTACCCTCGCCTGTCTCGGATTAGCACAACTACAAGTTGCCGCCCCGGTTTTGACCAAAAAAGAATATGGCCACCTTACTTAAGAGTCATCTATCGGTTTTACAGATAGCAATCCAAACTTGTCTCATCTCTGTGTGATAAATTTTAATATTTCATTTTCTGTAATATGGCGCATATTTTATTAATGCAGCATTGCCGGATGAGTACTATTTTCACTTGGAAACATATTGCTATCTAAATTTCCAAGTGAAAATGTCACTACTGCTTGACATCAGGCTCCTCGAAGCGGGATCGAACTCGGGACCTCTGATTGTGTTCCGGTCGCTCTAGCCACTTACCGACGAGTGGCAGGTTGGTCCTAATTTTCAATATAAAAAATGTCATGTTTACAACATATTTTGTTGTATTTTTTATATGACAAAAGATCATTAAGTCCTTTACGGGCGGATGTTTCTTTTACGTAATAGTCTTGTCTATTGCTTGTGTTTTGAGAATATAAATAGTTCAAATGGTACGTCATTAAATGACCACGCCGTGACGCTACAACTCATCTGCAAATTTAATTTATTTATATTAATCTGACTCATTCTAGTATTTTTAAGTTATTTGGCACCTTCGGATTATATGCTAGATTTTTGTAAAAATATTCTACGTTGTTCACAATAATATGAAGAAAGATAAAATTAGATTACGCGTAAAATTATTATTTTACGTGTACTTATTAGAAAAAAAACTTTAAAACACTTCAATAAACGTTGAAAAACGTTTAAACTACTTTAAACGTTTAGAATAATTAGAATTTTTTAAATATAAATTATTTGCATTGAAATTATATGATGTTTTAATATCACTACTATTTTATGTAAGTACAATTTCTGTAATAGGGCGCGTATTTTTATTGGTGCAGCAATGCCGAATGAAGGCTATTTTGACTTGGAAACATATTGCTATCTATATTTCTAAGTGAAAATTGTTGTCACTGCTGCCTGACAACAGGCTGCTCGAAACGGGTATCGAACCCACGGGCGAGCCCAATCAAAATTAAAACTAGTTGGTATTGGTATTTTTCCTTGAGGCAAGTTACAATAACTTCCCGATATGTGTAAATAATCGACTTAATCAAAAAATAAATAAATTTATGAGTGACCATGATATATATCGCCAATAAAAGTTCCATAAAAATCGGCTTAATTTTGTTTTTCAACAGTTAATTACAAGAAACCGGCTCGGTAGATTTTCACCTAAAACTAATCAGTATCATTACCAGCTAATATCTTTCGAACAGTTTTTAATTTTTTAAAATCGTTTTAGTAGTGTGAGCTTAAATGTAGACGAAAAGTTTTACACGTTATTCCAAATTTCAAAGAAACGGCTCGGCAGATCGTCGCACAAAACTGACAAACGATAATCCTCATCGAGATACATCAAATGGTTTTTAAATTTCTGAAATTGGTTCAGGCTCGTTTGAGCAAACGTCGATGAAAGGTCTAATTTTGACAAATGTCAAAAAAACAATACTAATTTTTGCAAACTTTGACGAATTTTCAAAATTAAATGACTTATCGTAGGGCCGTAATATTTTAGTATGACCTAGAAGACCATGATGTCTATCACAAAAAAATATCATAAAAATCGTCAAAAAAATTTTTTTTTACCACTTCATTACAAGAAAACGGCCCGGCAGTGCTGCCGGCAGATCTTTGCCAAAAACTAGTCAGGTCGATTCCCAACCAATATTTTTCGAACAAATTTTGAATTTTCAAAATCGATTCAGAATTGCGGGCTAAAACGTGAACAAAAATTTTTTCACTTTTCTGCTATTTACCAAGAAACGGTTAGGCCGATCGTCGCACAAAATTGACGAACCCTAGTCCTCATCGAGATACATAAAATGGCTTTTAAACTTTTGAAATCGGTGCAGCCGTTTTTGAGAAAACGACGATTTTCGGCAAAAAATCTGTTCACGCACACGCACACACATACTTTTTTCCAAGTCTCATTCGATTCAGAATGGCTTAAAACGTCGAGAAAATATAAAATTATCGAATCGGATTTCTTCTTCGGGAAATTAATAACATTCATTACTTATTGTTAGTTATTTTCAAATGTAAGTCGTAGATAAGGAAAAGGTAATAATAGATATTCATGACAATATTTATGTTAATAATGATTTTTGAAATGTTTAAATATTTGCATTTTCTATCTTTTCTACATATTTCATAAGATTATTATTTAGAAATCGGTATCTTGAACAAGTTATTTACAGGTAAAAATATAGCTCTAGTTCATAGTAAGCTTCCTCGTTAGATTAATTATTGAATATTATTTAGGTAAAAAAGCGTTATCTTTTTCAGCAACCATTTGTATCCTATTGCGTCAAGATGGCACCAGCGATTTGAACACAATGATATTGGTAAACTTTTGTGTATCAAATATTTAAAAATAATCATTAATTGTATAGCAATAGATTAGTAACCCAAAGTATATGGACTGAAATAAGTGCACCATAATAAACATCTAGAAGTAAGAGTCAAAAAACTTATCTGGCTGAGAATGCACGCTTGTAAACTATCTCTGGAGTCTACCAAATGATCCTTAGTTCAAATTGGAACTCATCTTTGGGACTGCTCCAGCAAATCAAACATCGTCATCAATCATCGCAGCCAGTATAAAATGCTTTGTATAATTACAGAGAAAATTTCTGGTTTCTTTCCAATCAAAGTTTACACAAACATTTAAATATTTTTCTAAGAGGTCATCAAAACTCGTGCCATCTCTCATCACACAACCTTAGTCAATCAGGCAGCTACTCCTAGCAAAAGGTTGAAAAGACCCTTGAACCTTACGTAATAATATAGTCTGTCGCTCTTTGGAACAAGTATTAGAAGTAATTACTTTTCAAATATATTGTGTTCCAATAACATTTAGAATACATTGTGATTGTTACTTATATAGTTAAAAAAAGTGCAAAATATTAATTGTCTTACTTCAACGATATGTGCACAACTTTTTGTTGTTTATCCTATAACTGCACTTAGTAAACTACTAAACTACTAATACTAAAAAATGTGTTTTTGTGTATCCCCTCTGAAAACCACTTACTGCTTAATTTTAGAAAACATAAATGACTTAGTGTATATATAAATATAAATGTATATATAAATCTGATATTTAAAATGAATGAAGCCATGCAAGATAACTTATATGGAAGCCGCTTGATAAAACGGGAAGGTGCATAGGTAAGTTACAAATAATTCCTATTTGATTTATATTTATGCTATTGTTGACATATAAATATTTATTAGCGTTGGATACGTTTAACAAATGGAATCAATGAATTAATGTATCACACAATGTTTTTTTAATGCGCGTGTTCTACTATGGTTTTATTCCGAGTACGGATTTGTTGCACTAATTGTAAGTTAATTTTACTATACTTTTTTTTGTTACTTTAGTATTGTGTTGTAGCAACGGCGATCATTGATCATAAGTTTTTTTTTCAAATGTGATATACTCAACATGAGTGGTAGCAAATCGGTATTACATTATGCAATTGATTAATCTCGCAGCATAATTTTAATATGAATGATTTATTATTTTAGTTAGGTTATTCGATATTACAAACTTCTCGAAGGAGAAGTTTGTTTTCATAAAAGAATCCGATTTGCTAATTTTATGTTTTCTCGTCGTTTCAAGCCATTCTGAATCGAATGAGGCCAAATTTGGAAAAAGTATGTGTGTGTGAAGAGATTTTCTTATTTGTATATTATGAGCTTGGGCTCCTCTGTTGTTTGTTTGTTAGAGCTATATTATTTAAATCAGGAGCCCCAGGCTCAATAGGCCGTCTCGGTCTGCCTGATGTCTAGCAGCAGCAACATTGGTTTTTACCTGGAAATATAGTAAGCAAATCGTTTCCAAGTTAAAAAAATATATCATCAATAAAATTATCAATAAAAAGATTATCACTATTAGAGTAATACATCACACAGAGATAAAATATACCTGTTTGGGTATACCTCTTTCGTGGCAATACGTCTTCTTTTATTGGTTAACGGTAAAGGATAAACTGCAATTTAATACAATGAATGCTAAACTGTTATGGCGACGACTAAAACTACTGTTTTTGACATATAGTCCAAAAGGGGAAAGATGTAGTATGTTTGCATTTGGCATTGCATTCGCAAATAGCGCCCTACATGATTATATCCTTTATTTGATTTTTTTAATAATAACGGTTTGCTATATTACTGTAAGTTTAACATTAGTAGTTAATTACAAGCATTTAGTGTTTGCGTAGATAATTTAGTTGAGTCATAATAATGATTTGTTTTCAAAAGTGTGCTTTGGGTACGGTTGTAACAGGTAGTTGTGGGAATTGTATTTTTGATGTTTATATCTATTATTTTTGTAACTTATTTCTATGCCTCACACTCGCCCTTTCTTTTATAATTTGATTTTATGACTAATCTATCGTATTAATGTACCGAATTTCAGTACTTCCACGTAGACAAATATTCAAATTACCATTTAAATTACTCCTCTCCAAGCTAACCGGTAAACTAATAAATTTGTGGCTGATCAATATAAAAATGGCACAATCGCACCCAGTATCCCGTATATATGTATTATAAGCGTGTATGTACATGTAAATAAGTATGTGTATATGTCTGCTAAATACCGACAGTCTTACAGTGCATAACCGAGTCTTGATTAATCAATTCCATGCTAATCTGTGTTCTGCGCCTTTGGACGGGTTGAGAGTTTGCCCCCAACATTCGAGATTAGAATCGAAAGCGGGTAAACGGTGCACAATAACTTTCTGAAGAGGTTACTAAACCGCTCGGGTTTCTAGTCATCCGCTTAGGTTTAAGTGATTGATGACAGGATTTAAATTGACATTAAAATTTGTTTCATATCTATATCGCATTTACGGAACGCTACAAATTGTTTTTTTTTTTAATTTTTCAAAGGTATTTGTTTAGAATGCCAAACTTAACATATATTTTACTATATGGAAAAATATAGCGAATTGTATATGTATTTTTGTGTTACGTAGTTGTAGAATTTATTAAAACTCTCCTTCGATAATTCAGGTTGTTGGATTATAATATAACACTTGTAGCTGTGGACTGTATTAGACACTGATTTGTTTGTATATTATGTATTTGCTGCAGTTCTAATTACAACCACTGATTTGTTACTAAGTTATAATGAAAGAAGATATATTTATTTTTATTAGTTATTTACATGTTGTTAAGCGGACTTTTCTTTTAGAAGTGAACCCCTCTACCGGGGGTAGCAACCATTGCGTGTACAGTTTAATGCCTTGAAGTTTGTCACCTTCATGGCCAATATAACAAAACGAAAAGACGTCCGAACAATATATAACTGCATGTTTTAAAGTAAAACTTCTATAGGCGCGGCTAGGGTGTAAATTCGTACAAATGCAACGGAAGTACGTTACGGCAAGGTCGAGTGCTAATGATTCGTCATTCGCTCATTTCTATACGGGTTGGTTGTGATTGGTCTTCGTATTTGTGCAAGGCTTCTTTGTATGCGTAACTTTATACGTGCGTATGTCATCGAAAGCGTGAGGCATATTGTTTATTTTTTGGTGTTTCATGGCATTATATTTTAAGAATAAATATTAGTACAAATCTTGAGTTAATAAAAAATGTCTGGATCGGAAGAATATTTTATCCCGTCCTCTATAAATAATTATAGTGCAAATAATAAAGCAAATGAAAAATCTGTGCCGTGTAAGAAACGTAAGTTTATTGAAGTAATTTGTATATTTCGTATATATTTTTGATATTATTAAAATGTAAATTATTTTTATATGCAAGACAGATACTACAACTGTTCAAAGAATGAATCTGTATTGCCAGCGAAAAACTAAAGAAAACAAGCAATCAATGCTTGTATGTTAATTTTAATTACATGAAGTTTTTCAAACACAATTACATGACAAATGAAATTGTGAAGACAATATTTATTTAGGCGTTGTTTAGCATAATAATTCTCTGCATATTTATAGATGTTAAAAATATTAAAGCAGTACAGCTTTATTCTAACATGCCGAAGATATATCATTTTGACAATTATATCTCTGATATTTTCGGAAGTTTAGAGGAAGTTTACATGTTTTTCGTTTATGATGGCTATTTAGTATTACACAGTTGCATATTTTTATAAATAATGAAGAATAAATTGATATTAAGACTTATTACTCTAAACAATCAAGCACAACTAGTTTGTGTAGCCGTGTAGCATTATATACAGATATATAGTTTATAATGGACATCTATGCAGTTTATTCATTGCTAATTTTAATGAAATTATTCAAGGTTGTTATATTAGAGCTGTCCACTGTATGAACGAATATTATAAAATTTATTAATCAGCAATTACTTTATTTCTCTAATAAAGATTCAAGTCCTGGATGCTATGTCCAATGACAAATCGATCATGTCGTATTTGAAGTATGACTTTAATTGCATTATTGTTTTTAAATATTGTAAATATTTTTAATGCTATTATAAATTTATAATTTATTCTTTATTTATAATGTGTACATTACGAGTGTTACCATATTACTGATGGACATTATTCAAAATTATTATATGATGTATTTATTTTTAACTTAAAGGCCATCTCGTACGTTTAATTTTTGATTTAAGCAAATTTGATGATTTGAGTATACCATTTAAAAATATATGTTTACATGCAGAAGAAATGGAGACGAAATCTTATAGATAGACAAAATGACACAGTGATCTTATTAACTTCCCGTAGGGTAAGTTATTGCAATGGGCCGAAAATCAAAATTGAAAATTTTTACATTTCTCGACGTTTTGAAAGTTTCTGAACATTTTGGCATACCTCAGAAAAAATGGATGTGTGTGTATGTATGTATGGATACAATTGTTCGGTCACGTTTTTGGGCGCATGGATCAACCGATTTCAATGGTTCGAAAACATTCGATTTCTATTGATAGGGAGATGTGCTGAATAGTTTTTGGTAAAGGCAGGTCCAGCAGTTACGGAGATAAATAGCAAAGAACGCAGAAAATAGAAATCGAGTTTTTGAGAGAACGGAGCATCCGATTTGAATGATCTAAAAACATGCAATTGGTAATGACTGGGAGAAGTGGTTGTTAGTTTTTGGCATAGGCAGGACCAGCCATTTCGAAGATACAAAGCTAAATTTGCAAAAAATGCCTGTTTTGAGGGAACTAAGCGTCCGATTTAAATGATTCAAAGAACTTTCGGTTTGTTTTAACAAAATAATTGATTTTGGAAAAAAAATTGCAACAAATTTTTGCCCTACGGAAAGTTAATAAAGTAAAAATAAACGCAATTGTGGTTTATTATTTCTCGATTAATCAATGGCTACCTTTTTTCTACAACATGTAGACTAAGATTTAACCATACATACACTCCGTTTGTAGAATTGGGATTAATACCGATCCAAATTGTTATTGCTTGGGTGGAGCGACTAGGGCGGATGCTGAGCACATCATTATGGAGTGCAAAAATGGGAAAATGGTAGGCAAGAACTATAGAGGAGATAATAAGGAAAAAAATCTTTCTCCCAATCAATTTTGAACATTATTGACAAAAAAAAGATATGTAGTGCACTATATAATTATATACAATCAAATAAAATAAAAGTGTAAAGATAACTTATAAAATGTATGACTGATATATGTGTCGATGATTGATACATTTAATATAAAATAAGATATGAATATAATTTAAAATTATGTAGTTGATAATAAAAATGCAAACCGAAATATTATGATAGATCAATTTTATATTATCCGTCAATAATGACGTACCTGTATAATTCTGTTTACATGGGGCCTGTGGGACTATAGCTGGGACAATATTATGAGCACATGTCCAATCTAACAAAAAAATACTTTAATATTGTTTAAGATATTGACAAACGCCTCTTACTAGTTACACCTGTCACAAATAGGCTTTAGCTCCTCTGCAATGCAATGCATTACTAGTTGTTCCCATATTTTAACAATTATTTACAAAGTTAAATGAAAATTTCAATGCAAATGCAAATAAGTTATGCATATGCTTATAGCGGCTGGGCATTGTTTTAGTATTTGGTGGTTTCGAAATATGGAATTTTTTGCAACTTTCAATTTACTTGAAATTCTTTATATATTAACCCTTTGCACTTCCCGTAGGGCAAGTTATAGTAATCGCAAAAAAATCGAAAATGAAAATGTTTGCATATCTTTACGTTCTGAAGGTTCCTGAACATTCTGGCATAGATTATGTTAGACAAAATGGATGTATTATGTGTGTGCGCGTGTGTGTGTATTCGAAAATATGGGGCAAAAAGTGCTAAAAACAGTAATTCAGTTTTTGAGTGAACGGATGAAAAAAAAAGGTATGAAACTTATTTAAATCAAACAATTGAATGGATTAAAAAGCAATTTAATTGAAATGAAGAATTGATGGAAGGCAAATGAGATTGAAGTTTTTGGTAAGGCAGTTCTAGCGGTTTCGGAGATACAGAGGAAAAAGTAAAAAAAAATATACGGTCGTCAAAAATGATCATTAGAGACATGCACATCAAATTATCAAATATTTGATGAAATTTATATGAATGAGTACTACAACTATTTGTTGGGTTCAAGCAAGTTCAGTTTGCTGATACGGTTCAAGCAAATTTCAAAATTTTGAGAAAACATTTTTTTTCAACATTTTCAAAAATATACTAAGTTTTATACCTAAAATATTAATTTTAAATGTACAATTCAGTTTGACAATGTATATATTTTAAATGCGTTATCCTAATCCTAAGAAATATATCCTCAGATGGATATACTCGGCACCTCTTGAAAATGTAAACTGTCTCAAGTGTTTTGAGCGATAATATTGTCACTGTATATCTTATGAATAATAAAATATCTAATAATTATAATTGTCTATTGAAAAATGTTTAAAACAATATTTATTAATCATTGATAAATACTGACTATTATTGATTACTAAATTTTTCCTCGAATATTTAATTCTAGTATGAAAAGTTCCTGCAATTTGCCTTAAGGCACGATACCATGCATCACTAGTTAGTACTTTTTGTTGGAAAATATTTCAGAAACGTGAGATAGTGTTTCAACATCAATATCAAGCAAGTTTTTGCAACTATATTGCTTGGTTAATGTAGCTGCCACTCTTGGCTAATAATAATACAAAAATTTGATGAGTTGTTAAATTATCAGCAAAATTGTCTATAGTATCGCCTCTATCACGTTTTTATATAATTTGTAGTGTTTGAAATTTTTTTGCTTCTATTAATTAATTCCAAGAATATTCTACCTAGCACGTATATTAAAAACGATTCGGATTGCGGCTCTGTTTCCTCGTTTCAGTCTTATTGAGAATTGCTTTGAATTCGCTCATATAATGCATTGTCAGCCGAAATCTGAAATGCAAATTTGAAAATAAACCTATTCAAAGTGGATCCATTGAAGAGCGCGATACGGCGCGATTGCGAGCCAATCTGCATTAGATCCACTTTATTCACCTTTATTCAGAGTACAAGCCATCTCAATGAACGGTTATTTCTTAGTTCAACTCTTATATATTGTGTTTATTCGAAGGAACAGTAATCTTCTCACAAACTTAGCCATAAGCTCAAAAAATTAGTATTTTCAAAATGCAATATTCGAGCCAAAAATATACTTTTTTTAAGTATATCAATTATATCAGTTAGACTAGACGCTTGCAAATTGAAACACGTCTTGCTTATAGAATGATAAAAATATTATCAAATAAGCCATAAGAGAAAATAGTGATCGTTAGCGGTATAATTCGGTAAAAATAACAGCAACTTTCAATAAATCAGTGTGTTGATTTTGTTATAAATATTTCAAGTCTCATATAGTAATGGGCCAGCGGTGGCGATATCGGTGAGAATGTGGGCTAGCACCAACTAGTCCCGGGTTTGCTGGTTCGATTCCCGCTACCGCCGTAGCCGGACTTCAGGGAACTATGATGTCAAATTTCCCGTGTAATTGTAAAGTAGAATTCGTCCTTTGTGGACAGAGCTGCTTCATTCAATCATATGATAACTATTAGACGTAAGAGCTAATATAAACCCCACACATAGGAAAATGGTAAACCGATGGGTTGTCTCTCATATAAAATACCTTAGGTTATAAGTCTTCAACAAACAGTTTATAGAACATGTAAAGTAAGAGTTCTGATTTCTGTTGAAACAATAAAAAAATAATAATAAATCTAGTAATAATGGTACAGGTATACATTATATAAAATATATTAGATATTAATAATGCCAATGGCTTTGATGTTAATTCAAATTAATTTTGTTACAGAAAAATTTAAATATAATTTAAGTGTCTGGGTGCTATCGTGTAATGTAATTCGAAAATTGAACGAATGCAGACCCTGGAAGAACTATTTTTCAGTATTTCTTTCAAGCGATAGCACGATCAATTTGCGCTAAATAATGCACACCGTAGAACTTTTCTCCGGAGCATATAAATAGCTGAATGCACGAAGATCATGCCATTTTTCCCTAACAGCGCAAACGTGAGAGCATTTTATTGTCGAGTCGATTATTGAAACAGCAAACTACAGTTTTATATCACAATAATAAGTAATATTTCAAACTTATTTGGTTTTTGGATTTTGCTGTTTAATTCTGTAAATTCAGCTTATCAATGTTAAAAAACTGTTAAAATTATTTAGTGAATTGAGTGATTAATAAAAACCAAATCAAATTTCCAATATTTTTTTTATTCAGTCCAGTTTTTTAACATGTTTGTAATTGTTTAAGATAACTGCATAAATGTAATTCCCCTAGAATGAAACTATCGTAATAGAGATATATTCAATATTAATTTTGATTAATTTAGTGATAAATATGTAAAATCAATAGTAGTAAAAATGGAAACATATCTAATGAAGCGGATTAAAATTGAGGAAGCACTTTCTATATATTCAGAAATTCTTATATTTTTATCATCTCTATTTATTATACATGTGTACGCAATTTATTGAATCACTAATTGTGAGTAAACTCTGAATTAATCGCTATAAATAAATCTGTAATGTATTTAGTGGATTCGAATAATTTGCAGAATAATTATATTATAAAATGTATGATGTATGAATAATGTATAATAAAATATATAATAAATAACTGTGAATTATCGAATACGTACACTTTATTAAAAATTTGTAAAATAATGTGAATATTATTCTATCACTAATGCATCTGTATAACGCCGGTCTTTAAATATTGCAATTGCATAATACGATTTTATACAATTCAAAGTGTGTAAATGATGGCTGATCTGATAATATAATCGAGGCATATACTGAAAAATCTTCTCAAACCTTCTGATCTAAGTATTATATATAAGTACTTAGTATGTAAGGAAGGAAGAGAGTCTAAAATTTTGATAAATAAATAACCGAAAAGAAATCGTTATCGGAATTCTGGGAATTATTTCGAAAAAGAATCTGGAAGTAAACATTCAACACATAAATTTTTATGAACCAGATACATCTAAGAAAGCCTGACAAAAATTTGCTAGATATATGCAAATATACTGATGGAACCAACAAAATACCAAATTAACAAGTATTGGGTTAGTTATGAAGGAGCTCTACTAGACACAATCTTCAAAACAAAACAGGATGGGATCTACATTGAATAAATAATGCCTGTAACAGGAAATCATAAATGTAAAAATGAACTAATTTTACTAGAACCAAGATGAATGCAGTTTGGAGACGACTTGAGCGATATAAAAGAAACACAAGGAATTTGAAGCCGAAGCACAGGACACAAAAAGTAGTTTGAGAAGTAAAATGAATAAAAGTAAACTAGATAAAAAGAAAAAAAAACATAATTATTGTGGTGGTGTTCCAAACGGGACATCCTAATCTTTCTCTTATTTGCATTTCTTGTTGATTATACCAACACATATTATTATAACCCATCTATCAAATATATATGTATATATATATATATATATATATATATATATATATTGGTTTGGATTATACCATGTTTTCTATAGAAAGTGTATAAAACTTCCAGTTTGATTGTATTGACAAAACATAGACAACTAATAAGGTTTATTGTTTTTATAATACCTCATTGTATGTATATATATAGCATTCAAACAACTCATCCTTATACACTTAAAGTATTAATATTTTTGATTCTCTAGAAATGGTTACTTACCTTACTTAGCAAAACAACGTTTACCGGGTTAGCTAGTATATATATATGTATATATTATATATATATATAATTATTACATAGTTTGGTGTATAGCAAGTGATGGATGTAGATGTAAAAGTAATTACTTTCAGAAGTAGCTTTGAATTCGGAAACCTACATCGAATACGTGGAAATTAATAATTCAATCTTGCCGTGAATGTATTGCGCAACCTCTCTCCACCGTAACGGATATACAATCCATTATTAACAATTTTGTGCTAAAGAATTTTTTTATATAGACCTAATATATCCCTTCTTATATTTCCGAATAAAAAATTAACAATTCTGGAGATAAACAAAATATGTGTATATTATTATGCTTGTGGTATATGAAGCCGTATATTCTATTTGTTATCTTGTATTTGATATAATGAATATTCGTGCTTTCTTATCAAAATATACATCTGAGCAACTTTTAACTTCCGTTTTCGATTTCGATTTTATTGATTCCGAATAAAAAATTAACAATTCTGGAGATAAACAAAATATGTGTATATTATTATGCTTGTGGTATATGAAGCCGTATATTCTATTTGTATATCTTTGTATTTTATATAAGTTGAAGCTAGAATTCGTGCTTTCTTATCAAATATATACATCTGAGCAACTTTTAACTTCCCGTTGGGCAATTAAACGTTCGATTTTTATTGATTGCGAGGCATAATGATTATTTTTGGCAAAGGCAGATTCAGCCATTTGGAAGATATATAGTAAAGATGAAAATAATGACCATTCACTTTTTGAAAGAACGGATCTTGTACTGACGAAAAATAATGAATTGATTAAATGCGGTTTAGTAGATCTAGAAAAATGTTTAAAAAAATACTATTATCATTAGACATATGCAAATCGAATTGTCACATATTTTATACAGATTTTCAGAATTAATACAACATTTATTTATATTTCTATGTTTCGTACTAATATTTATAATGTTTAAACCTCAAAATATTCAAAAATTTCAATCAAATCAAAATTTTTACATTTTTTTATAAAATAGATTTTTTTTAAAAAAATCCCAAAAAAATTTGAATTTTCAAAAAATCTATTTTTTCAAAATTTTAACTTACTCTACGAGAAGTATCAAGAATTTAAGCACAATGCCATGCACCATTCTTGCATATATTTTGTATACACAAAATGTGGATGGAAATGTTGTGAAAATTTAGTTTTGGTAATTTATAATATTTTTAATAATGCACTCATCATTAATTCATATAAACTATTTTTCATACTAAATTTTTATAAATATTCTTTTCATTTAACTTCAAATCGCGTACGTCGAATATGAAATATTTTCAACTATCCGAAGGAGAAGTTTGTTTTCATCAAAAAAATTGATTCGCTAATTTTATGTTTTCTCGACGTTTCAAGCCATTCTGAATCGAATGAGACCAATTCTGGAAAAAGTATGTGTGTGTGTTTGTGTATGTAAACAGATTTTTTTGCTGACGTTTTCTCAAAAACGATTGAACCATTCGATGCATTTTGATGAGGACTAGCGATTCTCGGTTTTGTGCGACGAACGGTCGAACCGTTTCTTTGTAAATAGCAGAACAGTGAAAAAAAATTCGTCCACTTTCTAGCCCGCAATTCTGAGACGATTTTGAAAATTCAAAAACTGTTCGAAAGATATTGGTTGGGAATCGTGTTGAATAGTTTTTGGTAAAGATCGGCCGGGCCGTTTTCTTATAATAAAGTTTTAAAAACAAAAATTCGACGCTTTTTATGAATTTTTTTAATGGTAGGTACCATAGTCAAATATTATCAAACTAAAATATTACGGCCCTACGACAAGTCGTTTAATTTTGAAAATTCGTCAAAGTTTGCAAAAATTAGTATCGTTTTTTTGGCGTTTGTCAAAATTAGAACTTTCATCAATGCTTATTTAAAAACGCCTGAACCGATTTCAAAATTTAAAAGTCTGTCGTTGTATTTCGGTGTGAACTATCTTATCTCTCGTCAATTTGAAGAAAGTGATAAAGTTTTTGTCCACATTCAAGCTCATACTACCGAAACTATTTCAAAAAATCAAAACCTGTTCGAAAGATATTAGTTGGGAATGATACTGATTAGTTTAGATTACCGAGCCATTTTCTGGTAATTAACTGTTGAAAAAAAATTAAGCCGATTTTTATGAAACTTTTTTTGGCGATATATATCATGGTCTTAAAAAACTTACTGAAATATTACGCCCTTACGACATGTAGTTTAATTTTAAAAACTCAGTAAAGTTTGAAAAAATGAGTAGTTTTTTTGACGTTTGTTAAAATTAGAATTAGACGATTTACTTGATATAACGATAGAGTAGTTGGTTTTAATGAACATACTAAACACTAAAGTCTTACGAAAACTGGTTCAATAATAAACATTATTGATTTTTGAAAATTTGCTTTTAGAAATACCTCGAGTTAAGGTGTTCGTTCGTTTTGAATAATGTGTAATAAATCGACTTGAAATACTTTCAATCACTCATAAAATATTTATTTTTTATTGATTAAGTCGGTTATTTACACATATCGGGAAGTTCAAGTAACTTGCCTCAAGGCAAAACTACCAACACCACCCAGTTTAATCCTGGAGATTAATCCAACATACTTTTCTGTTTATTTATTAACATTCACATAATTTAACAAATTAAATGTTTGTGTAAAATACAACGCATTTTAACATGTATGTTATTACTACCGTAACCTTTACCTCAACGATGAAATACAAACCAGACGTTTAACGATATTACCTTGAATTTAAGTAAACATTTGGTACGTCTAACTGTCGAAACAGTAAACATTGTGCTTGAGTGCTTAATTTATAATCGTCTCGAATGAGCACCTATCGTGATGTAAGTAAGTACTTAGAGGGAAAGCGCGCGCAGTACAGAGCTCATGTGCGCGTTCGCCTAATTGATGTGAATTCTTGATGGGTTTCGCCGCAAAAGCTCTCCGCACTCCGTTTGCCGGTTGCGGAGTTGCGGGCCGCAGATATTAAAGTAAGCTCGCGGCATCGCTTTTGGCGGCGCAAACCGCCGCCCACTAGATTCAGTAATACGAGGAGATCGCTCGTTAGTTGCCCGGAGGAATGTGTTATTCGATAAGGTCATGAGCCGTGCCGCTCCGGTGAGCTTTCGCCAAGCGAAGAACGAACTTAAAATAATTATCTCCCGGTCGGCCCCCTTTTCGAGATGTTGAGATATTTATTCAGTTATCAATACTGAATGTAAATTTACGATAATATATATATATTATATATATAATATATATATTGAAAATATGTTTGGGTTGATGTTGATATATATTTTGATGAGTTATTTAGAATCGGGCAGTAACGCCAAGTAAAAAAACTAAAGTAGTTTTGAAATACTTTATTTATCCATACGTTTCGGTCTTTATCGAGACCGTCATTCAGTGGAAAAAACTAAAAGATTTTATATGATGTAGGAGGAAAATAATATAAATACTTACAGAAATTATTATACAAAAATACACTGCACTATTACACTGTGATAAACCAAGCCATTAATAACTGGAACATTTAAACTAATTATTTTTGACAATTTTTGGTTACATTCTAGTGTGTACAAATTGACTAACGTCTAAATACTGAATGAATGTGTTTACCAATTTTGCAAAAGTGTAAAAAACCGGCAAACATATGTTTTTAGTAAAATAATAAAATAATAAAATACACGCTTCATCCAGGTATGGTGGTGTTTTGAAAATGGTCTAGGATTATTTTATAGTCATTGCAAAGCGAAATGTTGTAAGTTCTTAAATTTATGGCCGTCTCCTTGTGTAAAGATATCGTTGACATATATATTAACAAAGTCTAATAATCGAGCATAACAACTAGCCCTGGGATATGCTTCTGCTATGTTAAACCTAGTTTTCATTCGGTGAAAACTAATATAAAATTTAACTAGTATTTTAACCGCAATGTAGAGTTTTTGAAACTGTAATGTTTTTTTTTGAAAACTTTATTTTTTAAGCAATCGCGCTGCTTGACTGTTTTAGAGACAAATATCAAAGCGCGTAACACCGCGTTGATGTCTAATGGTTAAACATTACAAATCTTGGTACGGAACCCATACAAAATTGAAAATTTGTACTTTCTATTAAAATGTCTATAAAATATCTGATAATTTGATGGGCATAAGTGAAATAATCGTTTTTTACCGCCAAATACCGTTTTTCTCACGTTTTTTTATCAGAGCTCTAAAACCGCTAAGTGATATGCTTTTAGAATCCTTTAAATCGGACGTTCCGTTCTCTCAAAATTTCCGTTCTTGTTATTTTTGAAATAATACAATTCTTGTTAAACAAATTTATTATTAAAAAAAGCTAATCAGCACGACTTCCTCATCAATAAAAATCATATGCTTTTTGAATCAATCAAATCGGATAATCCGTGCTCTTGAAATCGTGGACGAAAATTTGTATACATACTACATACACATTTACACATCAATTTTTTTTTAATTGTAAGGTATGCTAAAATATTCAGGTCCCGAGCGTGAAGATATATACAAATTTTCATTTACGTTTTTTCGCGATTACTGTAACTTATCCTACGGGAAGTTAAAAACTAAAATAAATGAGATTGAGAAATTATAGAGAGTAAAAAAGTTCTAACAATTTATTAAAATTAGCGTTGTAAACATAAAATCAATAATTTATGGTATGAAAATGAAACTGCACAATACAATAAACATTAAATTTGTATTTAACTTCCCATAGGGTATGTTATAGTAATCGCAAAAAAATCGAAAATGAAAATTTTTATATATCTTTACTTTTCAAAGATTTCTGAATATTTTGGCATACTTTAGAAAAAATTGATGTATGTGTGTGTGCGTGAGTGTGTGTGGGTGTGTGTGCGGATACAAATTTTCGTCGACGATTTTGGGAACACAGGTCAACCGATTTGAATAATTCAAAAAACATTCGATTCGTACTGATAAGAAGACGTGCTGATTAGTTTTTGGCGGAGGCAAAAAGTGCCAAAAATGGTAACACGGCTTTTAAGAGAACGACGGAGCGTCCGATTTGAATAATTCAAAAAACATTTTATTTGTATTGATTAAACGACAAACGGTTAAAATCTTTGGAAAGGCAGATCTAACCGTTATGAACTCTCATTTTTTTTAAAAAAAATGTAATTTAGCGGTAAAAATGTTCACTAGACATATGCGCATTAAATTATCAGATATTTTATAGAGATTTTAATAATGTGTACACATTTTGTGTCAATTTATTTGGGTTCCGTACCAAGATTTTCAATTTTGAAGTTTATGTATATGGTTCAAACAAATGTCCTCGACATTTTCGACAGTATGGAATAATTGATTTGTATTATTGAACAAACATTCGGTACTCGATCGTGAGGGGTTTTCAAAAAGCACATCCTGCCGTTACGCAGGTATGGAGCGCAAAGGGTGTAAAAATTGTCGTGCAGTTTTTGAGAAAACGTATCATTAGATTAGATTAGATTAATTCAAAAAACCTTGCTTCATTGCTTGTGCAGACGGTGTGCAAAAAAGGTTTTACAAAAAATTCCGTAGTTTTGAAAATCTTCAAAAAAAAAATCAAAGATTTTCAAAAAATAATTTAAATTTTCAGAAAAATCAAAGTTTTGGAATTTTTTTATCTTTTTGGAAAAAATATCTAAATTTCGAAAAATTTGAAAAGCATCAAAATTTAAAAAAATTGGACATTTTCAAAAATTTCCAAATTCTCAAAAAAATTCCACATTGTGTTTTAAAATATTAATGTGGTCAGTGCGCATAGTTCTAAATTATCTAGGGTAGTTTTAATTATTTTTATATTGTTGTAATGTTTTTATTGAATTCTGGCTTGTTTATTTCATTTAAATTAAATTACAATCTGGGAGTTAATTGGATAGACGAGCTTTCTAAGTTGTTTGATGTTATGAAGAGTTTTTGTTTTAGTGCGAATAGTGTTAGTTGTTAAAGTTGTTGACAAGTCGATGTCTTGATTTATAAAATAGATTTTTCCAAGAAAATGTGGTTCTTTAATGTATGGTGGTTAAGTAATATGATATTTTCAAAAGAACCCATGTAGAAATTAATGTGGGCTGAATCTACTAGCAATATACAATCTACATTGGTCAAATTTGAAGCCTATATTGGCTGGTTAAAAAAATTGAACATTTTTTTTATATTGAGCCCATATAGTTAAACCCACATTGATCTATACTGACCACATAATTAATTAATCCTGGCCAGATGTATCTGGCGATTTGGAACCAATGTTGCTTACCAATATTGCTAAATATTGGCCTCATTAACATTGGTCATGTATTATTCTGGCTACTACAATATATATTACAATGTATAGTAAAATTAATAATGCGCTTAACATAAAATTACGTATAATACAGAATGTAACAATATTATTTTTTTACAGAATAAGATAAAATAATGATAAAATAATAATTTAGTTGCATGTCAATTATTATTTAGTTGCATGTTAATTATTACGGTGTAACATTTAAACAAAAATATTGTATTCGATTTTAATATATTACTCATTCTAGTTCTGTATTTGGAAAATCTTGCATGTATAAAACAATTAATTCTATTGCTACGTATTTCTTTGGAAAAAACTTTTACTGGAACAAATAAAGTATCACTCTAAATGAATTTTGGAAAGTAGATGTGCTTTCACATTTACATTGATATAAAAATATTATTATTATTAGGTAACGACAAAATGTTACGATAAATTGATAGGTAGACTTGTTGTTGTACAAATCACTATTCTTCTTAGCCTCAGTCATAATCAAAAGGTGTATATTTATGAATTCTTGCACTCCTTTCTATTTAACCAAAAAGTTCTTTATGGCCGCACTAGAAATGGCTTCCCCAGCCTTTGATAAATCTCTACGAAACTTTTTGAAAACCTGTGGTGTGTGAAAGATTATTATCCAATAAATAGAGCACTGAAGTAAGAGCTTTTTTCTCCAAGGTGCATTCTTTGAATGTAACTTAAGCCATCGAGACTCTGTTTGAAGAGCAGGTCCTAATGTATTATTATTAAAAGATTTTCTAAAAGTAAGTAAGAATGAGTAATAATATATGAACGCACATAATTATAGTATTTGTTTCTTACCTGTTATAACCAATTTGATTGTTAGAGTAGAAGCTTTGTTAGGCAAAACACTTTTTTCCATAGAAATACATGGCAATAGAATGAACTTGTTTTGTAATTTCTATTATTCCTACAACACATTTTAAATTAAGAACTAATGGTGTATGGCATCGTGCCTTGAGGCAAATTGCTGGAACTTCCCGTATAGTAATGAAATATTCGAAAAATTTTAAACGTTGTCAAATATATTATTACAAATACTGTAACTTTCATTATTTTTGCTATCTTGTTATATCTGAGCAAATCAAATGAAAATCATAAATCAATTTATCTCCAGAACATTAATTTTCGTCATTTCAATTTCAAAAAAGTTGCCTAATTTACAAAAAATTGAAAAAGTGCTCCCGTATAGTCACAAAATTTGCAAATAATTCTGTACGACATTTGCACTTATTATCCATAATTACAAAAATATTTCATAAAAAATAAAAAAAGATGTAATGATTGTTTATCCTCAAAAGTTTTGTCAATACAAGCAGAAAGTTTTTTAGATCATTCAAATCGGGCGCTTAGTTCACTCAAAACCTGTCATTTTTTGCACATTTGGCTCTTTATCTTCGAAATGGCGGGACCTGTCTTTGCCAAAAGCTAATCACCTTTTCTCCCAATCATTACAAATTGAATGTTTTTTAGATCATTCAAATCCGATACTCCGTTCTCTCAAAAACTCGATTTGTATTTTCTGCACTCTTTGCTCCATATCTCCGTAACGGCTAAACCTGCCTTTGCCAAAAACTAATCAGCACATTGCCCTCTCAATAGCGATCGAATGTTTTTTAAACCATTCAAAACGGTTAATCCGTGCGCCCGAAAACGTGGACAGAAAAATGCGGACATACGAAATACACACACACATCCATTTTTTCTAAGGTATGCCAAAATGTTCAGAAACCTTCAAAACGTCGAGAAATGCAAAAATTTTCATTTTCGATTTTCGGCTCATTACTATAACTACCCTACGAGAAGTTAAAAACATTACTAATTAATGGCAAATTACTACTAGAAAATGCTAGGTAGGTTTATTGTTATTCAAATCACTGTTCTCGTTAACCTTAATCATTTTCAAAAACTTCATATTTATGAATTCTTGCACTCCTTTCTATTTAATCTAAATGTTCTTTATGGCGGCTCTAGAAGTGGCTTCCCCAGTCTTTGATAAATCTCTACCAAACTTTTTCAAAATCTGTGGTGTGTGAAGGATTATTATCCGAAAAATAGAGCACTGATATAAGAGCTACCTAATTTTGATTTAATAAATATATTGAAGTAAGAAATATCTAATTTTGATTTAATTAACATATTCAATTTTCACGTTATAGTCTGTAGAAAAAAGCTGGGATATAGTAGAATTTTCCGTGGATAATACTTGTTCCCATGTGCCATCGTCATGGGCTATAGATAAAACAATGTATTTTTGGCCAAAAAACATTAAGCATAGTAAATTAGAGAAAATGATAAATAACTGTATGTCGGGTAACAGTTTATTATGCTCTGATGAGTTGGAGGCTAAATGTTGGATGACTTCGTCTTTATTGAAAAAAACGAAGAAATATGTACAGAAGGCTGAAACAAATTCAGCCATAGAATCAGATATACCTTCAACCTATGCCAAAGGTAATAAGTACAGATTGATATTGAAATTATAATCTGATTTTTCAGACAAAATGTATTTTCAATTCTTTAGTGTGATGCTCATTATTTACTGTATAATTTGTAACTTTTTTTATTGTTGAGAAGAAATCTAGAAAGTATCTAACAAAGAGAAGACTAACAAGTCATTTGAGCATTTATCAACAATGTGCGAAAATTTATTGTTTGATCTTCAAGAAATTAAGAAAATCAGGCAGAAATATTTGCATTTTCAGCTTCTCACAGAGAATTAAAAAGTAATATTGTCGTGCCCAATCTTAGAACATTCGTTTTTCCTTTGGAAAGTATAGATGATGTAATGAAGATGGAAACAAATTTAACAGAGAAGGGTTTTGCTTCTGATTTGGTAAGAATAATAGTATATATAATATATAATAGTATATATAATAAGTCATAATAGTTCATTTGTCTATGGTTGGCCAGACTACTTTAAATGCAGCTGTAATGAAAAAAGTTTTTTCAAGATCTCTAGCAATGCAATATTCAGCCAGAGGACGGAAAAACAAGTTAGAGTTTTTCGAGTCTCGGCGTTGATGTTATGTGATATTGTTGTCAGTATGTATCATCAAATATTATAGCCCTATTCATTCACACACACACACACACATATTTAATGTTTAATAATGTAATAGTACATGTATGTGTTAAGAGTTTATTAATATCATGAGCAATATGTTGAGCTATAATTTAACAACAATTTCTGATGTATATTCAAGTATATTAAAAATCATTTGCAGAGGCTATTAGAGTTAATCTTCCTAAAGTGATACAGCTTGAATCATGAAACGCATAAGTGTTGTTTTAGCACAGTCTGGACTTCTGGAGACTGGGACGGAGGGAAGAAGCAAAGTATGTTACAGCCAAAAAAAATATATTGAAAATACTACAGGTTATGATATTATACCATTGTGTACAAATTTTAAACTATAAATTCATATTGCAGGAAATATAAAATATGCTACTCATTTAAATTATATTCAGCTAATTGATAATGAGGATATAATAATTTCAATGGATCTTGATTTATTAACAACTGAAAATCAATAACAAGCAAACAGAAGAGTTCATTATTCTATAATGTATTTTTCAATGGAAACCTGATTTATTAACAAATACAAATCAATTACAAGCGAACAGAAGTGTTTTGATTATTCTATAATAAATTTTTCCATTTTTATTATCTACAATAATTTAATAGCTACATGCAAATGTTCCATTTTTATGATGAAACATCACTGATATTCACATGAAAAACAAATGTTGATAAGTCAGATATATAAAAAAATGCAAATCTATTGAATGATTACTATTATAATAATTTAAATTTGTATTGTAAATATTTCCATTAAAATAATAATTTGTATCATTTTTAACTTCTCGAATGAGAAGTTTATGTTTTCATCCAAAAATCCGATTCGCTAATTTTATGTTTTCTCGACGTTTCAAGCCATTCTGAATTGAATGAGACCAAATTTGGAAAAAGTATGTGTGTGTGAACAGATTTTTTGCCGTAACGTTACGTTTTCTCGAAAACGGCTGGGCCGATTTCAAAAATTCAGAAGCCATGTATCTCGACTATCGTTTGTCAGTTTTGTGGGACGATCGGCCGAGACGTTTCTTCATACATAGCAGAAAAGTGAAGAATTTTTCGTTCACGTTTTAGTCCGCAATTCTGAACCGATTATGAAAATTCAAAAACCGTTCGAAAGATATTGATTGGGAATCGTGCTGATTAGTTTTTGGTAAAGATCGGCCGGGCCGTTTTCTTGTAATCAAGTGTTAAAAACTTTTTTTCGACGATTTTTATTATTATTTCTTTGACGGCAGATACTATAGACTTCTAGATCATACTAAAATATTACGGCCCTACAATTGGTTTAACTTTGAAAATTCGTCAAAGTTTGCAAAAATTGATGTCGTTTTTTTTGGCATTTGTCAAAACTAGACCTTTCATCGACGTTTTCTCAAAAACGCCTCAACCGATTTAAGAAATTTAAAGGCCATTTGATGTATTTCGATGAGGACTATCGTGCGACGATCTGCCAAGCCGTTTCTTTGTAATTTGAAAAAATTTAAGCCGATTTTTATGGAATTTTTTTTGGATGGATTATGGATAAAAAATATTGCATCAATATTTATATTTTAGTTTGAGGACAATATTTATCAGCCGATGATAAAAAATATTGTATCAATATTTATATTTTATCTGCCGATGATAAAAAATATTGCATCAATATTTCTATTTTAGTTTGAGGACAATATTTATCAGCCGATGATAAAAAAATATTGCATCAATATGTCTATTTTAGTTTGAGGATAATATTTATCAGTCAATGATAAAAAAATATTGCATCAATATTTATTCTTCTATTTGAGGACATTATTTATTAGCCGATAATAAAAAATATTGCAGCGATATTCATATTTCAATTTAAGGCCAATATTGGACAAGACAATTTATAAAGAATATTGCATCAATATCGACTAACTTTGGCCTGATCGATTAGTTGACATCATCACAGAACCGACGTTCGCCTATATTTGTGCAATATAGGTAATCACGGCCACAGAAAACCAATGTTGGTAATATATGGTACCGAGATTAATTTCTACATTGGGATATTTAGTTTTATTTAGGAGGTACGTCCGTCTGTTTCTTGTTACTGAATTATTAATTTTTACTGGGTAACGGTTACCGGTTAGAACTTTATATTGCTGTCCCGGTACATAATATTGTATTTGAATAGCCCCGTGTAACCTTAAATTAAAGTTTTTATAGTTTCAATGGAATTAAAATGCTATCATTTTTTTAATATTTTTATATTTCAATGACTTAAACTAGTGTTTTTGAAAAGCAAACTATTTTCTTCACAGATTATGTTATATTTATATCTTATAGTGAAGTGAATGTAATTGCAATAATGCCCTGAAAGCTATTTTCACCCAACAACTATTTGCAAATTATAATCTCAAGTAAAAATCTTACATCACTACTGCTTAATTATTTTAATATTAACCAAGTTAAATATTAACTTGGTCAATGTGGGTATCAAAACCAGGATTAGTGGCTAATAGCAGAATCAAGTTTTTACTATGGACAGAAATTACCATACTATTTAGTTTTTTGTATTATATAATATAAACACATGACTATAATATACAGCATGCGAAATTTTATTCAAATTTATTTATGTTCAAAGCATATGACATCGTATAATTTAAAACTCAAACCTATCATAAATGTAAAAAGCAGATAAATCCATAAATTATTGAAGTTAGCGCGCATGCAAGTCGGAAATTTATTTAATTACCTCCACAAAATAGTCTGCTTGTGTCCTAAATATCCAGCAAGCATGTTATTTTTAACCTAAATAATATTAAAATTTATGTTTTTAATTTGAAAAACATAATTAATTATTTATTTCAAAATGAATTTTATATGATATATGTCACCTAATTATATATATGATATGAGTCTAAAATGTTTTCACTGTTTTTTACGAATATCTAAAATCAACTAAAATCTCCTCAGATATTTTTATTTCGCGAAGTCAATAGAGTTTGCTAGTTTTTTGTTTTGCCGACGTTTCAAGTAATTCTGAGCCCATTTTTGACTTTTCATTGACTTTTACTCAAAAACGGTTGAACCGATTTTAAAAATTCTAAACCCATTCGATATGACTCGGCATTTTCACCGACGTTTTAGTCTATTACATAGGTGGGAAACCTGCGGCCTCGAGGCCGCATGCGGCCTCCGGGTGGTTTTTGTGCGGCCCCTTGCCGTCTAGTATAAAATAGCAGAGTTACTTCCAAACAACTATTGTACATCAACGTCATGACAGTTCCGCGAAAAATCCCACCAAAAACAGTCACATTGTGAGATTTTTTTTTTTTTTTTTGTTACAATTTATTTTTGTTAAGCAAGACTTTAATGTCTTATTTACAAAATTGATATGAGCAAAAAAAAATACAAAAAAACAAAAAATGCAATACATTGAATATAAAATGAAAAAAGTTAAATAAAAATTAAATTAAAACAGTAATACAAAAATAATAACATAAATGAACGATGACGTGAAGATGTATGCCGCGTACTACGTCAGGACGCGTGCAGACATTGGGCTAGGTGTTTGGTAGATCGGAAGGCCATTTCTTGCTCAATCTTCTTATCGGTCTCTGAATCGCTTGAATTGTAGGATTTGTATGCTGGATTAATTTGTTGTTGAAAGATGAACTTCTAATCTTGATCATTTCGTTGACTGTTGAGATTTTCAAATCCTTATGTAGGCAAAAATTCGAAATATACCAAGGCGCATTAGTAAGGATACGCAGAATTTTATTCTGGCACCTTTGAATGATGTTTATGTTAGATTTGCATGAGCAACCCCATAGTTCGATTCCATAAGTCCAAATGGGCACTATGATAGTTTTATACAAAAGTTCCTTGTTATCGAGAGAGATTTCAGATTTCCTCCCAAAAAGCCAGTAAAAATCTTTTATTTTCAGTTGGATTTGTTTCTTTTTATATTCTATGTGCGTTCTCCATGTCAATTTCGAATCAATGTGCATGCCTAAATATTTAACAGAATTGCATAGTGAAATTATTGAATTGTTCATGATGATAGGTGGACTGTTGTGATGTTTTAGAGAAACAATTATGTGCTGAGATTTTTCGATATTGATTTTGATATTCCAATCTAAAAACCATTTTCCGAAACTAGAGAAATAATTTTGTAACTGACAAGTTGCTGTTCTAATATCGGAATTGCATGAAATAATTGCTATGTCATCGGCGTAAGTGCATATGGTTAGAAGATCATCTGTGGGCATATCGTTTGTGAAAAGAAGATAAAGTACAGGGCTTAGCACACTGCCCTGGGTACCCCGCATTCTATATTTCTGATGCTCGAAGTCACATCTTTAATTTTGATTCTAAATTTTCTATTAAGCAAATTTGAGCTTAAGATATTAAAGTAGTTTGGAAAAGTAGTTTTGATTTTATATAGGAGTCCTGAGTGCCAAACCTTATCAAAAGCCTGACTGACATCTAAGAATACGGCTACGCTGTGTTCCTTTCTATTCATGGCTTCAAGAATACGAGACACCGTTCTGTTGCATTGTTGAATTGTAGAGTGATTTTTTCTGAAGCCAAACTGATGATGAGGAATCCAACTATCATTCGGATGATCTTCTGACAATCTTTGCAACAAAAGTCTCTCTAAAATTTTCGATAATATCGATAAAAGACTGATAGGATGGTATTTTGTTTGGTTTACCGATCATAATAATTTCTGCAGTCTTCCACGCTGTGGGCCAATAATTGTATTGAAGTATGGCGTTGAAAATATTTGTTATATATAAAATACCTTTTGTAGGCAATTTTTTTAACATCTTTGGAGTAATTTTATCCATACCCGGCGAAGATCTATTTTTTATCCTTTTTATTTCACATAAGACATCATTTGGTAAAAAATGTCCTAACGGTGTAGAATGTATGGGTTGATTTACGAAATTGTTAATTAAATTATTCTGGGAAATATTTCGAGCGCTAAAAATGCTACTTAGATGATCAGAAAATGCCTCCGCTTTTTCTTCGTTGCTTTTTGCCCAAATGAATCCGTTTCGGTTGGTTATTTTCAGAGGAGGGTTTTGTTGTAGGGGTTTACTTTTGTTTCTGATTGGTTTCCATATGGAATTATCGTACCTATTTAGCTGCAATATATACGACCTGAATGTACAATTCTTCCATTCTTTCATTTTTTTCCTCAGCGTGTTATTGAGATGATTAAGCGATGTCTTATCCGTTGGTAGATGAGAATGTTGCCAGGTACGTCTTGCTCTTCGTTTCTGTGCAATTAGCTTCTTAATCTCTTGCGGAATTATTAGATAATCATTTCTTGGAATAATGTTCGGGGTGATCTGCTTGGTTGTTTCACGTACAATTTCATAAAAATTATCTATATTATTTTCTATATCAATAACGTTTGTAGGCCTAGATTTTGGAAATAATTTTGAATCAAGTATGGATTTGAATTGAATCCAGTTAGAAAGATTGTTGTGTAGAATATGATTGTTGATAACTGGAGTAGGAAATGTGCTAAACGTCACAAGTATTGGAGAATGATCTGAAGAGAGATCGTAACTAGATTCAACATTGAGATTTGAAAGATCAATACCTTCCACAATAAAAAAATCTAAAAGGTCTGGAACTTTAGTAGGGTCAGAAGGCCAATAAGTTGGACTGCAAGTTGAAATGGAGGAGAGGTTATTTAGCCCTTTAGACAGCGAGTGCGTTGTATAATGTTGTTGGACTTTCTCGGTGGTTCGACGCGTATTATGCAGTTGAATAATTTATAAATGTTATAAATATTTTTGTTATTTCTATTTGGTTCCAGATCAACAAAACCAGATTTTACCTAGATATATTGGCAATTTTATGAGACCATAGTTATAAAATGACACAAAACAATACCTTTTTTCAAGCCATTCTGAATCGAATGAGACAAAATTTGGAAAACGTATGTGTGTGTGTGTGCGTGTGCACGCACAGATTTTTGTGCCGTAAATCGACGCTTTCTCAAAAACGCCTGTACCGATTTCAGAAATATTAAAAGCCATTCGAGGTATCTCAAAGAGCAATATAGTTTGTCAGTTTTGTGAGACGATCTACCAAACCGTTTAATTTGGAAAAAAAGTGTTAAAATTTTCGTCCACATTTAAGCTCATTCTACCGAATCGATTTTAAAAAATCATAAACTGTTCGAAAGAAATGAGTTGGGAATGATGCTGATTAGTTTGAGGCGAAAATCTACCGAGCCGTTTTCTAGTAATTAACTGTTGAAAAAAAAAATTAAGCCGATTTTTATGAAACTTTCTTTGGCAATGTATATCATGGTCTTATCGAACTTACTGAAATATTACGGCCTTACGACAAGTAGTTTAATTTTAAAAAATCATCAAAATTTGAGAAAATGAGTAGTTTTTTTTGACGTTTGCTAAAATTAAAATTAGACGATTTACTTGGTATAACGATAGAGTACTTGGTATTAATAAACCATTAAAGTCCTACGGAAACTGATTCAAATATAACAATCCAAATTTTGCTTCTAGAAAATACTCCGAGTTAACGTGTTTGTTTGTTTTCAATTATGTGTAATAAATTCACTCAGAATACTTCTAATCACTCATAAATTAATTTGTTTATTATTGATTAAGTCGATTTTTTACACATATCGGGAAGTTCATGTAACTTGCCTCAAGGCTAAATACCAATACCAACTAGTTTATTGGTATCAACATTTAAATCTTGAAATATAAATGTAGAGTAAGATATTTGAAATGCGAACATCTCAAATGCGTTCATTATTGTTAGTTCATACATTATCAAATATTACGCTTATTTTCATGGGTAAACTTTAATATTCTCTAAATGGAGTAGGTACATCATTAATTAATAATATTTTTAAATCATAGACTCTATTATTTTGAATCGGTTTTAGGCTTCTAAAAACTGTTTGAAAAATATTGGTTGAGTATCACGCTGATTAGTTTTTGGTAAAGATCTTCCGGGCCGTTTTTTCGTAATTATTAACTTCCCGTAGGGTAAGTTATTGTAATCGTCCAACAATCGAAATTGAAAATTTTTTCTCGACGTTTTGAAGGTTTTTTGAATATTTTGGCATACCTCAGAAAAAATGGATGTGTGTATGTATGTATGGATACATTTTTTCAGTCACGTTTTCGGGCGCATGGCTCATCCGATTTCAATGGTTCAAAAAACATTTGATTCCTATTGATGTGCTGATTGGTTTTTGGCAAAGGCAGGTCCAGCAGTTACGGAGATTAAGAGCAAAGAGTGCAGAATGTAGAAATCGAGTTTTTGAGAGAACGGAGCATTCGATTTGAATGATTTAGAAAACATTCAATTGGTAATGATTGGGAGAAGTGGTTATTAGTTTTTGACAAAGACAGGCCCAGCCATTACGAAGATACAGAGATAAATGTGCAAAAAATGGCAGTTTTTGAGAGAACTAAGCATCCGATTTAAATGATTCAAAGAACTTTCTGCTTGTTTTAACAAAATAATTGATTTTTTTGTCTGAAATTTCTTTTTTCAAATTTTTTTTTCAGAGAATTTTTTTTTTGTCGAAAATAATTCAGATTTTATTTTTAATTCTGACTAAAGTTCTAATATACTTTAAACAAATAATTTCAACTTTGCAATTTCGTTTATTAACTTCCCGTAGGGTATGTTATTGTAATGGGCCGAAAATCGGAATTGAAAATTTTTACATTTCTCGACGTTTTGAAGGTTTCTGAACATTTTGGCATACCTCAGAAAAAATGGATGTGTGTGTGTATGTATGTATGGATACATTTTTTTGTCTACGTTTTCGGGCGTACAGATCAACCGATTTGAATGTTTCAAAAAACATTCGATTCCTATTGATAAGGAGATGTGCTGATTAGTTTTTGGCAAAGGCAGGTCCAGCAGTTACGGAGATAAAGAGCAAAGAGTGCAGAAAATAGAAATCGAGTTTTTGAGAGAACGGAGCATCCGATTTGTATGATCTAAAAAACATTCAATTAGTAATGATTGGGAGAAGTGGTTATCAGTTTTTCGCAAAGGCAGGCCCAGCCATTTCGAAGATACAAAGCTAAATGTACAAAAAATGGCAGTTTTTTTAGAGAACTAAGCGTCCGATTTAATTGATTCAAAGAACTTTCTGCTTGTCTCAACAAAATAACACCATACACCCCACTATTTTTTGAATATTTTTTTGACGATTTTGACAATCTAGCGATAGAATTCGTAGTCTGAAATAACGTACTAAAATATTATGATTAGCGATTGAATTATATAAAATCATCAAAGTTTGAAATAACGCCGCGCATTTCAGCGATTCTAATCTGAATTTATGCCTAGAAAACGATTAAATAAATGAAGTGTGTTAAAGAAATTAATGTAATTTATGCAATTTCAGATTTTATAAGTATGTTTGGAAGATTTTAATTGGAAATCGTATTTTTTATTGGATTTCTTAGCGAAAGCGTAATTTTTATTTTAGAAATAAACAGTTGAATATTTTACCTGAAACTCCATAAAGCGCAATCAGCTTTGAAGCTGTTGAGATTTGAGATAACCCCATTCCTAAACAATGTCGTTTTTCAAAAGGCAAACAGTTGACATATCCATATCTATAAGATATTTTTTTTATAACAATTTGTCTAGAAGTTAAGTTCTATTGATACATTTTTTATCGTTGATATATTTTTATTTGTTGCAACAACGCCAGCGAATTGCAATTGCTATTACTTGTATTTTTTCTAAATTGCCGTAGGGTAAGATATAGTAATCGCAAAAAATTTTAAAATGAAAATGTTTGCAAATCTTTACGTTTCAGAGGTTTCTGATCATTATTGTACACCTTAGATAAAATGGATGTATGTGTGTATGTGTATGCGTGTGCGTATGTTTGAATACAATTTTTTGTCTACGATATCGGGAGCAAGAATCAACCGATTTGAATGGTTAAAAAAATACAAACACGAATTGTATTGACGAGGAGGTGCGCAAAAACAACAAATTTTTAAGAGAAAGGCACATTCGATTAGAATGATTCAGAAACCATCCGATTTGTATTGAATGAGTGAAAAATCAGTTTATTTTTGCGAAGGCAGGTCTAGCACTTTTAGAGTTGCGGAGTAAAAAGTGCAAAGAATGAGAGAATGGCGTTTCCGATTAGAGTGATTTAAAAAGCATGCATCTAGTTAGTTCTTCATTTTTAAGTGAAAATGGACCTTACTACTAGGCCACAGTATACTCCGTGTAAATAATACCCCAAACAATATTTGAAAAATAACTAGCTGTAAGTGGAATTCTGTCTTAAGGCAATTAAGGCATCGTGTCTTAAGGCAAAATGCTGGAACTTCTCGTACCAAAAATTATTATTTTTTTAAAAACAATTAACATTTTTGAAAAAAAATTACTTCGAAAAAATTAGATTTTTGAGAAACTATAAATTTGACAAAAAATTACTTTTTAAAAAAAATTTTTTTTGAAAACAAAATTTTTTTTAAAAAAAATTTTTTTTCTTCATTTTGACATATTTTGGAAATTCTGAACTTTTTTTCAAAGCAATCGTATTGCTTGAATTGCATAGAGACAAAATGTCAAAGCGCGCATGTGCGGAGCCCATAGAAATGTAAAAAAATAATATACTTATTGTTACAATCTCTATAAAATATCTGATAATTTGATGTGCATATATGTCTAATGATCATTTTTAACGGCCAGATGGCATTTTTTTTTACTTTTTCCTCTATATCTCCGAAACCGCTAGACCTGCCTTCATGAAATTTGGATCAGTTCTTTGGATCGTTTATTGAATTATTCGGACGCTGCGTTCTCTTAAAAACTGAGTTACCGTTTTTAGCATTTTTTGCCTCATATCTTCGGAACGGCTAGACCTGCCTTGTCAAAAACTAATCAGCACGTCTCCTCATCAATACGAATCGAATGTTTTTTAAATTATTCAAATCGCTTCATCCGTGTTCCCGAAATCGTCGACGAAAATTTGTATCCGAACACACACACACACACGCACGCACACACACACACATACATCAATTTTTTTCAAGGTATGCCAAAATGTTCAGAAACCTCTGAAACGTAAAGATATATAAAAATTTTCATTTTCGATTTTTTTGCGATTACTATAACTTGCCCTATGAGAAGTTAATAATTAAAACAGAGAAAATTTACTGATGAATAATATTTTTCTTTGTAGAGAATGTTTCCATAACCTGGTATAAAATTTTATATCGAATTTTATAATGGATCAATCGCCCGCAGTTGATGCTTCCGGATTTGCTTTTTGTCGACGTTCCATTTGACATAAGCCTCGATTTGATTGAATCGGCATTGCTGCATGATTGGGTTAACCCAATTAGAGTATCTTTTTCGTTGTTTGACGTTCGGAACGTGAAAGAACCTCTTGGATTCACATAAAATAAGAAGTATCGTTTGCCGTTGTCCGAAACTAGATATCGAACATCTAAACGCAGTAGGGATTTGTCAAAGACGATTCGAACAGAACGCCTAATTTCCACTTATGTCTCTTTTAATACGGCTATTATTGTTAATGCTTGTTACACGAAAAAGACTCATTACATTAGCGTCATTGACAAGAAGCTTATATCTTTATTCTCCTTTGTAGATGTGTTCTTTTGAAATATTAAACGTGATTAATTTACGCACAAAATATTTCAAAAAATCTCTCATAAAAACTGTGAAATAATAGTGTTGTGAATCGAACTTTCTAATATATTTTAGTTAAAAAAATATTCACTGAATGCTATTTTAAATTATTTCATTTACAAAATTAATCAGTGAGGCCATTTGCCTTAAGGCAAATTGTTGGCATTTCCCGTGCCATTATTTAAAACAGCATAAAAGCTTCAAAATGTTGAAAACATTCGACTTTTTTTATAAAAAAATCGACTTTTTTTGAAAATTTTGAACTTTTTTGAAAACTTTGACTTATTTAAGTCGGTTGATCCATAGTGTCCAAAACATCGAGTAAAGTTTGTTTGAACTATATAAGTGAATTATAAATCTTTGTACGAAACCCATAGAAATAAATTTTGTACTTATTATTAAAATCTCTATAAAGTATCTGATAATTTTATTTGTATGTCTCTAATGACCATTTTTGACCGCCAAATAATCTTCTTAAAACTTTTTTACTCTAAATCTTCGAAATCGCTAGACCCGCTTCTACAAATTTTTTATCAATACTTGATTCGAACAATATGAGTAAAATGTTCTTGGAAACATTCAAATCGGATGCTCCGTTCTGTCAAAAACTGAATTTCCATTTTTGCTACTTATTTTCAAAACTGCTGAACCTGCCATTGCCAAAAACTAATCAGCAAGTCTCCTTATAATTAGGAATCGAATGTATTTTTAATTATATACATCAGTTGATTTGTGCTGTTGAAATCGTCGATAAAAATTGCAACCGCGCACACGCACAACATACATATATTCATTTTTTTTCTAAGGTATGTCAAAATGTTCAAAAACCTTTGAACGTAAAGACATACAAAAATGTTCAATTTCAATGTTATCTATCACCAAAAGTATTATACAAATTATCTATTTTTTATTTTTAGATTTTTTTTAACATATTATTGCAAGTAAACAGTATGGGCGACATTCACCAAAAACTAATTAGCACTATTCCCAACCAATAACATCAGTTTTTAAATTTTGAATTTTTAAAATCGATTCAGAATTGCGTGCAAATACGTAGACAGTATTTTTTCCCTTTTCTCATATTTTCAAAGAAACGGCTTAACTTATGGTCGTGCAAAACTGACAAACGATTGATAGTCCTTATCGAATTTTATGGAATGGCTTTTAAATTTTTGAAATTGGTCCAGATGATTTTGAGAAAATTTTGACGGAAGGTCAAAAATCGGCTCACGTACACGCACGCATACTTTTTCCAAATTTGATCTCATTCGATTCAGAATGGTTTGAAACATCGAGAAAACATAAAATGAGCAACTCGGATTTTTTGGCGAAAACATTAACTTCTCCTTCGAAAAGTTAATGATACATCTTGAGAAAGATTTATCTATAAAAATGTCAATCAAACTCAATAATTTAATTAACGAAACTCGTTCTAAATATCTAGCAATATTTATCTGCCCAAATTTTAAATATATTTTATTTAGAGAAATTACTAACAAAGTGATAAACATTCTCACCATAATTTTAAGATACCGATTAAGCTTATACAGAAATATTATATCAAAACATATTTTTTATATTTTTTGAGACACTACTTGTTTGAAATAGTACACTAAATTAAAAACTAGTGGGGTGTATGGCATTGTTCCTTAAGGCAAATTGCTGGAACTTCCCGGACCGTAACGAAATGTTCGAGGAATATTGAATGATTTCAGATAGATTATTATAAATATTGTAACATTGTCTAATATTTATAAGAATTATATAAACTGAATTGCAAATTTGAAATTATGAACTCCACGTAGGGTAAGTTATTTTAATCGTCCAAAAATCAAAATTGAAAATTTTTGCATTTCTCGACGTTTTGAAGGTTTTTCGGTTTTTCCAAAATCAATTATTGAAAGTTCTTTGAATCATTTAAATCGGACGCTTAGTTCTCTCAGAAACTGCCATTTTTTGCACATTTAGCTCCGTATCTTCGAAATGACTGGGCCTGCCTCTGCCAAAAACTAATAAACACATCTCCCAATTATTACTAATTGACTGTTTTTTAGATCATTCAAATCGGATGCTCCGTTCTCTCAAAAACTCGATTGCTATTTTCTGCACTCTTTGCTCTTTATCTCCGTAACTGCTGGACCTGCTTTTGCTAAAAACTAATCAGCACATCTTCCTATCAATAGAAATCGAATGTTTTTTTAACCATTTAAAGCGGTTGATCCGTGCGCCCGAAAACGTGATCGAAAAATTGTATCCATACACACATACAAACGCACACACACACACATATACACATACATTTTTTCTGACGTATGCCAAATTGTTCAGAAACCTTCAAAACGTCGAGAAATGTAAAAATTTTCATTTTTGATTTTCGGCCCATTACAATAACTTAGCCTACGGGAAGTTAATAAAACTAACTGAAGAACTGCTGAACCATCTAAACTTTGTGAAAAATAAAATCGATTGTGTTGCTTTTTATAATCTAAAGTGTTGCACGTTTTCTTACTCTGATGGTTGTTTTATGGAGTTCGAAAGCTTTCGGTTTCATATAAAAGCTCATCCTTTACACATGGCAATTTATTCATGCAGGTCCTAACATATAATTTGAACTTACTTTTTGGAAGACGTTAATATAATATATCTCGAAAAACATATGCAGTCAAAATGCTTTGAAATAAACTTATAGCGCAATCTTTCTGATATATAAAAATAATATGTTTCACACACAAATCTTTTTAAAACAAAATTTTTATTAGAATATACAGTATAATTTCACTAAAAGGGTTACTAAAAGACCAAAGAATCTTTTATATTTAAGTTTTTTGCTGTTACTACTTTTGCTGTTTTACATTTTAATTTCAACATGAGTTTTACATGAAGTTTTTCATTAGATGATGATGATTTAGACATATAACTAAATTCCTTGTTGGTATGATTATATTGATTATTGTTACATTTCAAATAACATAGGATATTTTAAGTTGCAATGTAGTTAATGGGTTTAGATATTACATTGAACTTTTACAATTCTTCCACCATTGCGGAAGCAATCATAAATCGATTTGATTGATTCATATTGATGGAGAGATATGCTGATTAGTTTTTGACAAAAGCGTGTCTAATCATTTTGGAGATACGGAGCAAAATGTTAAAAAATAGCAGTTTTTGAGAAAATTGAGCATGCTATTAGAATGTACATTTACAGTACATTTATACTTCTTCACATTCTAACTGACAAATTTGATTCATTTCTTTGATTAAAAAAAATTATAACAAAAATTAGTCATAATATTAATGTTACTGAAGATAATTCCAGTAATCAACGTATATTATTCAACGTAATATTTAAAAAATAATTTTTAACACAAAATGATCATTTTTTGCGATTCGCTTTCTGTTTCCTGAACCTGTCTTTTCCAATATCTTACAAACTCTTCACATAAAATAATAAAATAATGTTCTTTAAGTTATTCTAATCGGTTATTCTTTCAGCAAACTCGAATTTGTTGTAGTTTTCGTAAAACCATAAAATAAATGTTTAAAAGACATTTAGAACAATGTCCTTTATAATAATAGAATATGTCTGGACATGTAAATAAAATCATACTGCAAAAACGTTATGAAAAAATATACATAATAAATGATCATATAAGTAAATTATCTTATAATACCAAACTTTAAAGGTTAAATTAAAAAAAAAGTCATGCTCAGTTATCTATAAATATTTATATTAGTATAAATATCTATGTCAGAATATTTGTCTTTTTAATAATCATCTTCATCTCGCCGAGTATTTCTTGACACTTATTACACAATGACAAAAAAAGCTTCAAAGTTTGTGCGTAGTTTTTTTGCTTTTGAACACATAAATTAATTTGTATGGATCATTAAATAATTGAAACTGATTTTACATGTGTGCAAAGGTAAAGAACAATATCTGATATAATAAATATGAATTTAAAATGCAATAATGTTTATAGTATATACAAATAGCACTCAAGTGCAAATATAGATGTAAAATTAAGTAAATATAGAATCAATTTTATTTTTAAGTTTGTAAAAAAATTATTGCAAAATATTTTCTTCATGATTTATAATAATATATGTTAAAATTGTTCCATATAAAATGTCATAGAATATTGTAGTATACTATATATAATGAATACATTTCGAAAAATATTCATGTTTTTGCAACAAATATTGGAACCAATGGAAATTTCTAAGGATTTTCAGAAATTCCAAAATATAGAATCAAAACTATTTTTAAATATGTGAAAACAAATATTCAAAAATCTTTTATGTCTAATTATAATATTGCTTGTTGGAATCATTAACTTCCCGTATAGTATGTATCTCCAAAAAATAAAAAAAAGGGAATTTTTGCATACCTTTATTTTTCAAAGGTTTCTGAACATTTTGGCATACCTTGTATAAAATATAATTATGTGTTTATATGAATGCATATATATTCAGATACAATTTTTCATCCATTTTTTCGGGAATCGGCATACATAATACATAATCTGAATATTTTGGCATACCTTGTATAAAATATATTTATGTGTTTGTATGAATGCACATATATTCAGATACAATTTTTTATCCACTTTTTCGGGAATCGGATCAGCCGATTTGAATGATTCAAAAACATTCCTATTGACGGAGAGACGAGCTGATTAATTTTTGGCAAAGACAAGTTGTCCTTTTCTTTGGAAGGGTAAGTGGATTTATAATTAAGATAAATGTGTAATAAGCAGTATGCTTTCGTATTGAAAGGATGAATGCATAGTAATAAACAATTGAAAGATACGGATTTCCTTAAGCTATTGTAGAAAAAATAATTAATATGTACGATTATTAGAAACCTACTTAAGGTTAATAATATAGTAATTATAAAAATATTTAAAACAAATTCGTGACAAAAATGACAACAAAAATATTTCAAACGAGTCCTTAACTGTAATACTTCAAGTATAATTTTTCGAAACAAACTTAATACTGATCTTTTTAATGCTTATTAACTTCCCGTAGGGTAAGTTATAGTAATCGCAAAAAAATCGAGAATGAAAATTTTTATATATCTTTACGTTTCAAAGGTTTCTGAGTACTTTGGCATACCTTAGAAAAAATAGATGTATGTGTGTGTGCGGATACAAATTTTTGTCGACGATTTCGGGAACATCTATCAACCGATCTGAATAATTCAAAAAACATTCGATTCGTATTGATAAAGAGGTCTAGCTCTAGCCGTTCCGAAGATACGGGACAAAAAGTGTTAAAAACGGTAACTCAGTTTTTAAGAGAACGGAGCGTCCGATTTTAACAATTCAAAAAACATTTTACTTATATTGACAAGATGAAAAACTGATTAAATTTTTGGGAAGGCAGGTCCAGCGGTTATGAACTCTTAATAAAAATAAGATAAAAAAATATTATTGGCGGTCAAAAATGTTTATTGGACATCAAATTATCAGATATTTTAATAATGTGTACAGATTTTGTGTAATTTTGGATTCCGTACCAAGATTTTTAGTTCCAGCAATTTGCCTTAAGGTATGAAGCCATGCAACCCACTAGTTTAAACCAAAATTCATTAATTTGCCATTTTGTAAGTGTTTATCATGAAAAAATATGATATTTTCTGATCGAATAATTAAAAACGGACAATCGTGGGTGGATGCAGCGCGATGCTCGTGCGGTCGTACGTCGACTTAGCAAAGTCAAACACAGCTCGTCGAGGCACGGGTCGCGCAGCCCATGTGACTGGGATATCGATCGGTTCGTAGCCCTAGAGAACCAACCAAACCGTTCGTAGTCCACGCGAGGCCAGACTATTGCAGCGTTACGCATCGCCCAGGGATGTCCATCACGGGACAAGTAGGGACAAGATGGGATTTGACGGGTATATAGACATTGAAATTGATATATTTTTATATGTACGGATACGTATAGATTATGTTACATTGATTTTTCGACTTTATTACCTGCAAGATATATGATCTTTGGACGTAGATAATATTTAATTCACTATATTTTTTGAAGTTATTGACCGCAAAATGGTAAATAAGGGCTCGCCCGTAGGTCAGCGGTTAAGAGCAACGGGACTTGTTTCAGAGGTCCCGGTTTCAATAGCCACTTCGAGCAGCCTGTTGTCAGGCAGCAGTGACAACGATTTTCACTTGAAAATATAGATAGCAATATGTTTCCAAGTGAAAATAGCCCTTGCCCGGCATTGCTGCACCAATAAAATGTCAGCCATATTAGATTAATTCTAATAACAAAATCATCAAATATGGATGGATTAACCATTGAGTTACCATCTAAAATAAATACGAAGTAAGAAGTTTCAGCCCAACAGCTAAAATCAGGACGTAAGGTTCTGATTGCTGTTCAAAAAAAAAAAGACGGTTAATAGACTAGTGATGCATGGCATCGTGCCTTAAAGCGAATTGCTGAAACTTCTCGTATCGAAAATTAAAATTTTTGAAAACCTTTAAAATTTGAGTTGAGAATTTTGAAATTCTTGAAATTATTTGACTCATTTAAAAAATTAGTTTTTTTATGTTTTGAATTTTTTATACTTTGCATTTTTGTGGAAATCTTGAACTTTTTTTTCAAAGCAATCGTGCTGTGTAGCTGTTTTAGAGAAGAAATATCGAAGCGCGTAAGCGCCGCATCACAATCTGACGGATAAACATTGGTACGGAGCCTATAGGAAAACAGACAAAATTTATACTTATCATTAAAATCTTCATAAAGTATCTGATAAATAATTGTTCATATGTCTAATGATTATTTTTGACCGCCAAATGGCATTTTTTCTACTTCTTTCACTCGATACCTTTAATTATTCAAATCGGTTGATCCGCATTCCTAAAATCCACTACGAAAAATTGCATCCGCACACACTCACAAACACACACCTAAATCTATTTTCTCTAAGGTATGCCAAAATTTTCAGAAACCTCTGAAACGTCAAGATATTTAAAAATGTTGGTTTTATATTTTATTGCGATCACTATCCTACGGGAAGTTAAAAATTTACTCGTGATGACATTGGGTCTTGTGACAAATTGCTGAAACTTTTGTTTTATAAAGTAACTTTCTTATAACTTTATAAAATAAAGATTGTAATTGGTAAATATTATTTTTGTTTTACCTTTATAATTTTTTATTTTTTTATTTTTTTCATTACAATAATCAAAATCGTTTATTAGAGATATAGTTTCATTACATAAATGATTTAAAAACTAGTTGTAAGTAGTATTTTGCCTTAATGTATATATATATACATATATATATATATATATATATATATATATATATAATCAACTAAATCTGTAAGAATTAAAATTTTGCTATTTAGGTAACACGCTGTTTATTTCAATTTCTCTACATACTAATCAAACCAATTGCCAATTGTTGCAATTTAATGTCTGTAACTCAGTAATAACACAATTTATTTCATCTATTTCGTAATCGTAAAATGCGTAAAACGTTAACTGTAATCAGTAGTTATCTACGAAACAGTGTATGTATTTTTCATAAGCTTGGCATAGAATCTGATTAGAATTGCATAAGCGCACCGCAAAATTCTAAATTTTGATACAATTTTATAATTAAACCGCTTATTTTAGGCTCATGATCTTTTTGTATGTTATTTCAGACTACAAAATACAAAATACAACCTTTCATCAGAATCGATTATTTTTTCTTTCCGTAGGACGATTTCCACTTGGAATTATATTGTGATCTATAACCCCAAGTGGAAATTTGACATCAAAGCTGCCTGTTGTTGGGCCCACGCTCTAACCGATATCGCCACCGCTGGCCCGCCAAATAAATGAACTGAAAATTTGTAATTAAATTTCGAAAGATTTATTTGGTAAAATGCTCGGTTCCCCAAACTTCAACAGAGGAAATAATTATAAATATATACCTGATACACAAATACATGCGCGCACGTGCATCCATTTTCCAAAATATTTCGAAAATTTTATGTATGAAGTCATTGAGTAATAAAAAAACTTGTTGTAATTCAATTGCAAAATTTATCAAGAAAGTAAATAAAAGGGTAAGGTGAAATATTTTATTGTTATTTAAAATAGCTTCGAAAATTTTGCAAAGCTATATAAAAATTTTGAATTTAGCGAAAATTTTTGTAAATTTACTATATATATACTATTTACTATACATACTTCTACAGTAATAAATCATATAATTTTTGCTAGTAATGTTTGCTTCAAAAAATTTCAAAATTGTATACATAATGTTGAACCTAGCATACAAAAATACTTAAATTTTCAATATTATTAAAGATCAACTTCTCACACAAATGGCCATTTTTTCAATGATTGGTAGGCAACCCTAGATTACGCAAATACCAATACTTACTTAGCAGTTTTTAAATTTTTCAGTAAGACTTTGAAGTTGCAAACAAATTGTTAAAATATTTCATTGGTGTCAAACTTCAGATTTTATGTGAATCTTGTCAGTGCTTTGAGATTACTTATAGTCCTATAAATATTTTTTTCGTGCCATTACTAAAAATTAATAAGCAGTACCAAATCAAGAAAACAAGTTTAAAGTTTTTTAAGCATTGAGTTTAACCAGTTTTTACATAAAAAATTTGATTTTAACAATATTGATGTTCAAGTGGAAATATTTAAACCGACCAGAATTTGAAGTTTGAAGACAGACATTTAAGCAATAAATTAATTCTGACAAGGAACTCCTTGAAAATAATCTAAGTTTATTTTAAGAAGTTTGTCAATGAATTCATCCAGGCTCCAAGCAGAATGTATTGCCTTCTAAAGAGTTCATTTTAAATCTAGAATAAATAACTTCGCTCTTTGACATCTACGAATATTTTTATCACTAAGGACAATTCAATAGTTAACTAAATACATAAGTTTTTCTTTCGAGCCTTTGGACCGTGTTTGTTGATAGCAGGGGCGGCAGCAACTCGTTTGGGTGTTGCTCAAGTCTGCATTTGTGGTTAACAGCGAATCTTTTAATTTCCTCTCCAACTGTGCGCATATTTGTGTCATCGTAGATCAGCCAGGTAATAAGAGAATATCATGGGTCGTCTAAAGCGATCCTGAGAACTTAGCTCTGGAATCTTTAATTTATATTTGCGTTATTTTTACTTGTAGTACCCCAAAACGCTATGCCAATTGTCGAAATCAACTTAAGTACAGCTTTGTATATCAGCGTTCGTTATATATTGAAAGATGTGACCTGCAACCCAATAACTAATAGAGTTGACTTAGTTTCTCCTCAAGCTGTTACCTTTTTTATGTAAATTTTCCAATTCAGTTTGCGACATATGTGCATACTCAGGTACTTGGCATGTTCGACCTGAGGAATTTCTACTTCGTTCGTAGTTACAAGTGGACATGTCTCGTGTTTTAGTGCGATGATTTCTGCCCATTGATCTCAAGCCTTTATAGCTTGTACCATTTTTATAAATGGCACAAAATGGTAAAAAATACTATGAAAATAACTAATGGTTAAAATACTTTAAAAATAACTAATAGTAAATTTTGTAAACATTGAGGCATGGTGTATACAAACTGCCGAGTGTCTCAATAAAGACAAGAGCACAAACAAACTTAGTGCCGAGTGAAAAAGGTAAAATATGTCGTTTTTTATCTTGACTAAATAATTTGAATAAAAATCTAAATATTTTTGTTGTAAAATTCTTTGATCCCATACCTTGAATAGGCGATTCATTTCTCTTTAGATAGATAAAATATTGTATGTAGTTATTTAAGATCACTATTAGTATTTTGACACGATTTTTACGAAAATGGAAAATATAAATAAATTATATTTTTCAAGCAAAAATCTTTGATATAGACTGTATTTTTGATTGAAAATTATTGTGCCTCGCCTTATCTTGATTGAACGAATTCCTCTGCCTTCGTGAGTGGACGTTCGATATAGAAATTGAATTTCCTGTTGTATGCCTTCTTATAGAAATAACGCACACATCAATGGGCTTATAGATTCGAACGTAAAACGACAAAATTCTGTTACAATCTTATACAATTCAGATTCTTGAAGGAATTCTGCTTCTAGAAAGTCTTGTATTGTTATATATTATATTTCAAGGAGATCGCATTACCTGTAGTCCGTACGTCGCTGATTTTTTGTCAGCTGTAACACTTTATCAAGAAAGAGTTGTACACTTAGTGTCATAATTTCCATATCCAATAGAATATCGAGACTTTTTTTATTTATGATCTGTCTATTATGAAGATAGAGTAATGGTTTTGGAATTTTTCAGCATATTGCTTGTTTGGAAGGCAAACAACAACATTCATAATTTCTTAGTTGCAACATGATCAGAATTTTTTGACTTTTTATTTTCAAATAAAAATGATATCTAACCGCTTGATATCAAACTGTCTGAGGTTAAAATTGAATAAGAAACTAGTGATTGTCAAAACAAAATTTCTACCACTAGCTATTGATGACTCAAAATCTAAAATATTACATAAAACATTTTTATTATTTCTTGTATGAGCTGCAATCCTCTTAATCTTTGATCGCAGAATATAAATATGTAAATAGGATACAATAAAATATGTAAACTGAGAAGTATGTGAGAAACAAAATAATGTTGCGTATTGAAAATAATGTTGCGTATTGAAAGATATAAATATGTAAAGGCTAAAATAAAAAAATAGTAATAATGTAATATTTTAAAATAGTTTGTAAATTTTGAACTTTTTTCAAAGCAATCGCATTGCTTTAGCTGCATAGAAACCAAATATTAAAGCGACGCGTCGCAGTCTAATGGACGAATGATGTTACGGAACCCATAAAATATCTGATAATTTCACGTGAATCTGTATAACGATCAATGTTTTTTTAATTATTCATATCGGACGCACAGTTCTCTTAAAAACTGAGTTACCGTTTTAGGCATTTTTCGTTTCGTATCTTTGGAACAGCTAGACTTGCCTTAGCCAAAAACTAATCATCACATCTTATCAATAGCAATCAAATGTTTTTTGAATCATTGGAATCGGTTCAACCTATTGAAATTGAACGGTTTAAATTTGTATCTAAGTCTAAGTTCTCTGTTGAAAATAAGTTGCTGCTATACAAATCAATCATTAAACAAAACTGGACCTACGGAATTAAGCTCTGGGGATGTGCTTACAAATCAAATACACCTATATAATGCAGAGAACTCAGTCAAAAATTTGATTTAAATTGTTTCCACTGTATTAGTTTCATTTGATTTTGCTTGTTCAATTTTTTTATACTTTCAACTCGCACGTTGAAAATGACTCAACATAAGCTTAAGTACAATTTGGGGATCATTGGAAACGTGAGGGCAGGGGTACAATATCTGATATTTCTAATTTTAATACTGTATAGTATAGTGATTGATATGTATCAGTTTCGTTTGATTCTGCTCGTTCAAATCATTTTCTTTTTGTACGTAAGTACAATTTGGGGATGATTGGCGTAAGGGCAGGAGTACAAAATCTGAAATCAAGTATTTTTAAACTAAATATTATATTGCTTATAATGTGTTGATATAATTTGATTATTTTAGTTCAATTAAATTTTTCCCGTACTAAATGCCTTAACATTATTTTGGGGTTGATTTGGGACAAAACAGTGGTAGTAATTTTTATAAAAATCTGTAATTTTATCGTATTATTATCAAAGATTATTCTGTTTTTTTACCTTCTTTGGCCCTTTCTCTGCACTATATACCTATCTTCACTAAACATCTTATATTAGGGCGGTCCGGCCGTCATGGGGTGCTGATTTTATTGGCCATTTTCAATTTTTTTTTTTTAATATTGGTGGTACAAATTAGTACAAATTCAAATTTATCAATTTCCGTTTTATTTTATTTATTTTATTATTTTGTTTAAAATAAATAGTGGTCTTACTAGTTTAATATTAATGCTAGCAGCGCCACGTGTTTTTTTCAAACGGCACGAAATGAAAAAAAAATCGGTACAAATTCGTACAAAATAAGTACTAAATAATGCAACAGGTCCGGATCGATTTTGCTAATTTGGTCTTGATAGCTTAAGAAAGTTACGCAAAGCGATTATTTTGAAATTTTTTGAAAATTTGAACGTTGTTTTTCAAACAAAAAAAAAAGATTAAAATTTTCAAAAAAATATATTTTTTTTTATAACTGATACTGTTGTATCTATAATATAGATGGGTTAAAAACCACTATATATTAATTGAATTAAATTACAGAATGTTCAAATCGTCATTAAAAAATTTCGTAAACATGGTTTATCTGAACAAAGTGCATAATAAAGTACTTCATTTATTTTCCGCTCCTTTATGAGTAACATATTGTAACAGTAATAAAGCTGAATACAGGATTATAAAAGAATGTGCAGTAATTGCAAATAGCCTTCGATTATACATCGTTTCGCCTTACAAATAGATCAGAACTGCTAGAGACATAATCATATCTGGCTTTTCTTGATTAAATTCTGTTCAGAGCACGAGCTTCCAGCATTATTACGTTATTGGATTTTATCCGAAATAAGATATTACAATATTATAAATCAGTCCAGGTCCCAGTAGCCTTGTTAACTTTCCGTAAGGTAGGTTATAGTAATGGGCCGAAACTCAAAAATTATAATTTTTGCATATTTTCACATTTCAGTGGCTTCTGGACCTCAAAAAAAATTGATGTTTGTGTGTGTGTGTCGAGCGCACGGATCAACCGGTTTGAATGGTTGAAAGAACATTCGATTCCTATTAATAGGGAGATGTGCTGAATAGTTTTTAGCAAAGGCAGGTCCAGCCGTTACGGAGATACGGAGCAAAAAATGCAGAAAATAGAAATCGAGGTTTTGAGAGAATAGAGTATCCGATTTGAATGATCCAAGAAACATTCAAGTATACGTTATTTAATTTATTCTATAAGATGAATTGTTATTTTAAAAGCTGAATCAACTGTATTTTATATGGAGTGGCATCTATTGTAATTTTTAAAAATTCAGCCAATTTATTTATGTGTGTGTATGACTGTGTGTGAGTATGTATACTGTGTGAGTGAGTTCAAAAATAAGCACAATAGCTCATGAAATTTTGTAAATTCTGATTGCTATTAAATAAAGTATGAAAAAACTGTATTTTATATACGATTGCGTGCGATTTATGTAAGAAGCCAACTTTTACACTAAGGGTGTATAACTAATAAGAAAATATTATATAAAAATGTAAAATAACTTAAAAAAGCAATTATATAAGAGATAAATTGATCATTTATAATTACTGTATTCCAAAAAAACGAAGAGTCTGATTAAAATAAATATAATAAATCAAACAGAAATAACTACCAAAACATGGTATACAAAGAAAGTGATTTTTTAATTTTTATCCTGTAAAACTTTTTAAAAATTAAAAATTAAATGATGGATTTTTATACCTCTTGGCTGTCCCTTTACATCCCGCCTTTGGGGTAAAAAGCACCAGGTGACAAATTTTTAAAAACTAGTAAAAGAAACATATTTCTACAATAATTAATTATTTTAATTAACTGAGAGTTTCACTGAACATAGTCGGATAGTTGTTTTTTAGATGTGTCTATTATTGTTATAACATATGTTAGGTTTCGTTTTTACAAAATAATTGCTCGAAGTCAAGTTGGACTTTTGTGTTAAACCTATCCTATTGTAAAAAAATTTGGTTATTACTTTCTGATTATGTATTTAAGCTTATTTTGAAAAAAAATATTATATACACTCAAGTAAGTTAAAAACTTAAAACATATTTTCGTCAAAAGTTTACTAAATTGATGTTTTCTTAACGTTTCATGTCATTCTAAATTGCTTGACACTGTACCTTAATTATGACCATTCATTAAGAGGTGAAATAATTTCAAAAATCTATTGTCACAATTTTAGAAGTTATTTAATGCTAATTTTAATACATCGAATATTTCTTATTATCTTAATTGCAAGGGCCTGCTTCATTTCTTTTTCAATACCAATTAAATTTTGCTAGATGTTGTCAAAGCCGATTATTTGTAAAAATGAAAACTTACAAAAATAATTAGCGCCAATGATATCAAGTTCACCTAATTATTTTTCCATTAGTCTTGAATGCTTTTCTGATGTAATTTATACTAATTTAATTATCTTTTTAATTCTTTGGAATATTTCAATGAAATATCAATGAAGACATAAAAAATAAAAAATAAAATTAATTTGATATATTAATATAGGATAGTTATAAGTGGCATTATGTCTTGCTATGTTAAAAATTTACAGATAATTTATTTATAGATATAATTTTCAATTGTTTATTTCGAAGATCAATATTATGTTGCATATCTATCATAATTATAAAAATTATTCATACTTATAAAAATTGTATCTTCATTAATTATAATGCATGAATTGAAATGCTGCTTTAAAAGCTGGTCCTAGTAATTTTGAACTCGAATAAATTTTTATATTTAAACCACTTTTTGTATGCCCACATATTTAAAGTTCCGTAGAGAAAGCTCGAAAATGCAAATCTTACGTTGTACAGGCTTCTGAACATTTTGGCCTACCTTACAATTAGTAAAAATAGGTGTATGTGTGTATGTGTGTGCGTGTATGTGTACACATACAAATTTTCGTTGACGATGAAATATGATAAACAAGTTAATTTAACTCATACGATTACTGATATTATAAGCATGTTTTAAAGACATTAATTAGAAATCGTATTGATTATTTTTAGTTGAAGCGAAATAGTTATTTTCGAAATCAACATTTGAATATTTTACCAAAATAGCTGAATCTAAATTCTTATTGATCAAGTTATTATGTACACGTATCGTGAAGTTCATGCAACTTGCCTTCAGGTAAAATGCTACTTACAACCAGTTAAGTTATAGTAAGTATTAAAAATATTTTTTTTTTATTTATCTTTACGTTTCACGGGTTTCTGAACATTTTGGCATGCCTTAGAAAAAAATGGATGTATGCGTATGTGTGTATGTGCGGATACAAATTTTCGTCGACGATTTTGGGAACACCGATTACCCGATTTGAATAATTTGAAAAACATTTGATTTCTATAGATAAGAAGGCGTGATGATTAGTTTTTGGCAAAGGTAGGTCTAGCCGTTCCGAAGATACGGGGCAAGAAGTGCCAAAAACGGTAACTCTTTAAGAGAACGGAGCGCCCGATTTTAATAATTCAAAAAATATTCTACTTGTATTGACAAGATGAAGATTAAATTTTTGGGATGGTAGATTTAGTGGTTTCGGTGATTTAGTAAAAAAAGTAAAAAATGCGTTTTGGCAGTCGAAAATGATCATTAGACATATGTACATCAATTTATCAGTTATTTAATGGAAATTTTAATGATGTGTATCAGATTTCTTTACATTTGTATGGGTTCCGTAACGTCATTTGTTCGTTAAACTGCGACACGGTGCTTATGCGCTTCAATATTTTGTCTCCATGCAGTGCAACTGATTTGAAAAAATTTCCAAAATATTTCAAAATATAAAACTTTTTTTTTCATAACTTTTTTTTTCAAAAATTAATTTTTTTCCAATATTTAAAATTTCTCAAAAATCTAGTTTTTTTTAAAGTTTTAAAAAAAATTAATCTTTTGGAACGGGAAGTTCCAGCAATTGCCCATAAGGCACAATGCCATAGATCACTAGTTTTTATTGTATTAGGTAGTTTGTTGTATAAGAAGCTTTACGTACTTGTCCAATTCGATGGTCGTCAACATACATAATTTTCAATCATCATATAATAATATATATTACATGCGTAATGTTTTATGCCGTTCAATAAACACCTGCGTCAAACGTGCAATCGATTCCTGCCAAGCCACCATGTTTCCGCTATATATGCATGATCTTAAAATCTTGCTGAAAATATTCCATTTTCCTGTTTGAGCGGCAACGCCGTGAGTCGCGCGAGATAACGAGGCCTGGGGAAATTCTGTCAGTTGTTTTTTTCGCATTTAAATAAAGACGATCAGAATAAATGTGAAAAAGTATGATTTTTTACAAAGGACATATTCTAGGTATTTCATAAAAGTTTTTTTTGTTCTGTTCATTCTTTCAAAAGCCTAAATCGCTGTAAAGAGTTCTTGTTCTTGCTACGAAATATATTCAATTTAATATCTATGCATATATATCACATTGTAATGGCATAAAATGTTAAAGCGGGAATACGATATATTACCCAATATAATTTAAAGAAATACCTTACATTTTGTACAAAATAAAAGTTACTTGTTGTAGAAACTAATTTTATGATCTAATTTTATGCGAAAAATTTATATTTCTATCAATGTTTATGTTCATCCTTTCCCTTCTTTTTAAATACCATTTTGCCATAGACCTTATAAAACACATCTTATAGACATACGCCCATCGGCCCATCAATTTATCAGATATCTAATAGAGATTTTAATACAACAATATAACAAGTGCAAATTTTGTTTACACTTCTCTGGGTTCCGCACCAAGATTTAAAAGTTTAAAGTTAATTTATACAGTTCGAACAAATGTCCTCGGCATTTTCGGTAACAAAATTCATAGTTTTCAAAAAAAAAATCATTTTTTTAATCAACTTTTCAAATCAGTAACATTATTTCAAAAATTTGTAAATTCTCAAGAGTCTACTTTTTTAATATTTTAAAAACATTTTGAAGCTTTTAAAGAACATGCCAGGCACCACTCGGTTACTTATATTATATCAGAAGTATACTTATATTTTTATAAGTGTATTCCCGTAGAGTGCTTATAGTAATGGGCCGAAAATTGAAACTGAAAATTTTTGCATTTCTCCACGTTTTAAAGGTTTGTGAACATTTTAGCATACCTCAGAAAAAATGGACATGTGTATGTGTGTGTGTGTTTTGTGTGTCCGCATTTTTTCCTTCTGGGCGCACGGATCGACCGATTTGAATGCTTTGAAAAACATTGGATTCCTATTGATAGGAAGATGTGCTTGCTAGTTTTTGGCAAAGGCAGGTCCAGCCGTTACGGAGATAAAGAGCAAAGAGTGCAGAAAATGGAAATCGAGTTTTTGAGAGAACGGAGCATCCGATTTGAATGATCTAAAAACATTCAATTTGTAATGATTGGGAGAAGTGGGAAGTCGGAAATTCTGGTTAGAGTTCTAAAGCTCACTCATATATTTTAAGTGAATATTTTTAACTTCGTAATTCAGTTTATATAATTTTTATAAATATTAGACGATATTACAGAATTTATAATAATCTGTTTGAAAACATTTAATATTCCTCGAACATTTCGTTACGGTACAGGAAGTTTTAGCAATTTGCCTACATTCTTACTTGGTCAGATTAGTTCCTGTTCTCAATCTGAGCTTTATAATGTTCCTAGCCAACTTTCAGCAACACGTAGACAACTAAATTGGTTAATGGGCTGGAAATCACAAGTCACAATAGAAAATAAACTCTTAATCTACAAGACAATAATTAAACCAATATGGTCCTACGGTCTACAACTATGGGGTGCGGCCAGTAAATCGAATATAACTATTCTACAAAGGTTCCAAAACAAAATTTTGAAAGAAATCGTGAACGCTCCAAAATATGTTCCCAACTGGTTAATACATCAAGATCTCAGAATCCGAACTATAGATAAAGAATTTAATCTATACTGCACCAGATATAAAGCTCGTCTGAGTCGTCATCCAAACGTATTAGCGTCAGATCTGCTCAAGCCTTTACCACCAAAGCATCTTAAAAAAAGAATATGCAATGATTTACTGCAAAATGTAATATAATATCTATGAAGGCGCTATCGCAGGATAGCGATCCTTCTCACGCAGACAATTAATATATAACTGTAACATATGTAGCTGAATGTACTTTGTATAGCTTGCTATGAAAATAAATACAAAAAAAAAAAAAAAAACTTTCAGCATTCAGCTATATGATATGAAATGGATTAGAATTAATTTAATGATTTTAAAAATCTGGTGAGCTAATTGAATGTTTTGTTCACATAGCCAAGATAAATAAAACCTTCGAAAATATTTTGATTGTCACGGATGGTTTACATTTAATGTTCCGACAATCTTGGCAGATATATTGTGCGCCATCGTATTTATATTCTAGCTATAAACGGCGCTTCCTTGACTTGAATAGCAATTATAAGTCAGCATATATTGTTTGTTTTTTTACTTGCAAATATTTTAGTCTTGAATTATTTTAAATATTAAGTATCTTTTTGAACATCCGAATTTAATTTTTCAGACACTATATATTTAGTTATACGAACGTAATACGATCTATTTTATTTATAAGATTAACCGACACATGAATTCTCTGTTTTCAAAACGATTTCAATTTTTTACAACTGCTGTGAATTGACATGCAATTCTAAACTGTTATCGACATAATATTGGGATTTGAAGGCATGGCTCGTTTCGTCTCAAACTTTATATTCGTATTCATGTGGTTTCAGTTTTATCTGAATTTCTTATGCGTGTGTTTTGGTAGCATGTGTTTTATATGGTATGTAAATTATGTAAATAAATTTAGAGAAATTAAAATAAGCCGGTTTTTGAATATCGCACATTTTTCTCGAAACTAAATTTATTTTATAAAATTCTTCATGACATGTATCGACATTTTCTCAAAAACGGCTGGACCGATTTCAAAAATTTAAAAGCCATTCGATGTATCTCGACGAGGACTGTCATTTGTTAGTTTTGCGCGACGATCGGCCGAGCTGTTTCTTTGTAAATGGCAGAAAAGTGACAAATTTTTCATCATTTCAGAACTGATTATATATTTTGTGAGTCAAATCTAGCGGTTTCGGAGATACAGAAGACAAAGTTTAACAAAACTAGTGGCATGTATGGCATCGTGCCTTAAGGCAAATTGCTGGAACTTCGTGGAATTGGTACCGTAACAAAATGTTCGAGGAATACTGAATGTTTTCAAATAGATTATTATAAATATTGTAACATTGTCTAATATTCATAAGAATTATATAAACTGAACTGCAAAGTTAAAATTATTTGTTTAGAGTATATTAGAACTTTAGTCAGAATTAATAATAAAATCTCAAATATTTTCGATATAAAAAAAAACTAAAAACTAGTGGGGTGGGTGGCATCGTGCCTTAAGGCAAATTGCTGGAACTTCCCGTACCGTAACGAAATGTTCGAGGAATCCTGAATGTTTTCAAATAGATTATTATAAATATTGTAACATTGTCTAATATTTCTAAGAATTATATAAACTGAATTGCAAAGTTGAAATTATTTGTTTAAAGTATATTAGGACTATAGTCAGAATTAAAAGTAAAATCTGAATTATTTTCGATATACAAAATTTTTTTTTCCAAAATCAATTATTTTGTTAAAACAGGCAGAAAGTTCTTTAAATCATTTAAATCAGACGCTTAGTTCTCTCAAAAACCGCCATTTTTTACTCATTTAGCTCCGTATCTTCAAAATGGCTGGGCCTGCCTTTGCCAAAAACTAATAAAAACTTCTCCCAATCATTACTAATTTAATGTTTTTTAGATCATTCAAATCGGATGCTCCATTCTCTCAAAAACTCGATTTCTATTTTCTGCACTCTTTGCATAAAGAGAACTCGAGTAACTGCTGGACCTGCCTTTGTCAAAAACTAATAAGCTTACCTCCCTATCAATAGGAATCGAATGTTTTTTGAACCATTCCAATCGGTTGATCCGTGTGCCCGAAAACATGACTGGTGTATCCATAAATACATACACACACATATTCATTTTTTCTGAGGTATGCCAAAATATTCAGAAACCTTCAAAACGTCGAGAAATGTAAAAATTTTCAATTTTGATTTTCGGCCCATTATTATAACTTACCCTACGGAAAGTTAAAAAAGATATTTGGTGGCCAAAAATAATCAATAAACATATTCACATTAATTTATCAGAAATTCCATACACATTTAATGATAAATGCAAATTTTGTTGACCAATGCAACTCGGCGCTTACGCGCTTAGATAAAATAGCTACGCAGCACGATTGATTGAAGAAAAGTTCAAAATTTTCGAAAAAATTCTAATTACGAAAGAGTCATTCAGTCATTCAGTCATTTTTTTTTTCAAATATTTTAAAATTCTTAAAAATGTAATTTTTTCAAATTTTTCAAAAAATTTTAAATCTTTTTCAAAAATGTTACTTTTCGGTACCGGAAGTTCCAGCAATTTGCCTTAAAGCACGATATCATGCTTTACTGGTTTGCCCTATATTTGAGTGAAGTGAAGTGAAGTTGAATAACAAAGTAGCGACTTAAAAACGCAATATCTCTAGGTGAATGGGAATGACAGAATAACGTTATCAGTGACAAAATTAATGTTTTTGGCCAGTCGAGGCTTCCGATGTTGATGACCCAGCATCACTCTATGAGAGATTAACTGTGACAATTTCTCATGTGACACGTTGCGTCTCATTCTTTGCGCTAAACGGGTCACGTTCTCAATTAGGTTCTGTCCGCCAGGTGTGCGACGAAGAATATTTATTTTCTGCTACCAGAAATAGCTAACGGTTTGCTATAATTAAACTATCTACTAATTCAAAGGTATTGTAATATGAATCAATTTAATAATCATTATTACAATGCCAAATCAATGAAAAATATTTTAAAACAGACTAATAAGGAGTCAATGTAATTAAATTTTCAAACTTCTAGATTTTTAATCAAAATGGACCAATATCAGTTTAGTTTTTTTCATTGTGAATATAATTTACATCTAGTCAAAAGGCATTAAGTAGCTGTCTACAAATAATTTGTTGAATGCTTAGAAAAGTGCACAGTGGCATTTTCCCCTAAATTAAAAATAATAGATATAAGTTGACGTGATTTTATGCTTTAGTTAAATCTATAGGCGATTTTTACTTCTTAGTTTTTTGGTGTTGTTTATTGACATTAGCACTTTGGTGAACTCGTTCGGGTGGTTCTCTGGTCGATGTATGTACTTGATGGCATATCTTGTGATAGTTTGGGGCATTCAAAATAATCCTTAGAATCTTATTTTGGTATTTGATATTTTGGCTGAATATGTGTTTGCCAATTAAGTTCCCTATCCATGTGTATACCCAGATATTTTACTGCATCTGCCTGTGGTATCTGTTCCCCGTTAATAATTATTGGTGGACAAGTTACTTTCCTCAGTGTAAATGTGATGTGGACTGATTTTTCGTAATTGATTCTTAACCTCCAGAGTTTAGGCCATGTTTCTATCACTAGCATGTGACACGTATTTTTGTTTATATTAATCTTTGAATAGTAAAAGCTTTTTATAAGTATTTTTGGCTGTTTTTTTATTCGATAACTAGAAATTCAAATTGTCTTGTGTGTAACTCAAACTCAGGATTCCAGGTTTACAAGATCAGAGACCTCTAAGCCCAACAGGTCACAATATCTGTTTAGTAATCAAGTTTTTCTATAAACAAAATATAATCAGTATATATAACCGAGTTTACTAGTTTTTCGTATTTCGCAATTTTCTTTGTTTAAATATTATTTATCAGCTTAGGCTCACCTTTCCTTAATAGTGAACTCATATTCAAAGATATCATACCAGAGTGACACTATTATTGTATAATGTTGTGATTGAAGGACTATAACTCATAAATCAATTTTATTAATTTTAAACGTGAATAAAATTAAACGTGAAATAATGTACATCAACATTATACTTCAAATAAAAAATATGGTTCCCGCCTAAATTATATTTGAAAACAATAAATATAAAACAGTGCTATTGGTTTTAATTGTTTTGGAATCAAAAAAAGTCACATTTTGTCATTTTATAATGTTTCAGGAAAAATACGTATCATATTGATTGAACTAACTCGTGGTATTTGCCAAAATAGACAAAATACTGTTACGTGAATATAGCTATGATGCTATTATTTTTCGCACCTATGTTAAAAATCATCATAATAAATCTAGATGCAAGTAGCACTTTGCCAAATCAAATTGCATGAACTTACGCATATGTAAATAATCGACTTAATCAGTAAAAATTGAGATTTTATAATATTGACTTTTATATAAGCTCTATTATTTATTTTATTATGCTGCCCTTCTATCCGTGGAACAATTATACGCGGAGATAAAATACATTGAAAAAACTATTTCTGATGTAAACAATACTTCCTCTTTGACAAAAAGTGAAGATTTCCCATATAAATTTATTTCCAAATCCCGTCTCCCAACAATTGAAATACCCAAATTTGCGGGTGATTTCAAAAAATGGCCGCTATTTTACGAAACATTCAAAACCCTTATACATGAGAATCCCGAGATTGACATTATATCCAAATTTCATTATTTAATGGGCGCCTTAGAAGGCCCAGTAATGAAAATTTTCAATACTATCTTACCTACCGCCAATAATTATTTAATTTTATGGGAAGCATTGATAAACAAATACGAAAATAAACGTTATCTGGGCATTCACTATTTCAAACAGTTAATGTCTTTTAAAACTGTAAACTCTCAGTTTGTGTTCGACCTCGGAGCAGGTAACATCGATAAGCGTTCAGTGAATATATTTAAAGTGACGTAATGGAATCCGGACAATATGGGCAAGAGGGCGGACGCCCGCCCGACTGTTCAACTAAGTGTTCTGTGATCGGTAAAACCATTGCAACGGCAATGAATACGATAAATGATAGTTATGATAGTGAAATGTTAATGAGTGAAATTAGTGAAGAAGAATTAGAAGTTCATTATAATTCAAAAAAAAATTATAGTAGCATAATGAGTGAGGAAGATGTAATTAAGAACAGATTATTACATAAGTATAAAAAACTTACCAAAATTTCCGCAATAGCGGATAGTAAAGATAAAAAGAACAGTAACAAAAATAAATCAATTAAAGGAGATAATAAATTAAAAATAATGAATAAAGTAATTGGCAAAAGTGCAATCAAACTGAGGAGAACCGAAAATATTATAACTACTGTGGGAAATAATAACAATGACACGGCGTCTAAGATAACAAATAATAGTGATATTTCAAAATATAATAATATAGAAGGAACAAGCAATGAAAAAAATATTATGGTATCGAATAATGTAAATATTAATCAGAGTATTGAAGCAAATCGGGACAGTCAAGAATTAGGTAGCGTTATGCAATTTGATGAGTGCGATAAGGATTTGAGTGAAACAACAACTTATGCAAACAATGAAGAAATGACCAATGCAGATATTAGTGCGGGGTCGAGTAATACCGAAATAAATGATCAAAATGATAAAATGGTGCATGACTTTCAAGAGGTAGATAACGTAATGCAATTTGATGATTCTGGTGAGGACTGGAGTGAAATAACAAAATCTAAAGACAAAGAAAACGAAATGATGCCCGACAACTACGAACAGGATAAATTACGATATGACAGTTACGATAAAGGACCATATATAATATACGTAGAATCTTTCAATAAGAACATAGGACGCCTGCATCCTATGGCACTTGGAAAAAAAATTCATGATGCATGGCCAAATATGAAAACAAATTTGGAAGAAATTGGAGTAATTGGCAAAAATGAAGTAAAATTGATTTTAAGTAATCGTGTGACAGCTAACAGACTTTAGATGGTGATTTTTTCAAATCGAATAATCTAAGAGCGTATATCCCTAAATATTTAACGGTGCGGACCGGAATCATTTTTGACGTAGATAGCGAATTATCTGAGGAAGAAATTGAGGATGTCATCGAATCCGAGTATCCGATAGTGGGAGTAAAATGTATAAAATCAAAAAAAGAAAATCATAAGACATACAAAACACAATGTGTTAAACTCACTTTTAAAGGGTCAAAATTGCCAGAAAAAGTAGCGATCCACTCTGTCAAATGCCCAGTAACACCATTCGTGAAAAAAGTAATACAATGCCACAAATGTTGGAGATTCGGCCACGTTCGTGATCAGTGTCGAGGAGAGGTAAGATGTCCAAAATGCGCAGAAAATCACGCCTTACAAGAATGCTTAAATTCAGACGATTTAAGATGCTGCTTGTGTTTTGGTAATCATGCAGCATATAATAGGGAATGCCCAATATTTATGAAATATAAGAGAATATATGAAATAATGGCAACACAAAACTTAGCTTTTCACGAAGCAAGGTCAGTTGTAGAAAACAACAAATATGCCAGAATAACCAGAGGTAGTCTAACCAATTTAGACAAAGAAAAGAATTTTCCAGTGATAAGCACAGGAATCAGGGAAGGTCACAAATTAACAACAACATTCTTAAAAATAAATTTGAAATTTTATCTGACCTGGAAGATAACAATGATGAACCGGTATCGGCCAGCACATCAATATTGTACCGTACATCTACAAGACCCTTCAAGAGAAACATCGCCAAAAAACAAGAAAGAACCAAATATAACAATATAAATAATAGAAAAGAAGATAAATCGAAAGGTAAATCAAGTGAAAGGAACAAGGTGCATACAGATAGGGAAGATTTTAGAGAAAAATATCAAGTAGCCACAAGGAATGAAGTTGATGACAAAGACAAAGAGAAAGAAGTAGATACCATAAAGAACATCAATGAAGAACATACGGATGAATTTTTGAATTTGTTTATCAAACTAGTGAAAAAACACTACAAACCTAACAATAAAGACATCAACAAAATGTTAAGAGAGGTAATGAATAAAATAGGTAGTGAGGGAGATGTGGACAACGATAGGAGAAATTAAGGTTAATGAGCGCATGGAAAATGTGCAAAAGAAAATTATACAATCACAATTACAATTTATTTTATGGAAACAAATATTCTACAATTCAACTGTAGGTCTTTGATACATAACAAAAGTAGTATTGAGCATTTCTTATTTGAAAACAAAGTACATATTGCTACATTTTCAGAAACATGGTTGAAGAGCGATAGGAAATTTTCGCTCAGGGGATATAAGACTGTGCGCAGTGACAGAAAAGATGGGTATGGTGGTACTGCAATTCTAGTCAAGGATAAAATAATTATAAACAAAGTATTAGCTTTTAATACGGGAACAATTGATATAAATAAATTTCAAATATCTGGTATAGAAATTTGTGCAGGAAAACATCAACTATCTATAATTTCGGTATATATTGTACCTAACTATAATATTTCTGTTAGTCAATGGAATGATTTATTAAGTCAGATGTCCAAACCTTACTTAATTTGTGGTGACTTTAACGCACATCATATGGCATGGGGGAGTAATTGGAATGATAAGAGTGGCAATAACTTATTGGAAGTTATTAATGACAACAATTTAATTATTTTAAATGACGGGAGTCCGACTTTGAATTTTAAGAATAGTGCAACAGTGGTAGACATTACATTGTGTACTCACGAGGTGGCACATAAAATTGTATGGAATGTCAGGGAAGATTCTCTTGGATCTGATCATTATCCAATAATTATGCAACTGAGAGAAACACCTATTATAAATAGAACTAGGGAATATTGGAACTGCAAAGCTGCCGACTGGACAAAATATCAAAAAGTAATCGAGTATTACTCAAATGATTTTGAAGTAAATGACCCGGTTATTGCTTATACAGAATTTATGAATATAATCAATATTGCAGCGGAGAAAAGTATACCAAAAAAGAGAATATGTTCCAATATTAAACACTTTAAACCTATTTGGTGGGATAATGAGTGCGACGAACTTATTAGGAAAAGAAAAGACGCAGAAAAAAATTATAGGCAGAAATCTAACTACCATAATTATTTAATATGTAAAAATATTAATGCTGAAATCAGAACGATATTCAGCAGAAAGAAGAGAGATAGTTGGCATGAATATACTAATAATATCAAACCAAATACGTCTACCAGGGAAGTATTTAGAACAATTAAATGTTTGAAAAAATATATAGAACCTGAAAATTTACAAGAAAACGTTAACCCAAGTATGATTGATAAAATTATTGATTCTTATGCTCCATCTAGTGTTAGAAATGATTATTTCAAAGTGGATAAAAATGTTTTTGGACGCGAAACATTCCTATTAGTGAAACCTTTTACATTGTGGGAATTAGAAATTGCTTTAATTAAAGGTACCGATACCGCACCAGGTATGGATGGAATATTTTATTCTATGCTCATAAACTTGCCAATGGTGGCAAAAGAGATTTTACTAAAATTGTTTAATAAAGTATGGACAAATCCGGAACTAATTGGGGCCTGGAATAAGTATATTACAATTTTAATCAAAAAACCTAATAAAGATGCGAATGAGATCTCCGCGTATAGACCGATTTCTCTTGCATCCTGTGTTTCAAAGGTAAAGGACAGAATGATTAAAAGAAGACTGGAGTGGTGGAGTGAAAAATATGGAATTCTACCAAAAAGTCAATTTGGCTTTAGGAAGGGTATGGGAACACAGGATAGTTTAAGTAATTTTATTAGTGACTTACATATATCCTTTGCGAAAAATAAGTATGTTGTGGCACTTTTTAGTGACATCAAGGGTGCATACGATAATGTTTTACCTAAAACATTATCAGAAGCTATGTCAAAGATTGGATTACCATGTAATTTTATTAGGGCAGTTACTAATAATATTTTTGAAAGGGAATTATATTTTAGAATAAATGGTAAAATAATTGGTCCAAGAAAAATATATAAAGGATTACCACAAGGAGGTATTTTAAGCCCTTTATTATATGCGATATACGTAAGAGATATAGAAGGGATCTTGGAGCCAGAAACAAAAATTTTGCAGTATGCGGACGATGTGGTTATTTATGTAGAAAAAGCAAGCCTGCAAGAAGCTTGTGAGGTAATGAGTAAGAATATAGATCGCTTTCATGTGTGGCTGGAAGAGAAAGGTCTGGAATTATCAGATAATAAAAGTTCAATTGGTATTTATACAAGACACAGAAATATTAATCATGTGGATAAGATAAATAGTAAATATCACATCATTAAAGTACAAAAATATAACAAATTCTTAGGGGTTATATTTGATCAAAAGTTATCTTTCAAACAACACATGGATTATGTGCTTAAAAGAGTAGAAAAAAGAATAAATATTTTGAGAATGACGAATGGTACATGGTGGGGATCACACCCTATTACGTCCTTGAATCTTTATAAAACACTAATAAGACCCATTTTTGATTATGGATGTATTGTATTTAATAATTCGATTTACTGTAGGGTATTGGACAAAGTTCAATATAGCTGTTTGAGAATTTGTATGGGGGCTATGCGATCCACTCCCACTAATGCCCTTTTGGTGGAAAGTGGGGAGATGCCTTTATACCTAAGACGACAGTTCATTTGTGACAAATTTATACTTAAAAAAATAATAATACAGGATAATCAAATTATAGACAAAGTAGGTAAAATTTCAATAGACACTACAATATATAAGTATTGGAAAAAGCGAAAAAAACCATGCCTAGTTAATAGCTATTTGTATGTAAATAAAATAAGAGAGGAAGGTATCAATTATACAAAACACCCATATTATAATACACTTTATCTGGATATATATAGCATTTCTGATGATATTTTTAATATAAACATGACAAAAATAAGAGATTACAATGTAATTTACACTGATGGATCTAAGCTTGATCAGAAAGTGGGTTGCGCAATATATTTGGAAAATTTGAACATTAAGTTGGGATATAAACTGCCTGATTTTGCTTCAATTTTTACTGCGGAAATTTTTGCTATTAAAAAGGCAATAGAGTTAATTCAAAGGCACAAAATAATGAAGACAGTTATATTCACCGACAGTAAAAGTAGTATAGAAACTCTACAAAATTTATACAACAAAACTCAGACATCAGATATATTGTTCTATGAAGTGTGGTTCGATATTATTAGGCTGATGAGAATAGGGTATACCATTAAAATAATATGGATTAAGGCTCACTCAGGTATCAAAGGAAATGAAATAGCTGATAAATTAGCAAAACAAGCAACAAAAAATGGATCTATTATGCATGTAGCAACATACAAGGATTATGTAAAACGGTGTAAAAATAGAAATTTTAAAGAGTGGCAAAAAGTATGGATTGATCCAAATGAGACTAGAGGGGCCTATTATAGAATATGCAATCCAGCAGTGGGAAGCAGAATGTGGCAAGAAAGTTTCAAATTCGAGGATAGAAGAACCTTAGTAACATTAACGAGGTTAAGATTAAACCATGGAAGCTTTCCATCACACCTGCATCGGATAGGTGTTGCAGCTTCGAATGTATGTAGGTGTGGTAAAGCAGTTGGAAGTAGTGAACATTTAATATTGGAGTGTGGACTGTTTGAGAAGAACAGACAAGATATGTTGAATAAGCTGCATGAGTGTAGTTGCATAGAAAAACCAGTTAATTTAGTTACAATATTAAGAAGTGTAAAGTGCTATAGTATTTTGGTTAATTTTATTAGATTAAGTGGTATAAATATATAGTTATTGTCTATTGTTAATATAATAATGTATGTGGCTGTATTGTTATTAGAGGCCAAATAAAATAAAATAAAAAAAAAAAAAAAAACTGTAAACTCATCACAGTTGCATAACTTTATCGAGAAATTTGACACTGCAGTACAAGCATTAAATCAATTAAATATTCCAGACCTGTATGATTTTTTACTAACATCGATCGCTCTATCTAAATTAGATACCAATTTACAGGAAAAATTTGAAAATTATTTTCAGGGCGAATATCCTTCCTATAAAGAATTATTACAATTCATAAATAAAGTGCAAAAAGGTCAAAGTTATATTTATGATCTGCGCGAAAAGGTTGCGAAAACCCACATTTTTCATTCGTTGATAACCAGCAATGTCAAATCGCTTCAATGTTACTTATGCAACAAAAGTCATAATATTTTCAAATGCCCGCAATTTCTAGAATTAAATATCAATGACAGATGGTCGGCAATTAGGAGATTGAATCTTTGTTCGAATTGCCTGGGTCATAAACGTAACAGTCCGTGTCATTCTAAGAAAACATGTCTGTATTGTAATACCAAACATCATACTTTGTTACATTCAAATAATTGTGTTGACAATACAAAACAATTTCCAACAGATATTCATTCCAAAATTTTTTTTTTTTTTTTTTTATACTTTATTTAATAGCAATCAGAATTTACAAAATTCTATGAGCTATTATGCTTATGTTTAAACACACTCACACAGTAAACATACTCACACACAGTCATACACACACACATAATAAATTGGCTGAATTTTAAAAGTTTCAATAGCTGCCACTCCATCGAGTGGTCAGCTAATCTGGCTGAGGTAAATAATGGCTAAGTCTGGTCTTTATTGCTCAATCTTCAAATCAATTGGGACTTTTCTTTTGAGCCTCCTAGATCGGGGTTCTTGAAGAAGATGTTTAACTATGTCATTGGGATGGGATTCCAACTTCTCAAAATGGCGATGACTGGTACTGGTAATAACATCTTTCACAAATGGTATGTTCAAGTCATCATGAATGGTTTTATTACTGACATACCATGGAGCGTTCACGATCTGCCTCAGAATTTTTGATTGTGCTCGTTGGATTGTATCAATGTGGGATTTTCTTGCACATCCCCATAATTCCACACCATAGGTCCATATCGGCTTTATTATTGTTTTATATATTAGTAGTTTGTTTTCAATAGGCAATTTTGATTTGTTACCTATGAGCCAATAGAGTTCCTTAGCTCTATTTTTCACTAGAGCTATTTTTGATAGTATATGTTGCTTCCAGGTTAGTTTGCTATCTAATATCATCCCGAGATATTTTGTTGAGTGTTTAACTGGAATTGTCTTATCATGAAATTGAACTGCTGGGCAAGAAGATTTGTTGAGTGTGAATATTACATGAGTTGATTTATTATCATTAATTTTTATACGCCATTTGCTAGTCCATTTTTCAATGACTCTTAGATGACTCTGGAGCCTTCTCGATGCAACAACTGGATCAGGATCGGAAGATAGAATAGCAATATCATCGGCAAATGTTGCAGTTGTTAAATTTTCATCTGTAGGAAAATCGCTAGTATAGAGCAGGTATAGATATGGACCCAGTACACTTCCTTGAGGGACTCCTGCTTCAACCAAGCAGGCTGATGAAGTTTCCATATTCACTTTAACTTTAAACCGTCTATTTTGAAGATACGATTCCAGCAATTTATGATACTCAATTGGGAGAGATGATTTTATCTTATACACTAATCCTTTGTGCCATACTTTATCAAAAGCTTGATTTACATCAAGGAAAACTGATGAGCAGAATTGTTTTGTTTCTAGGGTGTTGTGGATGATGTTCACAATTCTATGGTATTGTTGAATCGTCGAGTGTTGTCTTCGAAAACCAAACTGATGGTCTGGAATTACATTAGTATTGTTTTGTATATGTTTAAGCAAAAGTTTTTCAAATACTTTTGATGCCACTGGTAGGAGACTAATAGGTCGGTAGGATGACACATTACATGGGTCTTTACCGTTTTTGTGGATCATTTTAACTATTGAAGTTTTATAATGTACTGGCCAATAATTTAGCCTAATTATAGCGTTGAATAGGTATGTTAGTAGGATAAATCCCTTTTTGGGCATTTCCTTCAACAGTTTCGGTGTAATTGAGTCAAAACCAGCGGATTTATTAGTTTTTAGTTTAGCTATTTCTTTGAATACCATATTCAATGAAAAGAATTTAAGACAGTTGCTGCCCTTATTCACTGGTGCAAACGGGTTTAAATCCAGATCATTTGAAGAGATACGAACAGGATTTGGTTTAAAAACTGAGGATAGATGTTGGGCGAATAATTCAGCTTTTTCTCCATCGCTCCTTGCCCATGATAGATCATCACCTACTGCTCTTGTTATATCGTTACGGCGTAAAGGCGGATTCCTGAGAGCCGGTTTTAGCCTGTTCCTAATCGGTTTCCAGATAGAGTTATCATATCGATTTAAGCTTTGTACATAATTATTAAAATTTTCCTCATTTAGTTTTTTAAGCCGAGATTTAAGCTTATTAGTCAAGTTGTTAAGAATGTTTTTGTCAGACGGTAAATGTGTATGTTGCCATTTGCGCCTAGCTTTACGTTTTTCACTTAAAAGTTTTTTTATTTCAAGTGGAATAGAATGTTTTTGATTTTGTTGATCTATAGGTGTAGCAGCCTTAACAGCTTCCAGCAGAGTTTTGTTGAATGTTGCAATACCATCTTCTATTTCCCGACATGTTTTGAGTTTCATTTTTAAATTAGTATTTTTCTCAGTAATTTGGCGATATAGTTCCCAATTAGTTTTAGCAGAATGAGGTTTTGGAGTTCTTTGCAGGTTCACAGCCGTAGAGAATATGGTTGCTATCACGGGGGAATGGTCTGATGAGAGGTCGTAAATAGGTTGTATTTCAACACATTTGAAACTTAGACCACTAGCGACAAAGAAGTCTAACAGATCGGGTTTCTTCTTAGGATCGGCTGGCCAGTAGGTGGGTGTGCCCGTTGAAAAGGTGGAGAAACCATGTCGAAGGATCATCTCATACAGTCGTTTACCTTTTGGATTTGATATCCTTGAGCCCCAGAGAGAATGCTTACTGTTAAAGTCACCGCCAGCTATGAACTTTGATCTAAGCATTGAGAAATATTCGTAAAATTGGGAACTGTTAATAATATGTCGAGGCGGACAGTATACGGCTGAAATTACTAATTCGTAATTCATCAGTTTTGTTTTGACAGAAGTTGCTTGAATTTGTTCTTTACAAAAATTTTGCAGCTCATAGTGAACAATATCAGATTTTATTAGAATTGCCGTGCCCCCGTGGGCTGTTCCATCCGGATGAGGTGTGTGGTACAATTTATAGTTCGGGACGTACATATTTGAGTAATGCGTAAAATGTGTTTCACTAACAAGGAGTATATCTATTTTATTCTCGAAAAGAAAAAACTGAATCTCATGTTTATGCTTCAAGAGCCCATTTGCATTCCATAACGCAATCCTTATAAACCTCGCCATGGTGTTTACTTTGTTTTATTTATGAAAGCTGATAACATGTTTATGATCATGTTGTTTTGATTCATCAATTGTTGGAACATATTTTTGAATTCATTTAAGAAAATTGTTAAATTTCCAGCAGAGTTTTCACTGGTTGCATTAGCCTGTTGATGAAATTGTTGTGATCTCATAACTTGTGCATATGTCATATGATGAGAATTTGCATGCCTTACTTGGTCCATGTTCTTAGAAGTTGTTGGCCCATATTGATTTTCAATGCGGTTACCGTATGGTCTGTTCGTGTGTTCTTCTCTTCTTGCAATAATTTTCTGATATACTGGACACCCTTTAAAGTTAGCAGTATGTTCATTCAAACAGTTAGCACAAGTAGCTGGAGTTTCTTTAGTCTTAGTACATGACTTAGAGGGGTGCTCATCTCCACATTTAACGCACATGTGTGGCTTATTACAAAATGATTTGCTGTGACCATAGTCTTGGCATCTTTTACACTGGATGATTTGTGAAGATCGTATCGGTGGTTCAAAGTGTACTATTTTATTTAAGATTTTATTCACTGTAAAAATTTCATGGTTATTCTTATTTGGTTCTAAGTCTACATAAAACATATTAAGCGGTTCTCTTGATCTATAGTGTATGACGTTAACTATATTACGCACTTTATGTCCATTTTTTTCAATCTCTTGCTTTATTTCTTCAACATTAGTGGTTGAGTGAATATATTTCAGAACAACTCTGTACGCTCTTTCACTTTTTACCTGATAAGTATGATAAGCAACATTGCGTTGTTTCAGAAGTTTAACAAAGTTTCTATAGTCTGCTATTGTTGAAACGTTAAATTTGATAACATTGTCAGCCAAGGTTTTTGTTGTGTAACTGTTATCGGGCAAAACCGGTTTTAGAACGTTAATCATATCGGGAAAATTTGTTACTCCGTGAATGTACACCGGCGGTGGTAATTCCTTTTTTGGCTGAGAAATTGCTTCAGTATTTGCTGATGATGACGGTGGTTGATCATTAATTATTGATTTTTCATTATTGGCAAGAACATTGAATCTGTTAGTCAACTTTATAGTTTCAGTCGGCCTATTAATCCGTCTTCTTTTTGCACTCGTCACAGTTTGCCAAGAATTTGTCAAACTATTTTGCGCAGTATCAGTTTCCATGGCGGCTGAGGAATTTAACATTTTTTGAGAGGTTTGAATTAATTTTAAACGCAATTGTTCAGTAACAAAATCTGAGCAAGTTTGTGAATCATCATTTAGGACATTGTTTACTTCTGATAATGGTATGTTTAAAGAGGTGCTCATTGAGTTCCCCGAGGGGAGACTCATGAGTTAAGCAATGATTTCACTAATCACTAATAAACACTATTTATTAACACAAAAACTATCACAATAATTATTTAATTTAAGTACTATATATTACTACTGAACACTGTTTATACTGCAATAGCACAGGTATAAATCGCAGGTAGATATTTTATCTGTATTTAGATCCGACTGGGTCGGCTGCTCGTGGCGAACTGATGATTCCAAAAATTCGAAGCAAAAAATTTCCGATTCCAATCCAAGTAATACTTTATGCGTTGTAAATGAATTAGATTTATCACATCATATAAATCTTATGCCGACCGCTACTGTTTATGTTTTGGCAACAGGTATTAAAACTAGTCCGTTACGTGTTATTATTGATACCGCAAGCGATCGCAACTATGTGACTGAGTCATTTTGTAAATCCGCTCAACTAGAGATAACACCGATCGAGGCTCAAGTCATTTCTATAGGTAACTCTTCGCAAAAAATTACGGGCATGGCAAATTTTATTATTATGTCGAATGATTGTTCCTTTCAAATGTCTGTATGTGCCTATGTAATATATGAAATTGTCAAACCACAACCGACCATTAAAATTCCATTTGATTCCATTAATAAATTTTTATCTTTACAACTGGCGGATAATAAATTTTTCATTCCTCAAACTGTTAATGGAATCTTGGGTTGTGATGTATTTAATGCTATTATTATGTCAAATCACATAAAAACCGTCGATTCACCTATCGCATTGGATACAAAATTAGGTTATGTAATAATGGGATCTCTTCCAAACGTTGCATCGCCTGATTCAAGTTCGACAAATCTATGCACGATTGAACATGATTCCTTATCTAAACAAATGAAAACATTTTTTGAGTTAGAAGATGTACCTGACATGATTGTGTCGGAAAACGATTATTGCGAACAGTTCTATACGTCCACCACAGTACGGAATTTCGATGGACGTTACGTGGTCGCATTACCATTTCGTGACAACGTTAATGTAAATTTTCAGAAATCATATGAACTCGCGCATAAGCGTTATTGTATTTTAGAACAAAAATTTCAGAAATCTTTTGAATTCCATAAACAATATTCAGAAGTAATTCAAGATTATTTACAACAAAAACACATGTCATTTTTAGGCCATGTAAATGATTCCGCAGCCAATGAAGGGTATTATATTCCACATTTTGCCGTGATTAAAGACAGCTCATCCACACCGTTACGAATTGTATTTGATGCATCAGCAAAGAATGCTGAATTTCCTTTCCTGAATGCCAACCTATTTTCCGGGCCAAAGCTACAGTCTAACATTATCACAATTCTTCTTAACTTTCGTTTTGGCGAAATTGCGTTAACGGCCGATATTAAACAGATGTACAGAAATATATTAATTCGTGATCAAGATAGACGATTTCAAAGGATACTTTGGAGATTTTCTCCGGAAGATCCCCTCGGCATTTATGAATTAAACACTGTCACGTTTGGTATTACGTCATCTCCTTTTCATGCGTTACGCACTATTAAACAACTAGCTAAAGATGAGAGCAAAAATTACCCCTTAGCCACTGATACAATTCAAAATGATATTTATATCGACGACGTGGTTACTAGTGCAGACACCGTCGAAATCGCAAAACAACTTTACGTTCAATTGTCGAGTTTGTTCCGATCCGCGTGTTTTGAACTAGCGAAGTGGGCTTCGAATGATCGTCTAATGTATAAACAATTTGAATTACACCATAAAACACAAATTAATTTTTCACAAACAATCTCTGAGTTTGATACTTCCGTTAAAGTATTGGGATTGAGATGGGATCCAATTCAAGATTGTTTTAAATTTAATATCAACCTTCTCTATCAAAATTGGACAAAACGTCATATATTATCCACCATTGCTCGTATTTGGGATCCCTTAGGTTTTATTACGCCTATTACCATCAAATTCAAAATGATCATGAAAGAACTATGGTTATTAAAATTGGATTGGGATGAGCCATTACCTTCCTCATTAGTTGCAACATGGCTTAGTATTTATAATCAACTTCCAGAATTAATTAATCTTTCCATTCCTCAATTTGTAGGTACCAAAAATTATATTCGTTGTTCTCTTTACGGTTTTGCGGATAGTTTAGAAAAGGCTTATGGGGCTGTGATTTATATCAAGCCTTGCCATGATAATAAATATTACCTTCTTCTTTCAAAATCAAAAATTACTCCAATTAAAGTTCAAACTTTAGCTAGGTTAGAGTTGTGTGCGGCGCATTTATTGGCAAAATTATTATCCTTTGTCATATCTTCCAATCATCATTCTTTATGTATCGAAGAAATATATGGTTTTACGGACTCGATGATTGTGCTTCATTGGTTAACAGGACCAGCTCATAGATGGAAAACTTTTGTCGCAAATAGAGTAACGAAAGTTCATGATTTACTTCCTTCTGCCAAGTGGTATCATATTCCTTCCGAGGCAAATATTGCCGATTGTGTTTCTCGTGGTTCATTACCAAATACATTGCTTAATAATAGTAATTGGTACACAGGTCCCTCATGGCTTTACTCTCAAAGAAGTCATTGGCCCATACGTTCTACGTTAGATTCCATGCAAAATGTTCCAGAAGAAAAAGTTTCATCTTGCTTAGTGGCAAACTCCTGTAAAAATGATCTATACGAATTTACTTCCACTATATCTTCATGGGCCAGACTATGCAGAATATTTGTATTTATTTTACGTTTCTGCAAAATTATTTCATCTAGAAGTGAAATATATTTTTCAGATTTCAACAAAGCCGAATTAACTATAATCAAACTTATCCAACAAATCTATTTTTTCGAAGAAATTGATTGTTTGAAAATGAACAAGTTTCCTAAAAGGTATCGGACTTTACGACTATTTTTACATAATGGGTTCTTAAGAGTTGGTGGACGTTTAACACATGCTAACCTGGATTTTGATCATAAATTTCCCTTGCTTTTACCCAAAAAGGATCACGTGATAAATTTAATAATTGATTATTATCATGAGAAACATTTACATGCTGGTCCACATTTACTCACTTCCATTCTTCGTCAAAGATACTGGATTTTATCCATTCGCAGTATTGTACGCCAACGTATTCATAAATGCAATAAGTGCTTTAGGAGTAATCCTAAATCCTTTACTCCTATTATGGCTGATTTACCTTCTCCTCGTGTTATGGAGGCAAAACCTTTTCAGCACACTGGTACTGACTATGCTGGTCCCTTTCGCGTAACCATGGGAAAATTTAGGGGCGTAAAAAGTTCAAAAGCATATATTTGTTTATTTATTTGTTTTTCCACAAAGGCAATACATATTGAGCTTGCCTCCGATTTAACCACTTCGACGTTTTTAAATTGTTTTAAGCGCTTTATTTCACGAAGAGGTCCAGTTTCTTGTCTGTATTCAGATCGCGGAACAAATTTCGTTGGTGCCAAATCAGAACTGAAAGATATATTTCAGCTTATTAACTCAAAAACATTTAGTGCATCATTAAACTCCAAACTTCACAAGCATAATATCAATTGGTCTTTCAATCCGCCAGCCGCACCCCACTTCGGGGGTTTGTGGGAGTCCAACATAAAATCTATAAAAGCGCATTTATATCGAGTAATAGGTGAACAAATTCTTACTTACGAGGAATTAAATACCGTGTTAATCCAAATTGAGGCGCTTCTCAATTCTCGACCATTATGTTGGATGAGTTCCGATCCAAGTGATCCCCAACCTCTTACGCCAGCTCATTTCCTCACTTTAACTCCCTTAAACATCCTTCCATCAAAAAACATATTGCAAATAGATTTACCGACGCGAAAACAATTAATTGATAAAATAATACAATCTTACTGGAAGAGATGGCATTCTGAATATTTAAGTGATTTACAATCACGTCAAAAGTAGAACACCCCTTCTCTCCCGGCTAAAAAGGGTATGTTAGTTCTAATCAAAAATGAAAATTTGCCTCCTCTTCAATGGTCCATGGGGGTTATTGAAGACGTTTTTCCTGGAAAAGACGGAGAGGTGCGCACAGCTTTAGTAAGAACCAGGGCTACGTTATTGAAACGCCCTGTAGTAAAGCTCTGCCCCCTACCTACACAGTAATTTATGGTGAAGAAATATGTTTTTTCATATTTGCAAACGATATATAAAAAAAAAATGGTCTAATGCTTTTATTTGTTACCTTTCAATTAATTCCTTCCTTTTACCTTTTACCATTATATGTGGTAACTTTATCAGTAACTTGCTTCTATTCAGAGGAATCACATGACAACTCAATCACACTCAAGAGCAGAATGTTATTTGCTCAGTTGTTCTCACAACTTTTGATAATATTCAAAATCTGTACATTCAAGAAGATCGAACGCTATGAATCATCATAATATTGCAGTTATTGTAAAAATGCCTTTAATTTGGAAATGAATACGGCCCCATATTGGACACTTTCCAAAGACGAACGGGTTGTTTCAAACCATGCTGGTTACTCAAAATAAACTACCACCATTATCAACAAATCCAAGGTCAATGAAATTTTAATTCCTATTCGACATAAAGGCATCTTAGATATGACAATTGATAATTCCACCAAGACAAATTTTCATGTGTTCCGAAAAAACAAGCATGTATGATGCAAACCTAAAATAATTTCCAGTGGTGCTATATGCAAGTTTCATGGAAGTGATATCCATTAATAGAGAATATTAAAAATCATTTGCTATAGCAGAGAATGAAATTTGGCAGCATTATTACAGCAAGATACTGAGCAACTATAATATAGTTCAAACAAATAACAAGGTTACTGCTTTCCTGTCAAGATTACTTATCCTTAATATTGATTATGATGGGTGAACATAGAAGCATTAGATATTCCATCAAAACTTAACTTACTTCCTAGATTCAATTAAGAATCAACATGTTATTTCTTCACCATCTCTCATGTGTTTTATTCCTTGCATAGTTTAACTAATGGTTTTGATATTTCCACTTATATTTTCTAGTATTAAAAGGTACCCTTTTTCGCCCGGGGAAGAAATGGTAACGCCACTGACTATTACATGCGTCGATAATAATAATATAGTCGCCATCTCGGGGTTACAATATGTCACCCGATTTGTTCCTTTCTAATCCAGACTACCTGTCTCTTTCCTTCCAAAACTTTGACCTTAGACTTCCGACATATGGTCAGTCTATTCTTTCTATTCGAGTTGATTTCCAGTTCACTTCGCTTCCAGTGCATTTTCAGTTCGGGTGCTATCTAGTTCCGTATTCAATTCGACCACCAGTGCGTTATCAGTACGCTTACAGCTTGCTTTCTTTCTTTGGTTCAGTTTCGAGTTTCCTTCCGAGTCAGTCGAGTTTAGAAGTTTTGTTGAGTTTCCTTTTATTGACCAAAGTGAGGTCATTTTTTAGTTTGTTATTATCATAGAAGAAGAACGTTTTTAGTTTCCATATACAGTCCACGAATACCAGCCATCCGTGTGGTCTACTGATCGAATCAAGGCCACACCAGTAATCTTTTAGAATTTCATGAAAATTATACAGAATTTGAATATTATTCAAAAACAATGAATTATTGAGCATGGTCCCTGCCCATCTTTACCAAACATTATGCAGATCGATTTCCAACTGATACATTCCAAATAGTTTGTGAATTTTTAAGATTGGCACATAATTTTTGACAAAAATATCGACGAAATATTTTTTTTATAATTGCTTCCTTATAATTGCCGCGCAAAACTGATAAAGCAAGACTTTATCGACTTTCGTCAAATGACTTTTCAACTTTTCAATCAGAAAACCCATTTTTGAGAAAATTTTGACAAATTGTGTAACTTTGGCTCATATACGCACATAATTATGCCAATTTTGATGTCAAACCATTCAGAATAATTTGAAAGATCGGAAAAACATAACATTGTCAAATCGGATTATCTGGCGGGAACGAAATCTTGGGATGACTGATAGTAAATACTAAAGTTAAATTTTTATATGGAAAGCGAGATTTTGTTATACATTTTTGAACTATTGCATTTGCTTTATATAGTTTGAGTAAAATATTCTCCGGCACTCGGTCCATTAATATTTCGCATCATATTATCGCCAAAGTGAGCTTGCTGCAAAAGCTCTATGACTCAGTGTAAGAATTCTAACAAGATATACGACCAGTTGACGTTCATGTAATGATGATTTACAGTATGCTATGAGGCTTAGAACGGTGACTCTGTATGGAGATTCTTGAAATAATCATTTGTGATTGTACGAGTGCTCGGCAGTCGACAAGCAATGCTACGCTATGTGATATGTAGTCACATTCGTCTGTCGTAGAGATTAGTTGCCGAATAGTATAGTTTACGGGCGTACGATATCATGCAACTCCGAATATCAGAAATACTTTCCGATTTTATTATGGTAATTCAATTTCATTAATCGAACTAAGATTTTTCACTTATCTATAAAGAAAATATGGACAAAATCGCATGGTGATTTGTTTTTAATTATATTTAACTTCCCGAAGGAGCAGTTTATGTTTTCATCAAAAAAACCGATCCGACATGTGTGTGTGTGTGTGAACAGATTTTTTGCTGTAAATCGACGCTCTCTTAAAAATGGCTGGACCGATTTCAAAAATTTAAAAGTCATTCGATGTATCTCGATGAGGACTAGCGTTTATCAATTTTGCGCGACAATCAGCCAAGCCGTTTCTTTGTAAATAGCAGAAGAATGAAAATTTTTCGTCCATGATTTAGCCTGCAGTTATGAATCGATCTTGAAAATTCAAAACCGTTCGAAAGATATTGATTGGGAATCGTGCTGATGAGTTGTTGGTAGAGATCGGCCGAGCCGTTTTCTTGAATTAAAGTGTTAAAAAAATTTTTTTCGACGATTTTTATTATTATTTTTTTGACGGTAGATACCATAGTCTTCTAGATCATACTAAAATATTACGGCTCTACGACAATTGGTTAAACTTTAAAAATTCGTCAAAGTTTGCAAAACTTGGTATCGTTTTTTTGGCATTTGTCAAAATTAGACCTTTCATCGACGTTTACTCAACAATGCGTAAACTGATTTCAAAAATTTAAAAGCTATTTGATGTATCTCGATGAGGACTACCGTTTGTCAGTTTTGTGCGACGATCTGCCAAGCCGTTTCTTCGTAATTTGAAAAAAAGTGTTAAACTATTCGTCCACATTTAAGCTCATACTACCGAGTCGATTTGAAAAAAACAAAAACTGTTCGAAAGATATTAGTTGAGAATGATACTGATTAGTTTTAGGTGAAAATCTACCGAGCCGTTTTCTTGTAATTCGTTTTTGAAAAAAAAAATGGAGACGGTTTTTATGAAACTTATTTTGATTATATATCATGGTCTTACACAACTTATTGAAATATTACGAGCTTACGACAAGTAGTTTAATTTTAGAAATTCATCAAAGTTTAAGAAAATGAGTAGTTTTTTTTGACGTTTATTAAAATTAAAATTAGACGATTTACTTGGTATAACGATAGAGTACTTGGTCTTAATGAACATACTAAACCATTAAAGTCCTACGGAAACTTGTTCAATTATTGAAATTATTGATTGTGTTCATTCGTTTTCAGTTATATGTAAAAAATCCACTCGGAATACTTTTAATCACTCATAAATTAATTTATTTTTTATTGATTAAGTCGATTATTTACACATATCGGGAAGTTCATGTAACTTGCCTCAAGGCAAAATACCAAACCAACTTGTTATTTATCAAGTTCAGAAATACTTTCCGATTTTACTGTGGTAATTCAATTTCATCGTCGAACTAAGATTTTGCACTTATCTATAAGGAAAATATGGACAAAATCTCATAGTAATTTATTATTAATTATATTTGTTTATCAAGTTCCCGTAGTAGTTGGTAAGTTAATCGTCGGAAAATCGAAATTTTGGCATGCCTTAGAAAAAATTAATATTTTTACGTGTATGCATAAAAGTATGTGTGTAATATAGAATATAGAATATAGAATTTTTTGACAACATTTTCGGGAGTACCGAAAGCCAAAAACCAATAATAAATCAAATTAAAAAAAAAATCGATTTCTAACGCTAGGGAGATTACAAAAACGGCAGTTTCTGGCTGTTAAGTTTGTGCAAAGAGTGCAGAAGTGTTTTGAGAGAACAGAGTATCCGATTGGAATGAAACAAAAAACATATAATTTCTAATGATGGGGAGGCGTCACGATTAGTGGCTAATTAAAAGTGCTAATAATGGCAGTTTTTGAGATAACAAAGCATTTTGCTTATGTTGACTGTGTGAAGAAACAATCTGTTTTTTGGCAAATTGATTTCAGGAAGTAATATTTTCTTCAATTCCCAATTTTTTTTCAAATATCGCAAATGTTTTGGATTTTTATTTTAAGTCCAGCTAAAATTTTGAAGCCCATTTATATACTTGAAATATATAATTTTAACTTTTCAAAACAGTGCATATAATTCTTAGAAAAACGGGGTAAGATCATTCATTCTAACTCCGCTTGATTAAGTTTTGTTTATTTACTTTATATTTAAACATATATAAGCATCAGAAATTTCTCTAATATTTTATTGCTGTACGTAAACTTCTAGCAATTTGCCAAATATTGCAAATGTTTTGGATTTTTATTTTAAGTCCAGCTAAAATTTTGAAGCCCATTTATATACTTGAAATATATAATTTTAACTTTTCAAAACAGTGCATATAATTCTTAGAAACACGGGGTAAGATCATTCATTCCAACTCCGCTTGATTAAGTTTTGTTTATTTACTTTTTATTTAAAAATATATAAACATCAGATATTTCTCGAATATTTCATTGCGGTACGTAAAGTTCTAGCAATTTGCCCTAAAGCGCAATGCCATGCACCACAATTTTAAATTTAACTGAATGATGACACATGTGTCAGAACGCATAAATAAATAATCATCTATACGTATTAATTATTCAAAATTTATATCATGTATAATTATTCAAATATATATTTTGTAGAGCTTCGAACAAAGAATCCAAATAGTATCTATTATGTATACAATATATATATATATATATATATATATATATATATATATATATATATATATATATATAAATCTTTGTATGTCTTATATATGTTAGTTTGCATCACTTCACAAGTGCTTATATGCAAGAGAGCTTACAGAGGAATTTGATACTGCATTTCCATTGCTGCGACATAATTAGTAGATTAGTTCCCAATAATTTGTAGTATATATAGGGGAGCTAGGAGCTATTTGTAACCGGGGTAACAGTAAAAGGCATTTTTCAATAAGATAATAGAACATTTGCTTGATTTTATTTAATACGATAATCATTTACATAACTTCAATTAATACGATAATATTTTTTTTGTCTTAATTAGACATGTAAGCCGCTATGATTAATATTTTCATAGCCGATTTTTGACAACATGACAAATACTATAAAACTCACATATTAAAAATTTTGGTTTGGTTATTGTTATCAACTAATTTGAAATTTCAAATATCTTATTTTATTTTAAGTTTGAAAACTCTGAAATAATGTAACAATTTTTGTTGTTTGGCGTTATTTGAAACAAAATCTTGCGGCTATAGTTGTAACATACTAGAATTATATACATACGCAAGTAAAGTAAATTAAATGAAATATATGTGGACACTTGTAAATTGTATTATCTAAGACATTAATATTATATTTTTATAAATTATAAGACTACTACTATTACTTAGACTAACAAGGTCAATTTTCTTAAAAAGGAGCAAAAAATAAATTAGAAAATAAATAAAAAGCATCATTTTTGTTTTATTGTCATTACTACATGCTTTGGCAGATGATACAACTTTTTTAGGACTGGATTGTTTGTGAAATAATGAACAACTGTTGTAAAATTATTTTTACTTGATTCGGCAGACGAATAGCTACAGCAACTATCCTTCCAATGAAAATAAAAAACTGTTACCACAAGCCTTTAGCTCCCCTGCTAAGGGCTTGTGTTAAAATCAAACATGGTGCTTTATATATATATATATATATATATATATATATATATATATATATATATATAATATGTATAATATATATAATATGTATAATTTCGTGTGGAAATGGTAACACTATGCAGTTATCATATATTCAAAGTAAGTGCACCGGCTTCGCCCACAATCAGATTTGTGCTGTATGATGTATATCTTATCCATATTATAATTAAATTAGAGTAACAATTCACTAATCTCCTGTTCAATTAGGCTATTGTATTGCTAATTAATCATATTATAATTTAGTATAAATACCATATTCATTAATATGCTTGCTGACATACTTCAGCTCAAACTTTATTAATAACTATTAATAAAATTTATTAACAATTATCAATAACAAATATTTAACAAAAAGTTTGTTTGATTTTAATTAATAAAAATTTGGTGCCCAAATTTAATAGAGTAGAGCCACCACCATTATCTCAAAGCAAGTAAAGTTAGGAATTCTTAACGTAGTGGGAAAGACATGTGAGATTTTGTAATGAGTAATGTCAGATTTTGTAATGAGTTTTTCTTTGATGTTCGTAGATGTTGAGTTTAGAATTCCTGAGCATAATTTTCAAGTATACGTTATTTAATTGTTTTATTATTAACTTCCCGTAGGGTAAGTTATTGTAATGGGCCGAAAATCGGAATTGAAAATTTTTACATTTCTCGACGTTTTGAAGGTTTCTGAACATTTTGGCATACTTCAGAAAAAATGGATGTGCGTGTGTGTGTGTGTATGTATGTATGGATACAAATTTTCGCCCACGTTTTCGGGCGTACGGATCAACCGATTTGAATGGTTTAAAAAACATTCGATTCCTATTCATAGGGAAAAGAGCTGATTAGTTTTTGGCAAAGGCGGGTCCAGCCGTTTCGGAGATACGGAGCAAAGAATGCAGAAAATAGAAATCGACTTTTTGAGAGAACGGAGTATCCGATTTGAATGATCTAAAAAACATTCAATTAGTAATGATTGGGAGAAGTGTTTATTAGTTTTTGGCAAAGGCAGGCCCAGCCATTTCAAAGATACGGAGCTAAATATGTAAAAAATGGCAGTTTTTGAGAGAACTAAGCGTCAGATTTAAATGATTCAAAAAACTTTCTGCTTGTCTTAACAAAATAATTGATTTTGGAAAAAAAAATTTTCTTTTTTTTTAATTTTTTTTTTAACTTCCCGAAGGAGAAGTTTATGTTTTCATCAAAAAATCCGAATCGCTAATTTTATGTTTTCTCGACGTTTCGAGCCATTCTGAATCGAATGAGACCAAATTTGGAAAAAGTATGTGTGTGTGTGTGTATGTGTGTGTGTGTGTGTGTGTGTGTGTGTGAACAGATGTTTTGCCGTAAATCGACGTTTTCTCCAAAACGGTTGGACCGATTTCAAAAATTTAAAAGCCATTTGATGTATCTCGATGAGGACTATCGTCTCTGAGTTTTGTGCGGCGATCGGCCGGGCCGTTTCTTTGTAAATTGCAGAAAAGTGAAAAATTTTTCGTCCACGTTTTAGCCCGCAATTCTGAATCGATTCTGAAAATTTAAAAACCGTTCGATAGATATTGGTTGGGAATAGTGCTGATTAGTTTTTGGTAAAGATCGGCCGGGCCGTTTTCTTGTAATAAAGTTTTTAAAAAAAAAATTTTGACGATTTTTATGATTATTTTTTTGACGATAGATACCATAGTTTTCTAAGTCATACTAAAATATTACGGCCCCACGACAACTGGTTCAGCTTTAAAAATTCGTCAAAGTTTTCAAAAATCAGTATGGTCTTTTTGGCATTTGTCAAAATTAGACTTTTGATCGACGTTTTCTCAAAAACGCCTGAACCGATTTTAGAAATTTAAACGCCATTTGATGTATTTCGGTGAGGACTATCGTTTGTCAGTTTTGTGCAACGATCTGCCAAGCCGTTTCTTTGTAATTTGAAAAAAAGTGTTGAACTTTTCGTCCACATTTAATCTCATCCTACCGAACCGATTTTAAAAAATCAAAAACTGTTCAAAAGATATCATTTGGGAATGATGCTGATTAATTTTAGGTGAAAATCTACCAAGCCGTTTTCTTGTAATTAAATGTTGAAAAAAAGTTTTAAATTTTCGTCCACATTTAAGCTCATCCTACCGAACCGATTTTGAAAAATCAAAAACTGTTCGAAAGATATCATTTGGGAATGATGCTGATTAATTTTAGGTGAAAATCTACCGAGCCGTTTTCTTGTAATTAAATGTTGAAAAAAAGTGTTAAATTTTCGTCCGCATTTAAGCTCATCCTACCGAACCGGTTTTGAAAAATCAAAAACTGTTCGAAAGATATCATTTGGGAATGATGCTGATTAATTTTAGGTGAAAATCTACCGAGCCGTTTTCTTGTAATTAAATGTTGAAAAAAAGTGTTAAATTTTCGTCCACATTTAAGCTCATCCTACCGAACCGATTTTGAAAAATCAAAAACTGTTCGAAAGATATTAGTTGGGAATGGTACTGATTAATTTTAGGTGAAAATCTACCGAGCCGTTTTCTTGTAATTAACTGTTAAAAAAAATTTAAGAAGTTTTTCATGAAACTTTTTTTGGCAATATACATCATGGTCTTATAGAACTTACTGTAATATTACGGCCTTACAACAAGTAGTTTAATTTTAAAAATTCGTCAAACTTTGCTAAAATTATTATCGTTTTTTTAAAGTAGGATTGATGAAGTAGGATTATTTACACATATCGGGAAGTTCATGTAATTTGCCTCAAGTCTAAATACCAAACCAACTAGTTAATTTTTTGTCTATCGAAAATAATTCAGATTTTATTTTTAATTTTAACTATAGTTCTAATATACTTTAAACGAATAATTTCAACTCTGCAATTCAGTTTATATAATTCTTATAAATATTAGACAATGTTACAATATTTATAATAATCTATTTGAAAGCATTCAATTTTCCTCGAACATTTCGTTACGGTACGGAAGTTCCAGCAATTTGCCTTAAGGCACGATGCCACCCACCCCACTAGTTTTTTATTGTTTTGTGACAGATTTTTGTAATAGTAATTTTGAATAGTAAATTTGAATGCAAAAAAGTTAAAAAATTCAATTTTAAAAAGATCAAATAAATTAATAGTCATCCAACTTTGCTGATATATCTTCGTGAGAAAGTTCCATATGAAGGTGGTATGCAGTGCGATATCTTTGAAAATAATGTGCCCATGAAATATGCATTTCAAATAGAAATCATATTCACATCATTTGTAATAATTGTATTTCTATATATGTGGAGTCTGATTATAACAAATTACATAGAAATACCAAAGTAAAAATTGTGATAGTAGTAAGAGTTGATAATTTTTTTTGCTTATTTTGTTTAAAAATACATATGTAGATAATGAATTTTAATTTTGTTGTTCAAAGTAATAATATAAGTACATCGCGTTGATAAAATAATGCAGTTATTATTTCACAAAACTTCTTTAGAATTAAATGGTAAATCTTGTTGCTTATGAGGTAAAAGTGTAAATCATATGTGTTATTTGTTTTGATGTAGTTAGTTTTCACAGTATAATTGCTAAAAATTAAACTGAAGCTTTGTGCGCCGTCCTACCCACTTGGGGTTATAGATCACAATATAACTTCAAGTGGAAATGGTCCTTCGTGGACATAGTTGCATCATTCAATTATATGCACACTATTAGACGTAAACGCTAATATATAAAAATTCCACACATAGGAGAATGGTGAACCGATGGGTTGCTTCTCATAATAATACCTTAGATCATAAATCTTGAACCAAGCAGCTTATAGAATATATAAATAGTAAGAGTTCTGATTGCTGTTGTAACAATTAGAAAAAAAATATTTCCAAGTTCCAGAGTGCCGGAGCTTTAACTCGCGATGTCAGAGTGCCGGGCTTTAACTCGCGACTCCGTCCTTATACAATTTAGTACATATATACAATATAATAAATTTGGCTGTATTTGTAACGTGGCTTTTTGGTATAGTATTACTGTTCCTACAAACGACCGCGGACCGTGGAGAAATGCTAATCAACATTTGAATCTTGCGTTCTCTGTATTACTTACAATTAGGGCAGTCGTCTAGACTGAATGTTATTTGATTTACATGTACGAAGAGCAACTCTATTCAAAATTCGTCCACTATTAACTTGTCTCTCGAGTTTAATTTGTTTCGGTACGCATGTGATACACTTGTTACAAAACATCATGAATATTAGTCCCGGATTGAAATAATAATGTTCGTCGTTACCAGTTTCTCAGTTCTAAGCCAAAACGCCATAAGTTTTCTTAGAATTTCAAGTTTATTTCGGGATATAATGGAGTTTTGAAATTTATTATATCACTATATTACCTTTTTAAGATACAAATTTATATTTTAAGTTAATCTATAGATCGAACACATATTGAAGTTGTTTTATTAGTCAAATTGAAAAAAAAAAATTAGTGGGATGCATGGCATCGTGCCACAAGGCAAATTTACACGAAATGTGTACACATTATTAAAATATTTGATAATTTAATCTGCATATGTCCAATAAACATTTTTGACCGCAAAATAACATTTTTTTAACTTTCCGTAGGGTGAGTTATAGTAATTGCAAAAAAAAATCGGAAATGAAAATTTGATTTATATCTTTACGTTATCTTTATATATACTTACGGTTTCTGAACATTTTGGCATAATTTAGAAAAAATGGATGTGTGTGTGTGTGCGGATACACATTTTCGACGACGATTTCAGGAACACGGTTCAATCGACTCCAATTTTAAAAAACATTCGATTGGTGTATCATAGTATTGATCGCAAAAAATCGAAAATAAAACATTTTAATCTTTACGTTTCAACTGTTTCTGAACATTTCGGCATACATTAAAAAAAATGGATGTGTGCGTTCGAATACAAATTTTCGACAACAATTTCATGAATATGGATCAACCGATTTGAATAATTCAAAGAACATTCGATTCGTATTAACTGGGATGTTAGACTTTTCAAAGGCAGGTCAAAACTTACAGTTTTTGCTTGATTCAAAAAACATTTTGCTTGTGTTGACATTACGCTGGGTTTTTGGGAATAGCATTTTTTTTATTTGAAAATTTCATTTTTTTATTTTCAAAAAAATTATTCGAATGTTAATTTTAATTCTAGGTAAAATTCTAAAGCTCACTTATATACTTGAGGTAAATAATTTTGAGTTTGCAAAATAGTATGTATCTAATTCCTTGAAATGTGAAATAATGTTCTTTAATTTTATTTTTCTTTAATTAAATTTTATTTATTTACTTTATATGAAAACATATATAATTTGTTCGTCGTCTATAATGCTATAGTCCCAGCTTACAATGAAATTTTACACTGAACGAAACTAATACTATAGCATTCAAAAACGTAAAGTTCCTATTAATTTTTCGTTTATGTTCTATTATGTTCCATCAATTCAAAATAGGAACTATTCATAGTCACTGATAAATTTTACTCACTGAGTTTTAATATATAAATAGCACTGACAGAGGGTGGTATAATTTATCTCGAGGTATTTGAAATGAATTTTTCTTCTTCTCATTAAAAATCACATCAACTATCTAATTTAAAAGCACTTTAAATGATAATGGTGGTGGTTGTGGCATTCAGAAACGCAAATGGTTCGATGCAAGTAGAAACTCAATTATATTAACAAATATTATTTCCGCCAAATATTAAATAATTACCTTTTATATATGATTATAATTTGCAATTAAAAAACGTGTTTCAATATTTTTAACTTCCCGTAGGGCAAGTTATAGTAATCGCAAAAAATCGAAAATGAAAATTTTTATAGATCTTTACGTTTCGAAGGTTTCTGAATATTTTGGCATACCTTAGAAAAAATGGATGTATGTGTGTGTGTATGTGTGTGTGTGCGAGTATGTATGTATGTTCGGATACAAATTTTCGTCGACAATTTCGGGAACACGGATAAAGCGATTTGAATAATTCAAAAAACATTCGATTCGTATTGATAAAGAGACGAGCTGATTAGTTTTTGGCGAAGGCAGGTCCAGCCATTCCGAAGATACCGGGCAAAAAGTGCCAAAAACGGTAACTCAGTTTTTAAGAGAACGGAGCGTCCGATTTTAATAATTCAAAAAACATTTTTCTTGTATTGACAAGATGATCATAATGGCAGGTCTAGCGGTTTCGAAGATCTAATGAAAAAAGTAAAAAAATGCCATCTGGCGGTCACAAATGATCATTAGACATATGCACATCAAATTATCAGATATTTTATAGAGATTTTATTAATAAGTATAAATTTTGTTTGCATTCCTATGGGACAATGTTTATTTGTTAGACGGCGACGCAGCGCTTACGCGCTTTGACATTTTGTCTCTATGCTGTTAAGCAGTACGATTGCTTTGAAAAAAAAGTTTAGAATTTCCAAAATATGTCAAAATAAAGAAAACATTTTTTTTCAAAAAAAAAAAAAATTCAAAAAAGTAGTTTTTTGTCAAATTCCTAGTTTCTCAAAAATCTAATTTTTTCGAAGTAAAATTTTTTCAAAAATGTTAATAGTTTTTAAAAAAAATAATAATAATTTTTGGTACGGAAAGTTCCAGCAATTTGCCTTAAGGCTAGATGCCATGCGCCCCACTAGTTTCATAATATTTAATCAGTAACAATTCAACTAAACTAGTGGTGTATGGCACCGTGCCTTAAGACACCGTACGGTAATGAAAATAATATTCGAGAAGTATATAAGTGAGCTCTAGAACTTTAGTTAAAAATAAAATTAAAATCCGAATTATTTTTTATGAAAAAAAAATTAAAAACAATAATTTGAAATAAAAAATAAATCTTTCACCCAAAACCAGCATTTTGTCAATACAAGCAGAAAGTTTTTTCAATCATTCAAATCGGATGCTTAGGTGTCTCAAAAACTGTCATTTTTTACATTTTCACACATACACATCAATTTTTTCTAAAGTATGTCAAAATGTTCAGAAACCGTATAAACACAAAGATATGCAAAAATGTTCATATTCAATTGTAAGACGATTACAATAACTGACCCTAGGGGAAGTTAATCAATTATTATAGAAAAGCAAAGATAACATACAATTTCATCCTAAATAAAGTATTATATCTGTCTAATGAAAGAAATGTATTTTACTTTCTTCTTCCATATCAAATAAAACTAATTTTGGCGTAAACAGTCAAGAAACTGAAACTGAAAAAAAAAATTCTTTGAAACTTTTTTTACACTGTAATGCCTTTAGAATTCCTCCGTTGGCATATTAATAACACTCGAGTTTATTATAGAACTTTTGATATTATATCTCTTTCGCTTGCACATCTCGTACAATTTTATCATTAAAAAGTTCTGATTCGGTATTAAATTCTCAGCGAAAACTCGATTCAGAGCTTTTGATAGTAGTAGTTGTACTTGAATCAATACTCGTAGCTTGAAAAAGGTGAGTTATAAAAACTAAGTGAAAATATGTAACGCGTCGAGAGTTGCGCAACAAATAGTCGTTTAGTTGTATCTCCGCGGACACATTGATCTGGTCGGATAAGGTGTCGGTCCTGTCTCAGTACTAATCTCAGCGGCGAACTGACGTACGATGATAAATTGATTCTTAATCGCTAACATCCCTTTTTGTTACTCACACCTTTGCTTTTATACAGTGAGTGAAGGGTTTGCATGGTAATAGGTGCAAAAAATGTGACAATCATTTACAACGATGATAAATTTTATGGCGGTTGTGTTTACGTATAAAACAGCATGCTAATTTCTACATTTTTAACTTCCCTTAGGGTAGGTTATTGTAATCGTCCAAAAATCGAAACTAAAAATTTTTGCATTTGTCGACGTTTTGAAGGTTTCTGAACATTTTGGCATACCTCAGAAAAAATGGATGTGTGTTTGTGTATGTATGCATGAACACAATTTTTCGGGCGCACGGATCAACCGATTTTAATGGTTCAAAAATCATTCGATTTTTATTGATAGGGAGATCTGCTGATTAATTTTTGGTAATGACAGGTCCAGCAGTTACATAGATAAAGAGCAAAAAGTGCAGAAAATAGAAATCGAGTTTTTGAGAGAACGGAGCATCCGATTTGAATGATCTAAAAAACATTCAATTAGTAATGATTGAGAGAGATACAGAGCTAAATGTGCAAAAAATGGCAGTTTTTGAGGGAACTAAGCGTCCGATTTAAATGATTCAAAGAACTTTCTGCTTGTTTTAACAAAATAATTGATTTTGGAAAAAAAAATGTTGCAAAAAATTTTTTTTCCAAATTTTTTTTTCAGATTTTTTTTTTTTTTGCGAAAATAATTCAGATTTAATTTCTAATTCTGACTGAAGTTCTAATATACTTTAAACAAATAATTTCAACTTTGCAATTCAGTTTATATAATTCTTAAATATTAGACAATTTACAATATTTATAATAATCTATCTGAAAACATTCAATACTCCTCGAACATTTCATTACGGTACGGGTATATCGGAGGTAATTCAGATTTCAATTTTAATTCTGGCTAAAGTTTTAAAGCTCACTTAGTCACTTATATACTTTAAATGAATCTTTTTGACTATGTGATTCAGTCAAGTTATAGTGATCGCAAAAAATCGAAAATGATATTTTTTATATATCTTTAGAAAATTTACCTTAGAAAAAAATGGATGTATTAATGTGTGTGTGTGCGGATACAAATTTTCGTGGACGATTTCGGGAACACCGATCAACCGATTTGAATAATTCAAAAAACATTCCATTCGTATTGATAAAGTGCTGATATGTTTTTGGCAAAGGCAAGTCTAGCCGTTCCGTAGATACGGAGCAAAAAGTGCCAAAAACGGTAGCTAGGTTTTTAAGAGAACGGGGTGTGTGATTTTAATAATTCGAAAAAGATTTTACTTGTATTGACAAGATAAAGAACTGATTAAATTTTTGCGAAGGCAAGTCCAGCGGTTATGGACTCTCAATAGAAATAAGTTAAAAAAAATTCATTTTGCGGTCAAAAATGTTCATTGGATATATGCACATTAAATTATCAGATATTTTATAGAGATTTTAATAATGTATATATATTTTGTATAAATTTTTTTGGGTTCCGTACCAAGATTTTTAATTACGGTACGGAAAGTTTCAGCAATTTGCCTTAAGGCGCGATGCCATGCACCCCACTAGTTTAACTCAATGATGAGACACATTTTTTTCTCGAAACTATTCAATTTTTAAGAATTTTATATTTTATTTTGAACCATATAATTATATAATGTTATAATATAAGCAAATCCTTATATAGTTTATATAATAATTATTAATTAATTAGAGTAAGTTCGTAAAATAGTATTCGCAAAAAATTGTTAAATATATTTTTACGTTTCAAATGTACCTGAACAATTTTGCATACCTTACAATAAATTGATGTATGCTTGTGTGTGCCGGTGCAAATACTAGTTTTTGTCTACGATATTGGTAACACCGATCAGTCAATTAGAATAGTTGTATTGATGGAAAAACGTCGATTTGTATTGATGGGATAATGTGCTGATTAGCTTTTGGCAAAGGCAAGTCCAGCCGTTATTCATTCAGAAAGAACGAGCTTCCGATTTGAATGATTCATAAAATTTGTGGGAAGGTAGGCTTAGTGGGTTTATAGATTCAATAAAAAAATAGTAAAAATGGCCCATTTGGCCGACAAAAATATTCATTAGACATATGCACATAACATTATCAGATATTTTAATATAAGTACAAGTACAATCGCATAAAAAATCAAATTTTTCAGTCATTTTTTTTTTAATTTTTAAATCTATTCTAATCTCAAAAATCTATCTTTTTTTTCAAAGTTTAAAATAAAGTTGAAGCTATTTTAAATATTTTAGTTTTTGTACTGAAAGTTCCAGTAATTGGCTTCAAGGCACGATGTAGTTTTATAACATAGAACATGGCTATGGAGCATATCATAAATTTCTACATCTTTAGTTTGATATACATATGTAAATATTTATTCATAAACTGTCAAAATTATGAATATGATATGTTTATTTCATTTCATCAGCCTTTAATAAAAATTAAATAATGAAATTAAACTAAAAATTTAAATTTTATAGATAATATATAAAATACTTAAAATGTGTGTGATAATAATATTATCGTTTAATTCTGTATCATATTAATATTTTCTCAACCAAAATTCATGCTATCATAAAATTTGCATCAGAACCTCGGAGCCATTTGATATTCTCTTGCAATTTTTTTTTATTTCATTTAAATTATTTTTATTACACGTTTCTGCAGTAGGTAAGTTTTTTTTCAGTTAATAAGAAATTAGTGCAAACCTAAGTGCTTTGTGAATATTGATTGAGTTTTGATAAAATGGAATTTTATGTTGAAACGTTTAAAAAATTAAAGATTAGTTTATAATTTTCGGAGATTTATGAGGAGAAATGTAAAAAGAATTTATATCTGATTTATCAGGAACTAGAATAAATCACTGATGGTGTTGACGATAACTTTTCTAAATTGCCTGAGCGATATTAAAAGTTGATGAAAAGCCAGATAATGTAATGTGAGAAGATAGATATTTAAGTTGCTTGAAAAATGGTAGCATTGGTTGAGGATATAGATTATGCGAGCGAAATGTTTAATAAATTTTTATCTCTATATATTTAAATAAACTTACAAGAATCTCTGCGAATTTGATGAAATTTCACATGTTTATCCAGTCCAATGTTTCTCTAACAAATCATTGAATTTTATAAAATTAACTAATGAATATTATACGCTTGTAAAAAGTACTTTGAAATCAAAACTCGAACTTATGAAAAAAGTTGGGGTACGTTCTGACCATAAGATTATATTGTTTTTGCATCTAAAAGTTCTTATTAAATATTAAATAACTAATAAATTATTTATAGAGAACTTATAATATTTTAGAAGATGTTTGCATAAGAGATCTCATAGAACCAGTATTAAAATGTTTTCCTAATATATTTTTCGGTGCCCATTCAATTTGACTTGCGTGAATGGAATGTATATAATTTAAATTGAACTGTTAATTACAAAACAAATCTTTTCACAAAAGAAATAATAGTATTAATTGAAAATTAATACAATCTTTATCTAAATGACGGCTATATATGTTAAATTAATACATCCTTAAACCGATTTATTTGCCTCACAATTATCAAATTTTTGAAATCTATTTAAGGTAATTAAAAAAGAAATGTCTTATTTTAAATAAATAAGCTAATTACGAAAAATTTTGTGAAAAAAAAGAAATGCTAACAACAATTTAAAACTTTTCAAAGGATTTTGGACACGATCATTTTATTATAAAATAATCTTCATAATATAATCATCAATATCTTCATAATACATAAAATTCAGTATTACAACAAAGACTATTTATATTAATATCTAAGTAAATATAATATCGCTCAAAACAGCCATTGATTCAGAAAGCAGAATAAATATTTTATGAAACACTTAAGTATCATCTCGACAATGTTATTTACTCTCTTTATATTCGTTTGAAATCCGTAATATCCGGTCGCCTGCTAATATCTTCTTTGTTTGAAAAATATGCTGAATATATTTCAAAGAAGTGCCACATTTTAAGCAAAGGCCCAAGGGATATGGACTACCGTTCCGACGACTACCGTATAATATTTATTTTAGAATGAATACTTCTTGGTAATTGCTTATGGATGTGACTGTACCATAGTGTATATGTATAGAAATTAAAAAAAACTAAATAGTGCGTTAAACTTACTCACATATGTTTTGTTAAAGAAATCTTACAGAAAAGAGCGGGCACAAAGGTCTAGTTTGAATTTGAGCAATTATATTGTGAAATTGTATAACAAGAAATAACACATATCAAACAAACAACTGTCTGACTATGTTAAATGAGTCTTCTAGCTAATTCATCATTATAGAAATGTGTTTTTACTGTTTTTCAAAAATTTGTCACCTAGTCCTTTTTTATACTACAGGCGGGGTAAAAACAGAGCGGACAGTGGCGTAAAGATTTTGTTGGCCCTTTTTACCCCACGTAAATGTAAACTTCTATAGAAGTTATATTAAAAAACTGTTGAATTAAATGACGCATAATTAAAAACTATATTAAGGTCCCAAAAACTAAACAACAGTGTTCACTACCAGCAAAAACTAAATAAAATACTTTGATTTAAGATTTTCAAACATTGCCGTTTATTTTCCGATAGCAAAGTTGTGAGAATCAAAATGATGGCTAGTTATACATCTTTTGCCCTTTTACATTCAAATATTGTTATTAAAAAATTCTCAACTTCACTTTTTACCGCGGACTTTCAAACGCCACTCTACTATATTGAATTTTTTATGATATCAAACATATTAAAATAAACATGGCGTTTTAATTACAAACAGGGGTATTAATGCTGAATTAAAACAATTTAATCAATAAAAAATTATCTTTCAGTGGGCGAGACCATAATGTAGCCCCTAAAATGTTCCATACATTTTTGGAATTATAGAATTTAAGCATAGCAATTTCTGCGATTCAGATACGTTTATTTTATAAATCTGCGCCTTGCACTTAAATTTACAGTATTTTGCTATTCAAGGATTGTCGAATTTACAGTGGTTTATATGTTATTTCATACGCATATAACGTCGGCGGTTCTGCTCTGCATGAGGATTTGCCGTGGTTTGTTATTTTATCCCCAATGCTCTGAGCCAGGGATTGGCAACATTATAGTTATTTATCGATATTCTTATTGCTAAACTTGCTTTTTGATTATTGTCAGTAAACTAGTGGTGCATGGCATCGTGCATTAGGGTAAATTGCTGGTACTTCCCGTACCAAAAATTTAATTTTTTTAAGAAGATTTAATTTTCTTTTAGAAATTTAAAAAAAAATCGATTTTTGAGGGGTAAATATTGGTACCGACCCCAAAGAAATACAAACAAAAATTGTTATTATCTATAAAATATGTGATAATTTGATGTGCATATGTTTAATGATCATTGTTGTCCACCAAATGAGATTTTTTTTTGCATTTTTAATGGATCTCAGAAACCGCTAGACTTGCCTTCTCAAACATTTCATTAGTTTTAATTCCGTCAATACAAATAAAATGTTTTTTGAATCATTCAAATCGGACGCTCAGTTTTCCCAAAAATTGAATTACCATTCTAGCAACCCGCCTTTGCCAAAAACTAATAAGCACGTCTCCTTATCAATCGGAATCGAATCAGATTTTGAATCATTCAAATTGGTCGATCCGTTCAAATTGGACGATTCTCGAAATCGTCGATAAAAATTGTATCCGCACGTACATACACACACGCAAACGCGCGCACACACACATAACTCCATTTTATGCAAGGTTTGTCAAAATGTTCAGAAATCTTTTAATCGTAAAGATATATAAAAAAAAATTAATTTTGATTTTTCATTTTCGAGGGAAGTTAACATGTCACTAAAGATCAGAAATAAAATATTTTTTTCAAAACGAATCTGTTCCACATCTAATAAATAGTAAAAATGATATTATTCTTTATATGTGAGCAAATATTGTTACCCAATACATTTTATATATTCTCATATATAAAGATGCAATAATATCGATATTATCGACTAATATTAATTGATATGAGATAAATCTTAAATAGCTAGTCGGTAAATGGCGTTTTGTCTCAAGACTGATTGCTAGATCTTTCTGTAATAACAAGGTACAAAAATTTACTTTGGAAGTCGTTTATGACAGCCCAGAATATAGTATATTATATATATATATATATATATATATATATATATATCCATACTATTTGCTATTTTGCACCTACATTCAGCGAGGGATCAAAAGTTAATTCGTTAAGATATAAACATATGTTCTTAAAAATTAATTTCTATAACTTATAACACGAGAAGTTAGTATATTCATATTTGTAAACTATAACTAATTTACAATGAGCGAGTAAAGTTTTAGTCAGAAATATCTTAGAACCTTCGGGCTGTTTCAAAGTTTGTTATAATATTGTGAAATTTTTAGTCTACGGATATGCTAAGGATAGTAACTTTACATGAATTAATTTAAGGCAACTTGATAGTTCAAAATAGGTTTTTTTTTTCTTCTTGATATATTTCCATGAAATTTACAAAAGTATATTCATGAATAACAAAGTAAATAACAGAAATATATTACGACCGTATAGAAATGTTAAAATTTTCTGCATCTTGAAATTCTTGCATTCTTGAAATTTAAATAAAATCTAATTTTTGTTTTACAATTTTTCCATTTTTTCTGAATTAAAAAAAAAAAAAATTTAAAAAATCGAATATTTGTTTATATAGTTGAAATAAATAATGTTAATAAAAAATAAAAAAATAGTTGAAATATATAATTTTAATTAAAAATAATAAAAAGAAATAACATTAAGAAATATGAGAAGATAAAATTTATAATAGTGATTTAAAAATATTTAAATCCGTAGTTCTTAATCATTCATCAATTAGCGACCGAATGTTTAATTACGGTTCAGCAATTTGCCTTATAGAACAATGCCATAAACCACTACTTTTAATTACCAATTTTATTTCTACATTTTTGCCAAATTACTGTTTATAAATGAGATTACAAAAATATAATTATATTTGTAATATTAATTTTATTAATACGGTTGCTCGTGAATTCGTATACATAATTTATTAACTTTTCGATGGGTAAGTTGTAGTAATCGCAAAAGTAATTTTGGCATACCTTAAGAAAAACAGAGGTATATATGTGTGTGTAAGATTGTAAGTATGTATGTTTGTTCAGATACAATTTTTCGTCCACAATTTTGTGGATACAAATCAGCCAATTTGAATAATTCAAAAAACATTTGATTTGTATTAACGGGGAAACGTGCTGATTAGTTTTTGGCAAAGGCAGTTCCAGCCATTTCGAAGATACGGAGCAAAAAGTGCCGAAATTGGTAATTAAATTGGTATTGATAAAATGACATGACAAAATTTTTGGAAATGCAGGTCTAGCGGTTTCGGAGATTTAATAAATAATCTAAAATATGCCATTTGGCGGTTAAAAATTATTAGACACATGTGCATCAAATTATCAAATATTTTATAGATTATACAATAATAAAAATAAGTTTTGTTTACATCTCTAATGTGTTCCATAACCATGTTTATCCGCTATTATGCGACGCGACGGTTCCGCGATTCGATAATATTGCAGCTATCGCAGGGAGATTTTTTTCGAATAAAAGTTCAATATTTCCAAAAAAATTTAATAATTCTCGTTAAATTAATTTTTCAAAAATTAAAAAGAATTAATTATTTCTTAAAAAACTAATTATGGTATGAAAAGTTCCTCCAATTTGCCTTAAGATACTTTGCCATGCACCACTAGCTACTCATTACATTACTATCGGCATTGATTTTATGCACATATATACGACGCATATTGCCATAAAATATTAACATATTTCCATTTGTTAATTTTAGAATTTCAATAGATTTGAACAGTTACCATTGGCCGTTTTCGGCTGAATGTTTCATTTCTCTGCTTGATGCTGCGCGCCCCGTGCTCTCGGCGCGACTATATTTAGCATCAGCTGTGTAACCATTGCAAACTCGTTTCATGGGTAACGCAAAATGTTATGTGCAGAGAATAAAACACAGAATGTATATCAAACGAGGTCGCGTTTTCGACTGTTTTCTTCCTGTACAAATACAGAAAATGTTGCGTATTTGTTCAAACGGGATCCCTGTGATGCAAATTCTTTCTATCGCTACATAGGTATATTATCTGCCTACATTGAAACAGATTGTAAAGGCCTAGGTTTTATATATGAAAAACAGTTTTAATACAATACGGGTTATTTTTATTACTTCATTTCAAGAAACAGTATTCAATATATAAACTAGTGGGGCGCATGGCATCGTGCCTTAAGGCAAATTGCTGGAACTTCCCGTACTGTAATTAAACATTCGAGGAATGAAAGTAATCAATAATTGCTTTGAATAATTTCAGATAGATTATAATCATAATATAAATAATTATTTATTACATACTCTAAACTTATAAGTACTTCTTAAATTGGGCGACGAGCGTATTTTATGAACAACTTATGTGTACGTTTACAAGAGTCCATTTATTTAAATTAGATTTTTTTTTGATAAGTCAGATTTTTTTTCAAAATTTTGAATTTTTTTTTGAAGATTGAATTTTTTTGAAATTAAAAAAAAAGTTTTTTCTAAATATCTTTAGAATCTGGAAATTTTTGAAAATATTCGATTTTTTTTTTATTTATCGAAATGTTCTCAAATTTTTGTAAGAAATTTTTATTTTTTAATTTTTCAAAATATAGTTTTTTTTTTGTCTAAAATTGTCTAAATTATTAAAATTTCAGTAAATGCATTTTTTGCGTGTACTCAAGCAAAATGTAATTTGAATTAATCTAATCGGATGATCCATTCTCTCAAAAATTGCTTAACCGTTTTTACATCCTTTGAGCTATATACCTCCGAAACGGCAAAATTGCCTTTTGCAAAAACGCATCACAATTAACTACAAACCGAATGATTATTCAATTTTATAAATCGGTTATTCCATACTGTCGAAAATGTCTAGTACATTTGTTTGAACCATATAAATAAACTTTAAAATTGAAAATCTTGGTACGAAACCCAAAAAAAAATTACACAAAATGTGTACACCAATATTATCTCACAATATATCAATATAAGATATCTGATAATTTGATGTACATATGTCCAATAAATATTTTTGATCGCCAAATGACACTTTTTTAACTTATTTTCATTGACAGTCCATAACCGCTGGACCTATTTTCCCAAGAATTTATTGGAAAGTTGTTTATTTCGTCAATACAAGTAAAATGTTTTTTGAATTGTTAAAATCGGACGCTTCGTTCTCTTAAAAATTGAGTTACCGTTTTGGCACTTCTTGCACCGTATCTTCGGAACGGCAAGACCTGCCTTCGCCAAAAATTAATCAGCACGTTTCCTTATCAATACAAATCAAAATTTTTTTGAATTGTTCAAATCGGTTGAGTGGTGTTCCCGAAATCGTCGACGAAAATTTGTATCCGCACACACACACACATACATCCATTCTTTCTAAGGTATGCTAAAATATTCAGAAACTTTTGAAACGTAAAGATATATGAAAATTTTCATTTTCGATTTTTTTGCGATTACTTTAACTTGCCTTACGGGAAGTCAACTAGTGGTGCATGGCATCGTGCCTTAACCCTTTGCGGACGGTACTCAAAAGATCGGTTTATGTAATATTTTGAATATATGTGATATATGTTGAAATAAAAATAAAAAAAATATTATTAATTAATAGGGGGCGGCTCGTGAGGCTGGTTAACCATTGTACCGTCTGTACTTTTTGGAAGGTCCACATTTGGACCAACCGTCCTATAAAAACAATAAAAAAACGTATGTGTACTACTACAAATCTAATTTAGTAATAAATACAAAATGAGTGAAACATGGTTATATTTGCTAGAACTTTCTTGCCCGCTCTAATAACTAATAATCGCCGAAAAACTTGTAACGTTAAGAACACATAACACATTAGCAAATCAGATTTTCTGTCGAAAACAAACTTCTTTTTGAGAAATAAGAACTTGAAATCAGAGTCACGCAATCTTCAACGAAGTTACTGGCATGTCAACCTTCCAAAAAAAAACTTCAATATTGAAGATTAAAAAAGTTTTACTTCAGGGTAGTTTCAAAATGCACAAACGGAAAACATATACCTACTATTGAAACTTATAACTTAACTTGCTTTTTATGTGTAAATCTAAATAAATATTACAAATGACAATAGGTAAAAAAGGTGTCTATAACTCCTTATTTCATACATTGTTAAACGTCAATTTTATTGCAAAACTATAAAACCGCAATTAAATTAGGACTGAAGAAGATTAAATATATATCCGAAAGAATAGAATAGTTGCTAGAATTGTGGTTTGCGGGCTATTACATTACATTGTTAATTATTCAGAAGATTTTAGTAAGTAAATTATTGTATTATTCATGCTCCACTTGTAGAGCATATGTGTTATTTCTAATTAAGCCTTCGCCTGCACAGCATAATAAAACAACAAGATTTCATTAATTTCAAATGTATTACGATAATTATAATAACAAAAATATACCACGTAACGGTGTATGATTCGTTAGGCGTTAATATTTAAAAAGAAACATCGTATAACCTTGTCACAAAAATTCAGAATACATATACTCGTAATTATAAGCTCCTAGAAATAAGATTTTTTATTCATATTGGGAAATTTATTTAACGTGATTATTAAGTATCTAAGATATAGATTTGAGGACGCTGTCTAATGTTTATAAGAATTAAATAAATTGAATTGCTAGGTTAAAATTATTTATTTGAAGTATGAAGTTCTAAAGTGAGCTTTAGAACTTAAGCTAGAATTAAAATTTTAATCCAAAATTTTTGCGATATTCAAAAAAAAAATTTTTTTTTTATTTGCGTATTAAAAGAATAGTGGTGTATTGCATCGTTCCTCAAAGCAAATTACTAAAATCATTTGGAAAAAAAAATTTTTTTGAGAATTTTATTTTTATTCTAACTTTTGAACAAAAAATGACTTTTTTGAAACAAATAATTTTATTTATATTTTGAAATATTTTGAAAATTTTGAACATTTTTTCAAAGCAATCGCAATTGGCTGCATAGAGACGAAATATCAAAGCGCGTAAGCGCCACGTCCTCGTCTAACAGATACACATTGATAAATTGATACACATCATTAAAATCTCCATAAAATATCTGATAATTTTATGTGCATATATTCTAATAAGAATTACCAAAATTATTTGAATCAGTTGATCGGTGTTCCCGAAATCGTCGACGAAAATTTGTCCCCGCACACACACGCACGCACACACATATACACACCACATACACACGCACATACATCCATTTTATTCTAAGGTATGCTAAAATGTTCAGAAACCTCTAAAATGTAAAAATATATAAAAAACTCATTTTCGATAGTGCGATTACTATAACTTAACCTGCGGCAAGTTAAAAATACGTTAATGATCAAGATTATTAAAATTTACATTATGTAATTACTTGGCAACTTTTTTTAAAAAAATCATATATTTCGTCATAGTTCCAGAATCCTGACATATATGACTAACTAGAGATTAATTGTACTTTTAGACTCCGAAGCTTACAGGCCTACATCTATCATCTTTCTTATATTTTGCTCGGACTAGTTGCTGTGTCCGTCCTCATATGTCGGACATCAAATAGAAAATTCCTCAAGCGGGTACATCGACCACGTGCCTCGCAAAATCTTTGTAAAACAAACTTTATCGCAAGCCGGAGTCAAAGCATAATGAAATTCCTAAAAACCTCTTGCGTTTATATACGGAATTGCATAACATGTTGGGACAGCGTACATATGGGTTGTCCCTTTTCAATGTTACGAAAAGAGGACTAAAAACATTAAGGATGCATTCTTTGAATATATAATACACCTCAGAAGATACTTCACTAAATTTTAGTTTATTTCAAGAATTAAAACTTTACATTATGGCCATTTACTACATGGCTATTAGTTACTATGTATTTAACAAATACTGAAGAGAATGAAAATTCAACCCATTTTGACTTGTTTAATATTTAAATTTATTTGTTACATTTTCAATCCACAAAAATTCAAACGGTAATTGAGTCAGTAGTTATAAAATATGAAAAAAATATTTTAACAATTTTTAGAGAAAAGGACCAACATTTTCGGAAACTATTTTATTCCAAAAGCTTTATTTCATAAAAATTTATTTATTTATTTGTATTTTAATTATTTATATGTATTTTATTTATTTATACGTAATACTATAATGGTTTGGTACGCGAAAATTATTGAAAAGTTAAAAAAGGTGTGATTTTAAAAAACAGAAGCTTTGTTCAAGAAGTTTTGGACATTACATATAGAATGTTTTTCCTTCAACAAACTTTAAATTTAGACCGGTAATTCACAAAGTTATTCAAGGGTCACATGACAACTTTCAGTGTCCTCAAAATGAAAATGGAAGTCCACAAAAGAGAATTACAATACCCTATGTTAATATCAATTTACTTACAAAAGAGAATTGCAATACCCTATGTTAATATCTATAATAACAAATCATACAATAATTATAAATTGAACTACAACGTAAATGAAGTTATTTCTTTTTCTTATGAAAATGTATAAGTTGTAGCATAAGTAGACATTCGATTCGTAGTCGCAATTAAGTTGAGCTTGTGAAGACTCTATTTAGTTTTAGTAAAAAGGAGATTTATTTTAGTTAAATTGTATCCAAATTCTGAAAATTAAACAATTACTTCGCTTACTTCATGTTTTTATTATATTGAATTTAATTAATTGAAATGTATTTTTACTTTAAACATTTAATAAAAATTTTATTAGACCTACAGCTAGAAATTTATAAAACAAATTGATATCGGATAAATAGGGAGTTTATGGCAAAGTCCAAGGAGTCCACGACACAAAAAGTGTGGAAACGTATGCTCTAGATCTAGAGTCTAGACAGATTATATAGGGGGTCTATGGTATTCAAACAGTATGTATTTAAAATTCACCATAAAACTTCAGCAACTCAAATCAAACACATATATCAAAGTGATCAAAAGCGGGCATTCTACATCACCGATATTTTTATTTTTATGTGAACATAATAAATACTAGATATTCTTAAATAAAAGTTTTCTAATACTTTTTATTCATATGTCTGTATTCATAAAAATAATTGTCACGTATCAGTCTGCTATGCGAACAAGACCATGACCTAAATTACCTGACAATATTGATGTATATTATTCTCATAACATTCAAAATTAACATAAGGCATCAGAACTATACTCGTTACTATACTCCATTGAATAAACAAAAAGAACAGAAATAAAATCGATATTTATTACTTAATTTTTATTTATTTATTATCTGTAATAAAAGTATTTGTTTTAATTATCTTTTTACCTTGCTGTAAAGTATCACATCATAGTGATTATAACATTATTGTACCATTTATTCAAGTATTTTAATTTTTGTATACAATCGTTTTTAAACAAAGAAAAAACAAAAATTTTAAAAATAATCTTTAAATCCAAATGATTCGACATATAATTAGATATCATCATTAGTGAATCTATAAGGTAAAAAATTGGAAAAAATGAAATAAACTAGGTAACTATAGAAATTATAATTTTGTATAGAAGCCATAAATAGGAGATAAAAACTAATAAATAACAAATACACACACACACATATATATAAATATATAAATATATATATATATGTATTTTTTTTTAACTTCCCGTAGGGTAAGTTATAGTAATCGCAAAAAAATCGAAAATGAAAATTTTTGCATTTCTCGACGTTTCAAAGGTTTCTGAATATTTTGGCATACCTTAGAAAAAATGGATGTATGTGTGTGTGTGTGTGTGTATGTGTGTGTGTGTGTGTGTGTGTGTGTGTGTGCGTGTGTGTATGTATGTGCGGATACAAATTTTCGTCGACGATTTCGGGAACACCGATCAACCGATTTGATTAATTCAAAAAACATTCGATTCGTATTGATAAGGAGACGTGCTGATTAGTTTTTGGCGAAGTCAGGTCTAGTCGTTCCGAAGATACGGGGCAAAAAGTGCCGAAAACGGTAACTCAGTTTTTAAGAGAACGGAGCGTCCGATTTTAATAATTCAAAAAACGTTTTACTTGTATTGACAAGGTGAAATACCGATCAAATTTTCATAAAGGCAGGTCTAGCGGTTTCGGAGATCTAATGAAAAAAGTAAAAAAAAATGCCATTTGGCGGTCAAAAATGATCATTAGACATATGCACATCAAATTATCAGATATTTTATAGAGATTTTAACAATAGGTATAATTTTGGTTTACATTCCTATGGGTTCCGTACCAATGTTTACGCGTTAGACGTCGACGCGGAGCTTACGCGGTTTGATATTTCGTCTTTATGCAGTTAAAGCAGTACGATTGCTTTGAAAAAAAGTTTAGATCTTTCAAAATATGTCAAAATAAAGAAAACATTTTTTTTTCAAAAAAATAAATTAAAAAAAGAAAATTAAAAAAATTTTTTTTTTCAAAAAAAGTAATTTTTTGTCTAATTGTTTGTCAAAAATCTTATTTTTTTGAAGTAAATTTTTTTCAAAAATGCTAATCGTTTTTAAAAAAATAATTTTTGGTACGGGAAGTTCCAGCAATTTGCCTTAAGTCACGATGCCTTAATTGCCTTAAGACAGAATTCCACTTACAGCTAGTTCTTTTGAATGAAAATGACATTGTAGTGAGTCTGAGACTTGGTGGTATGTTCATTATAAAGTGCGCACGTGAGCAATTCAAAAAGCTGAATCATTTTAACAAGAAACACTTCCACAATTTACATAACCGTCAAGCTTGACAGAATATTATTTCCATATAAAGAAGCAGCAGCTTTGTGCGCTTTTTCATGATGTAAGAAAACGTAAATAAGTCGAACGTTGGTAGGGGTTGGCAATATTGAATTTGTATACATAATTAATAATAAGATGTGTCTATAAATTAATATTTTTTCTATATTAGATATGCCTTTTTTCTTTGTAATTAATTGTTAAAAATATTTGGCGACTTCAATGAAACTTTGAATTGCTTGAGTTCATATTCTTAATGGTGATCGTAAAATATTACAGTCTTACTACGAGCGGTTTAATTATAATTATTCGTTGAAATTTGGAATAATATGCAATACATTTTGGCATACCTCAGAAAAATGGATGTGTGTGTATTTTGTGTGTCCGCATTTTTTTCGTTGACGTTTTCAGGCGCACAGATCAACCACTTTGAATGGTTCAAAGAACATTCGATTCTTATTGATAAGTGCAGAAAATAGAAATGGTATTATCGAAAAAGCCGAAAATGGCATTATCGAAATACACACGGTTGAACATTTAACCTTAATAGCTGAATCTCAATTCTTATTGATTAAGTCGATTATATATACGTATTGGGAAGTTCATGCAATTTGCTATTAGGCAAAGTGATATCTACAACCACTTTCAAATTATTTTTATTAGACTAAATTCTTCTAAGTAAATTTTGTTTATTTAATTCAGATGTTTTTGTTTATCACTGTAAAATTCGGTGTTCGCTATGTTTCAGAAAAGTTTAAATATGAAAATTGGTCTCTCGAAATTGAAATGGTAATTAACCATATTATAATCGTCAACTAATTCAGCACAATGTTCATGAGTTACCAAATACTACATAGCATTTTAAAAGTATTTTTTCATCAATGTTAGTATTTTCTCATATTGAAGATTACATCAAAGCCAAAATAAATTTGGAAAATATATAAGTATATAAATGTATCATTATAAATTTTTACTTTGTATCCGTCCTTCTTTAAAAAAATATCTCTTGGTTGCTTTTAGCCTCCACCGAAGTGTTTTATTCCGTCTGACACTAATATATTTTTGTAATAATAGGATATATGTCGCTAAGAATGTGGGGGATATGACAGTGTATCTCGTAAATAAGAATTCTGGATAAGAAAAATCCGTGACAGGTACTTGAAATATTCTGGAGCGTTCTAAAATTAGGTACCAACAATTCTTGCCAAAGTAAATTAGCATAACATGAGAAAGTTGTTCTTTAGATATAAGAAGTAAATATACATGTAGGTATAACTCACATAAACAATTCTAATTTCGTTGGTATTTCGGAAAAGTTGAAAGATACATTTAATTAACACATTGTGAGTTAATATACATCTGAATATGATTTTAAAAATTGTTATTTATTTTTATTATTTTAGTATATTGTAATTCATTTTTATCGACGTTGGTCAATAATAAATACTATAAAACTAACAAAGCCAAAAATGATATTACGCCCCAAAGATAGTTCAAAATGTTATAAAGTAGGGTGAGGCACAAAGGTCAAATTTTACTTTATGTTATTATATTGTCTAAAACCAAATGAACCATATCACAATACATAACGTGTATTTCACAAATAGTTATAGAAGTATGTTCCGTAAAATCCCCAGTTGATTCTTAAATTTATTTTTGACCATTTTTCTAAAATTTGTGGCATGTCTCTTTTTATACCATAGATGGGTTAAACAGCACGGGGACAGCTAGGTAGGAAACAGATCTAATCTTATTATTCATATATTTCATCTTAAAAAAATTACGAATTAATAGCTTATTTACGTTTTCTTATACAATTCAACAACATATAAACTTAATGGGTACATTTTTTACACGAAAACCCTTGTATATAACCTTGATATGGTATTTTGTCAGAAATATGTTTCAGCAGAGTTGGAATAGCCATTAATTTAATTTATGTCTTGTAAAATTAGATATTTTTACTTTATTTTTTTTGGCATTTTTTATTGATTGCACCTTTTCTAGTTGGTCCTTTTTACTCCACCCACATGAAAGCTTTTATACAGGTTATGTAAAACATCTGTTGAATCTAACTTAAAAACAACAGTACATTTTATTAAACGATAAAATTTTAAATATTATATCAAGGTCTCTTTTAAACTAAACAAAAGTACTCACAACCAAACAAATTAAATACGAAAGAAAATACTGTTGTAATCGATTTTTAACTATCGCCGTTTACACATTTTTGACCTTTAGTTTTGAATATCGTTGTTAAAAAACTTTACGTTAACTTTACTCGTTCTGGAGATAATGGTGATGAACCTCTTCAACCGCAGACCTATCATATAGTGATGCTATAAAAATTTATAATTATTATTTGAACAGTACCGTATAATTTCACTGATATTGAAATTTATTGCCATTACACGTTACTATGCAAATCCTACATAATATTTGATAAAAGCAAAATATTTTAAAATTGCAACCATTAATACAAATGATTACAGTACAGGGAACTGAAGTAATTGTTTCCAAATTTAACATTTTAAATAAATTACTCTTTGTTTTTAGATCATTAACGGCTCAACCTACGTGGATATGATGTGTAGTGGTATTCACCCTTTACAATAGTTATAAATAATATTGTAAATTGATGTAACAGTCAATATGAAAGACGCAATATACGTTGTTGACTCACAGCTCATAGATTGTATTACAGATAAGCAACATTGTATGCGAGCTCGTAACGGTTCATTCATCACTTACTTGCCAAACAGTTCACATCACTCTTATCTTAAAATATCAATTGTGTATTAAGTGTAACCAAGTAATGAATTAAATAAAAATTAATAAAAGTCTTCAGATGTTTGATTAAATATTCCACAGTGGTAAAGTTTATGATAGCAGCAGAAGAACCTAAAATTTAATTGTTGACATCGTTGGTGTGACGCAACATAATTGTTGGCAATGGATCCACAACATATTTGTTGACAGCCCAAGGGTGCACAACAGATGCTAATGAACAACTAGCGAAGCAAAAAGAATCATTTTGAAATTATTTAAACTTGCAAAGTTTTTTTATAAACATAAAAGATAAAAGTCCGTATATAAACATATCAGGATAATATCTTTAAGGCATGTGCATGATTTGCCCGATATGTGTAAATAATCGACTGTTTATTTCGAAGTTAATATTTTCGCTTAGGTATACTAAAAATTAATCAATGTGATTTCTAAATGATGTTTTTCAAACATACTTCTAATATTTATATAATTGTATAAATTGAATTAATTTGATTAACACATTTCATTCATTCATTTTGGTATTCAAAAATGTACATATTTTATTAAAGTGTGGACGTCAACCGTTGTCATTAGTTACCTACGAAACACGGCACTTCTGAATTCTGATCAGAATCGTCCAAGCGCGGGGCGCAAACTTTTGTCAATTTTTATAATTCAACCGCTTATCGTAGGCCTACAATATAGTAGTATGTTCAGATTCAGTAGAGAAAGATTCATAAAAATCGCAAAAAATACATTTAAAAACGAAGAAACGGCCCAGCTGATGTTCACTAAAATTTTTGTGTTTTTGAATTTTTAAAATCGATTTATTAACAATTTTACAATTTTCTACTAATTGCTTGGCCGATTCTTGCACAACGCCGACGAACTCTATTTTATCTAATCCTCATCGAATTACATCGAACAGCTTTTAAATTTTTGAAAATGGTACAGCTGTTTTTGATACGAAATGTCAACGTAAAATCAAAATTCAGTATCATTGGATTCAGAATGACTTGAAACGCCGAGAAAACATAAAATCGGTTTTTCACGTGAAAAGAACTTTTCTTTCAGGAAGTTAATAATAGCAACTGGCTTTTTCTTAATATTAATTTTTACAAAGTAACAACTCAAAAAGGCCAACCCGCGGTTTATAAATGTTATTATTCTTTGTAAACAAATTTGTAGTCATTTACACCATTTTCACCTGTAAAAAAGCAAATCAGAAATGATCGAGCACTTGCGATTGTATGTAAAACAAAAGACTTGATGCTTTCAGTCAACAACAGCGGGTAAACGAGAGAAAAATCCGAATGCGCGCCGGTCGTCTTTTCGTTTGTAAAGGTTTTAAACAACACTTCAAAGCAACAGCGCATCGGTCCCGCGTTTTCACTTGACGTGATACAACGGCGTACAGAAATACGTGATTCGTTTAACGAGAGGGTACGTGGGAAAACATTTATGAGGAGCCCCGAAACGTTACCAGAGTTACCCTGCCACGTTGCAGAGGTTGCTGATTACAAGCTTTTACTCTCTATACCTTTTTACATGAGAAATGTGTAAGTAGCGGTTTTATTCAATTAAATGCCGATGAAAACGTTGTATTGTTGGTAAATAATTACTTATCAGCTTCGATAGGGTAAGTTATAGTAATCGTCAAAAATTGAAAATAAGATTTTTTGCATATTTGTACGTTTCGAAGGTTTCTGAACATTTTTGCGTACCTTAGAAAAAATGGATGTATGTATGCGTGCGTGTAGAATGCGCGAATATATAGGTGTGTATGTTTAGATACAACTATTTGTATCAAAATCAAACAAAAAATCGATTCCTATTCATAGGGACCTGTGCAGATCAGTTTTCGACGAAGACAAGTCAAGCCTACTCGGAGATGCAGAGTGCAGAAAATATAAATCAAGTTTTTAAGCGAACAGTGCATTCGATTTGAATGATCAGAAAATACTCGAGTTATATTGGTGGAAAGACGTACTGATTACTTTTTGCCATTGATAAGTCTATAGATATTTGGAAGATACGGTGAACATAGAAACGGGTGGAAGGTAAACAAATTGGCAGACAAATTTGTAAACAGGTAAACAGTTAGACGAGAATGAATCTACAGTAAACAGGGAGACCGGTAGTTCATATATAATTTTTTTTTGTAATTTTTGAACAGCAATCATCTATAAGCTGTTGTGCCAATTTTGACTTAATATTAGTTTGTTTAACAGATAGCTACCCAACCACTTGTCATATCTCTGTGCGATATATTAGTATTACTATTTCTGTAATAGAGCGCATATTTTTATTGCAGTAATGCCGGGTGAGGGCTATTTTCACTTGGAAACATATTGCTATTTATATTCCGAAGTGAAAATCGTTGTCACTGGCTTCTAGACAACAGGATGTTCGAAGTAGGTATCGAACTCAGGACCTCTTAATCGAGTCCCATCGTTCTTAACGCCTACCTACGGGCGAGCGCATATATAAAATTAAAACAAACTGATGAAATCGATTGTTTATACGTATAGGAAAATTTATGTAATCCGAACAATTATGTTTACTGTTTGCGTTATTAATAACCTTCTATGCAAAATTATAAGATATTCAAACTTAAATGTAAATATTATTTATAAAAATTATTGTTTATCATACAGATTTAAATAAAGAACTACGCTAAAGTAATTTTTAATATCAAATTTACCATCTTCAACAATTTACATTTCAGTCTTCTTTATTACAATTATATACTTTGATTCTCTCCGCGTTAGACGTGCAAATATAAGAATATAGATTTTATATTATAATTAAATGAATGGATTTGTGTAAATTTAATAGCAATAGTTAAAATGCGATTCCAGTTCTCTAATTAAATCATTACTATTATTTCATAAAATAAAAGGAACTCTGAAATATAACCAAGAACAAATCATAAATCAATATTAATTCAAGAGTATTATACTTTATGATGTGTTTTATAAATCATGATTTATCGGCTTCTAATTCAGAGCCCATTACTCATAAAGTTTCAATGAGATACTTTGTTCTTTCGTGAGTGAGAATGAGCTATTAAGCTATCGATGTCTGTGATAAATCAACACTCTTGAAGAAATAAATGTTTGGTTGCATTTATATATAATATATATATATATATATATATATATATATATATATACTGTTTATTTTTTGAAATTAACATTTAAATCAACTTTTTTTAAATTACTTTTTTGTTTCAAAACACAAGCGACAGAGGGCTATGAATTTCAGTATGATTATATAACAGCCTTTTGTTATAATTTGCCCGGCCTTCTTGCTCTTCTGTCTCAATTTGAATAACGATATAACATAAATATTTTGTTTAGGCAGCTATCGAATATTTTTATCAAACTAGTTGGTTTGGTATTTAATTTAGCCTTGAGGCAAGTTACATGAACTTCCCGATATGTGTATATTATATAATCAACTTAATCAATAAAAAATAATTTAATTTATGAGTGATTTAAAGTATTCCGAGTGGATTTATTACATATGATTGAAAACGAACGAACACTTTGACTCGGAGTATTTTCTAAAAGCAAATTTTCAAAAATCACCAGTTTTTATAATTGAACCAGTTTCCATAGGACTTTAATGGTTTACTATGTTCATTAAAACCAAGTACTCTATCGTTATACCAAGAAAATCGTCTAATTTTAATTTTAACAAACGTCAAAAAAACTACTCATTTTCTTAATCTTTGATTAATTTTTAAAATTAAACTAATTTGTCGTAAGGCCATGATATTTTAGTAAATTTTATAAGACCATGATATATATCGCCAAAAAAAGTTCCATGCAAATCGGCTTAAATTTTTTTTACAACAATTAATTACAAGAAAACGGCTCGGTAGATTTTCACCTAAAATTAATCAGTACCATTCACAAATAATATCTTTCGACCAGTTTTTGATTTTTTAAAATCGGTTCGGTAGGATGAGCTTAAATGTGGACGAAAAGTTTAACACTTTTTTTCAACAGTTAATTACAAGAAAACGGCTCGGTAGATTTTCACCTAAAATTAATCAGTACCATTCCCAAATAATATCTTTCGAACAGTTTTTGATTTTTTAAAATCGGTTCGGTAGGATGAGCTTAAATGTGGACGAAAAGTTTAACACTTTTTTTCAACAGTTAATTACAAGAAAACGGTTTGGTAGATTTTCACCTAAAATTAATCAGTACCATTCCCAAATAATATCTTTGGAACAGTTTTTGATTTTTTAAAATCGGTTCGATAGGATGAGCTTAAATGTGGGCGAAAAGTTTAACACTTTTTTCAACAGTTAATTACAAGAAAACGGCTCGGTAGATTTTCACCTAAAATTAATCAGTACCATTCCCAAATAATATCGTTCGAACAGTTTTTGATTTTTTAAAATCGGTTCGGTAGGATGAGCTTAAATGTGGACGAAAAGTTTAACACTTTTTTTCAACAGTTAATTACAAGAAAACGGTTTGGTAGATTTTCACCTAAAATTAATCAGTACTATTCCCAAATAATATCGTTCGAACAGTTTTTGATTTTTTAAAATCGGTTCGGTAGGATGAGCTTAAATGTGGACGAAAAGTTTAACACTTTTTTCAACAGTTAATTACAAGAAAACGGCTCGGTAGATTTTCACCTAAAATTAATCAGTACCATTCCCAACTAATATCTTTCGAACAGTTTTTGATTTTTTAAAATCGGTTCGGTAGGATGAGCTTAAATGTGGACGAAAAGTTTAACGCTTTTTTTCAAATTGCAAAGAAACGGCTCCGCAGATCGTCACACAAAACTAACAAAAGATAGTCCTCACCGAAATACATCAAATAGTTTTTAAATTTCTAAAATCGGCTCAGGCGTTTTTGAGAAAACGTCGATCAAAAGTCTAATTTTGACAAATGCCAAAAAAACGATACCAATTTTTGCAAACTTTGACGAATTTTTAAAGCTGAACCAGTTGTCGTAGGGCCGTAATATTTTAGTATGATCTAGAAGACTATGGTATCTACCGTCATAAAAATCGTCGAATTTTTTTTTTTTAATTTATTACCAGAAAACGGCCCAGCCGATCTTTACCAAAAACTAATCAGCACGATTCCCAACCAATATCTATCGAATGGTTTTTGAATTTTCTGAATCGATTCAGAATTGCGGGCTAAAACGTGGACGAAAATTTTTTTACTTTTCTGCAATTTACAAAGAAACGGCCCGGCCGATCGCCGCACAAAACTCGGAAAAGATCGTCCTCATCGAGATACATCAATCGGCTTTTAAATTTTTAAAATCGGTCCATCCGTTTTGGAGAAAACGTCGATTTACGGCAAAAAATCTGTTCACACACACACACACACACACACACATACTTTTTCCGAATTTGGTCTCATTCGATTCAGAATGACTTGAAACGTCGAGAAAACATAAAATTAGCGAATCGGATTTTTTGATGAAAACATAAACTTCTCCTTCGGGAAGTTAATAAATGATGTATTACTTAAATTAAGAAATTTCAAACACTTCAAGATAAGTGGTATTATGAAAAGACGTGTGTTTGCAAATCGATCTCTCACTTTTACCAGGCACATAAAAACAATTAATTAAATACTGCACATTCATTAATAGACAGTTTTTTTAATACCGAAATCTGATACGTAAAATTTAACATGGCTCTACTGATTTTTACTAAATTTTATAAGCGAATTTAGTAAATCTAAGAATCGACTACCATCTATCTTTATACTCCAAACTAAAAAATTGTAATGTGGCGGTGTTTTGTGCCTACCTTTTTTTCTATTCTTTGCAAAAAATTATCCTGAACAAAACCGTCACCCTGGTAATCATTCGGTATGAATTAAAAATAATTATATAAAACACTATAAGCATTTAAGAGTAAGTAATTTTAATAATGTAAATCATAATTCAAAACTCAGTACAATTTTCATTGTAGTGCTTTGTGATAAACGATGTTTTTTGTTTGATTACCTGGCGCATAGACAAACAAATCTGATGGTTTTCCAATACGGGAACAAACAACATACAATTTTCCATGTAGGAAACATGGGTTTTCTAAATTAATACCACAAACACTTAATGATACCATAAACGCACTGGAAACGCATTGGGATGCATGGTGCGAGAACATCTTCTGCTTTATACTATCGTTTGAATATAGTTGGTCAATATTTCGCAACATTATAATTGCCGATCCAACCTTTAATTGAAGATTGTGAGGTGACAATCCTAGCAAATCCAGCGAGTTTAAAAACTCCGGTGGATCGTCTTGGTTAGTTGCCGAATCAACTGATTCGCCTGTAATTTGTTCTTGAATTTTGAAATTTAATTAATTCACATCAATGTTTTTGGCTGCCAATATAGCTCGTTAATTAATAGAAAGATATTTCTATGTTTATATAAATATATTCTAAATTAGATGATCAAAAACTACACAAAATGTCAAAACGACATAGATCATTGTTTTTTTTACAAATTGCGTTGCCTACTCGATTAAAGAAGAAAAGGGCTGTTTTTAGGGTTTTCCCGGCAATTATTCGTTTTTTTTCTCGCCGTAACAACCATCCTTGGACTTCAACGAACATTTTAAAAGAAGAATTGGCCAAATTGGTTCAGGCGTTGTTGAGTTATGCGCTTACCAACACATTTTGCGATCCATTTTTATATATAAGATAATGTGGTATTAAAATACATAAAACCCTAAATTTTTATTTTTTTATTACCAACCCGTATTTTTTATAGCCATTTTAGTGATTGAATTATTTCTTATGCCGCGTGCAGTCAATGAATGTTTTTGACTTAATTTTAATTTAGATTTTTTGAGCTCTTGAAATAGCTTATTTTTCACTAAAAAAACTATTTATTTTTACCAAGGATTTTTCCATCACTTTTTTTTTAAATTTTGGGGTAAATTTTCTTTATTTCAAATTTATATGAGTAATTGAAAAATGAATATATTCTGAATTTTTATCGCAAATCTCTATTTTATAATAGTCATTTTAATAGTATTTTTTGATAACTGATCAATTATCGTCATTTTGAGAACGTGTTTCATTAAACTTTGCTCAAAATGTTTCTGAGTCTATCGAAAAGCTTAATTTTATCCGCCTTATTCGCTGAACCATTTTCAAAACCATTCTTAAATATTGGCGACGGAAAGGTTACCAAAGTTAATACTAGATGCGTCAAAGTAGCGATCAATTCCTGCATAATCTGATCCGCAGGATTATCTCATTGTACAAATATTTCGAAAAGAGCAAAAATATCATAATCTGAACATACAACAATTTTTGAGAGGGATCTTGCCACCATACAAGCCTATTACAAAGCTGTAAATTTTTCAGCAGTTTTTGAAAACTTACTCGATTCGCTAGGAATGCCACAACATAATTCAAAAATGAATGTTCCGATTTTGCTTCGTATAATTCAAAAATTAACGAATTGATGAAAAGCGCTATAAATGTGCCAATTCCGGCTGACACCTCCGGTAAACTAACACCTTCGCGACCAAGTTTTATGAAAATTTCTGAAAATTTTAACGTTATTTCCAATACTGCATGCTAAAAACTATGACTTTTTATTATAATCCAGTGACTCGAGTATTCCAGTAATACGACACCCTCCGGTTATTAATAGTGTCGGATATATAACGATTCGACGAGAAAACCTATTTTTCTTATAAAGGGCGCATTATATATTTATATTGTATATGTGTCACTTGCTAATATGCAAGTGATATGTGGAGACGCGAAGCAATAGCATCTTCTATTCGGAGGGCAGAACACGGCGGCATACACAAAGGTATTGGGTATAAGTAGAGTTCCGTATAGGTACGCGATTTTCTCATTATTAAATGCGTCGTGTGTGCGTTTGTGTACGAACTGAACTCATCATAGTCATAGCAGGGTTGCGCATGCAGACCTTGCGCATATCGGCACCTATCCCGGGTCGCTTTGCACGACCCGCTCTCACAACAGGCCGTCGAAGCAGTCAGCTCCCGAGCATCGCAACGGTCGCGCTACCCGAATCAAGGTGCGCGATGATCGCGTGATCCAATCAATTATAATCTCTAATTACATAATTAGTGATGACCTAACTCACTTGATAACCATCATACTCGGTTTTGTTGCGAGCGAATAAATTATCGATTCGCTCATATTTTGTTACTCGACAAAAGTGCCGATGACAATAACAATAAACGCACACGTACTATAAACTGTGGTGTTTGTGTTCTCGGAAAGCACGACATATGATAACAGAATGTTTAGTGTTGGCATAAAAGAGCATTTTATTGGTGGTTTCAGTGAAAACAGCGAGGAGGATCGATGAAGCTACAGGTTGCCACGTTGCGTTCGCTTCGAATCGCGTAGGACGTTATAGGTATGACAGACGAGTTGTTATGAAGATGTTATGTTTTATTCACTCTATGATCATCTTAACGCTTATCTCTGTCTGTTATCATTTGACTTTCGTCCCTTCTTACTTCGCACTTCTGCAATCCTTTCCGACTCCGTCAAGCGTGCGTTAAAATCTCAAGCCGTCGCTTTCTTCATTTTCTTGTCAATTCATCCGGGCCTCGATGTATTTTAAACGTAAATTACATCCGTTGTTGTCCCGTTAATAGAATTTTTATTGGAGTTGTTAGTGAGTGCGTATCATGATTGATCAGATTTCATTGAATACCCAGATTCATCAAATTTTTTGACGACGAAGTCTATGCTTTCTTTTGTGTATTCATGCTTCTTTTATGACTTGTAGAAATAAATTTATTTTGTGATGCTATGCGGTGTCTTCAATTAAAATTCAGCTGAATTCATTTGTGAATATTTATTAATATGTGACTCTGGAATTCGAAAGTCATTTTTCGAGTGTAATGAGAACCAATTTATTCACAAATTAAATGTGGAAAACATTGCAATTTTACTTTAACTGTTTGAACATTTTATACATTAAAAGATATAACAAGAAGTAATTAGAATAATTAATTGCAATCCACATTTTTTTAAAAAATACTTTGCATGTCATCATTGTTAAGTAATATGTTCGATTGATGATTTGATTTCATTTTGTATGTTATACGCAGTTTAGAATATAATGACAACAAACTGTCTATGACTTAACATTTTGTTCTATTCTATTTAAAAACGTTCATCATTCATGAAAAACAATAGAGTATACTGGGTACGGTCGTGCCACTTTGTTTTTGATTAGCCATAATTATATAATTTTCCAATTACCTGGAAGAAAATAATTAAATAGTACTTGAAATTTTGTCTACGTGGAAATACTGAAATACTGCCTTCATAAAATCAACTTATACAAAAAAAGGGTCAGTGGCACAAACGTTCATATCCGAGGGACTGTTGTGATAGCGATTGGGGTCAGTAGTGACAGGCATAATTTTTATGGTTAAAAGCGATAGGTATAAACACCGAGATGGTTTGCAACGACTTTTATTTTTGTTAATAACAATAATATGTAATAATATGTAACACAACACATCATAAACATTTAAACAAAACTTATGAAATAAATATAATATCATATAACAAAAATTTTTTTTTATAAACAATAATTTCACGCAATAAACTTTGTGATTTTTTTTTATATCGAACCTACCTTATTTATTTTTTTTCGTATTTTGTCTTAGTTAAGTTATATTTTTTTATCTGTTTAATTTTTATCCGAAAAGGGCAAGAAATGCATGTCGCAATCGCACTCCAAAATCTGCCACCCCGTACCCAACGCAAATTTTTGAAAACAAATCATCATTATGACTGAGCTAAATTATCTAAGCAAAAACTTATTGCTGGTAAATAATCACTAATATTATACTTGCAGCAAAAAAATAATCTATTTGTATACAATTTAAGTTATGACTTTTTAAAATCAGATCATGTTAATGTGAGGCACTGACTGAAAGCAATAAAAGGAACTTTGGACCCTATCTCAAATTCAGTAGAGTTTAGCTGTTATGAAGATTGTTGTTACCGTACCCTGGCACAACCTTAACCAGTCCCCTACTTCTTCTTATGGGTATTCTGAATATAACAAAATAATAAAAGTATCATTATATTGCATAAAATAGTAAAAATTTCAGTAACTCTAGATACCCTCATTCAGTTCATTTTTTTGAAAAAAAAAATGATTGAAACTGAATCCAATGCGAATTTCTTTCTTATTAATAACAAATACTTTGCGAGAGCAGAGACAGATCAGCTTTCTGTGCAAGATTTTCATTTAGTTTAAAATGAATGAATGAATAAATCTTTTCGACTCTACTCCAAAGCTATATTTTTCTAGCAAAATTTACTCATTTTAATAATCATCATTTTATAAAAATTAAAAATTCCTCTATTATTATTTTAACTATTTATGTTATAATATAAGTATTAGTAAAACATTATATTGCAAATGTTTATTTTTAAAATAATAGTATATCTGTATTACTACACAATTTATATTTTATATTATCAGAACGCACCTCGAAAACTTGCAGCGCTATTTCTGAGTAATATTCGTGACACGTTTGAAACTTTTCTATTATTTTTATATGATGCTTGCATGTTCAGCTGCCAAGATTATTATAAATGCATGTTAATAAACACATCGTAGATATTAATTAATTATAAAAGAGTAGAACTGTATACCAAATCAATATCAACACTAAAGAATTATTGCAAATACAGGTTGGATTATTGGAATATGATATATCAACCCAATTTTGAACAAAAATATGTCACAATTCTGACATATATCTTATCATATCTTATCTTAAGATAATCATGATATGATAATTTTCTTATCCTACCATATCTTAAAATAATCACGTGATTGCCAATATCTACTGTAACTGTTAGATAGTTACATCCCCTCATATTTCAAATCTTTATGATGCTTATATAATATGCAACAGGAATTTCCACCAAAGTACTCATTTTAATATACAAAAAATATTATAACGCAGTACAATAACAAAACCGAAAGTTCTTGGTTCACTTAAAAAATAAATTGCCACAAAACTATTTGCACTTCCCAATATGTATAAATAATCTACTTAATCAATAAGAATTAAGATGAAATCACTTTCAAAATCGCCACGAATTTTCAAAATAAAATAAAAGTAAAATGAAATTATGCAAATAAAGTAATAATAATATATTAGGTAATATAATATTTAAACTAGCTTCTAAAATAAATTTAATAATTCCAAACCTTAATATTTTATATAATTAAACCAAGACAATCTGAAATCTTTAGAGCAATGTTTGAATTTTCCAATTCGGTTCAGGATTTTTGGCAAAAACATTAATTAATAATTTTAGACTTTTCTGCTAGTTGTAAAAAAACGCTCGATCGGACATCATGTAAAACGTTCTTATAGAGTATGTTAGTATCACGTGGTAAATCGTTAAAATTTATTTATGACATAGTTACTATCAATAAAGTTTTTTTTTTAATTACAATATTTATTACAACTGTTAAATGATTAACATCTAGCAATAATTATAAATAATAACATCAATTTAAATAAATAAGAGAGCCAAGGATAGAATTTACAATAAAATAATATCCGTAGTATGATGATTTAATATAAAATAAAAGCAAATAATAATAAAAATAAAATTAATAAATAATAAAAATAAAGATAATAGATTGTTTGGCATATTTATTAGTAACAATAAAATTTATCATTCACGTTATTAATTTCAAATATATTTGAAGGAATGTATAATAATAGATTTTTGAATGCAGGAATGTATAATAGATTTTTATATTCATGATTATTGCAATCAACACGTGCGTTAGAACTTAAGTTATTTTAAATATTATGAAATATATAGTTGGTTTTATAATATTCGTGGTTATAATTAATTATAATATTAATTATTAATCGTTATTAACTTTTGATAAAACTTTTTACTTAAAGAAAAAGTACGCAATATTTGCTTAAACGAAAAACTTAGTGGGTGAATGAATTATAATTAAATTCAAGTAAATAATTATTTCTAATTGTTATGGCCTCAACATAATTAAAAATTATAGAGAATTGAATTCTTTTTAAATTTAATAATATTTAAATAAACATTACATCATATATCGTGATGAATTAAGGAATAATGTTCATAATAATAATGTTTTTAAGTAATTATTATTTAGACAAGATCGGATTGTTTTTTGCGGAGTGTTTTTTAATAAATTTATTTTTCAAATAATGAATACATGTTGATTACAATATTAATAAAAATACTTATTATTTATTACTTACAATAGGTGCAGATATATACACCAAGACATTGGCCTCCTTTAAGAATTCTTAAATTTTAAATATAATTGAATAAAATGACACCTAATTTTTGCAGGCGGATTTTAGACAGCTTAATCAAATCCATTACAATCTGTTTTGGGATGTCACAGAATATTCTGTTCCTGTTGCAACTGCTTTTAATTCAGTAAATTTTATTTCGGCTTATCATATTTTTTAACTAAGAACTTTTTAAACTTTTCTACTAAATAGTGCCCGAAATGTTATAACGACACCAATTGTTGTATTGGGTATTTTTGGAAATTTCAACGGTAAACATGTTTTTTATCCATTTAATATTATACAACAATCAGAGTTATTAACAGAACTATATAAGGACGTTAAACATATTATTTTTAACTTCCCGTAGGGCAAGTTAGAGTAATCGCAAAAAAATACCTTAGAAAAAATGGATGTATGTGTGTGTGTGTGTATGTATGTATGTATGTGTGTGATTTTGGGAACACCGATCAACCGATTTGAATAATTCAAAGAACATTCGATTCGTATTGATAAGGAGACGTGCTGATTAGTTTTTGGCGAAGGCAGGTCTAGCCGTTCCCAAGATACGGGGCAAAAAATGCCAAAAACGGTAACTCAGTTTTTAAGAGAACGGAGCGTCCGATTTTAATAATTCAAAAAACATTTTACTTTTATTGACAAGGTGAAGAACCGATCAAATTTTCATAAAGGCAGGTCTAGCGGTTTCGGAGACCTAATGAAAAAAGTAAAAAAAAAATTCATTTGGCGGTCAAAAATGATCATTAGACATATGCACATCAAATTATCAGATATTTTATAGAGATTTTAACAATAAGTATAAATTTGGTTAACATTCCTATGGGTTCCGTTCTAATTTTACCCGTTAGACGGCGACGCGGCGCTTACGCGCTTTGATATTTCGTCTTTATGCAGTTAAAGCAGTACGATTGCTTTGAAAAAAGTTTAGATCTTCCAAAATATGTCAAAATAGAGAAAAAAAATTTTTTCAAAAAAAAAAATTAAAAAAAAAAAATTTTTTAATCACTTTTTCACTATAATCCGAGTAGTCTGACACCCTCTGGCTTTTAATAGTGTCAGATTAGTAAGTTTACCGTATATATAAATAAATAAAGGCAGTTCTGCTGCTCTAGGGCAGGCTCCTGCTGAGTCAAACTCCAACTCGATTCGGAAAAGAGTAGTATGAGAAATTTCTGATTGCCATTTTACACCACAATGTCGTAATTGGGCTATTTTTAATTGAAAACATGTTTAAGATATATATTTTTATGCTTCTGCACGATATCAGGTTTTCCAGAGGGTCCAAGGGTCTTGAACCCTCACCATCCAGTTCTTACAAGGCAGAGCGCTTAATCGTTACGCCATGGAATATCCATTATATATATGTGATATATATATATATATATATATATATATATATATAATGTGTGCGTTATATATAGTGTGTATGTCGGGAAATATAAAAAAAAAATTAGATACTTGTCTTTTTATTAAATTACCTTCAGGCACAAATAAGAATACGTCTTCGTTTACCTATAAAAATACGTTGAACTACAACCTTTTGTGTATCGGTTATTTATAATCGAAATATTTATCTTTTTATGAACATTACAAAATTTTATTCATCCATAACACATTTGACAGTGTGATTTCAAGAAGCAATATCGCAGAACCTTATGTCGTAAAATCAATACAAAAACGGATAAATGGCATAATGATGAATAATAAAAACTTCCCCAGCCGCCATTAAATGTTGAAATGTTATAAAACCTTTTACGAAAATGGGTAGATGGGCAGGTATAGGTCTAAATATAGACATTTTGAGCAAACCTACAGATGTCTATAAATTGTAGTCATTGCTTATATCGGTGATATATATCGCAAGTGATTGCAAACACTTAAACATGAGTGCACACACGCATTAAATTAATGTGTACTGAATCAATAATGTAAAGTTTGTGTATCAGAAGTAATGATATATTATTGAAATGGTTTTGTTTGTGTTCGGGAAATTCTGCTGACAATGTTACAACATTATTATATCTATTATACATTGACGACGAACATACAATGATTGCGAAATCATTTGATATTATTATAAGCGATGATGAGATACAATAATATAACATAATATAAGTATAAGCTTGTATTAATAGTGTTTTTAATAAGTTAACATATACGATAATCATTCTAATTCCTTTTTCGCTTCTATATTATCGCTTATGAGATTCAGTATGGAAAACAGCACAAATACAAAATTAACCGATAATGTAAACAAATATCGGAGTTTTTGTAATTTAAAAATATAACTGTATTGACAATACCCACCCATTACCCATTACAATACCCAAATTTGATTGATCTGAAGTTGAATATGTGTGGAAGAATGAATTTATGTTTCATATACTTCTTTGGGTAATACTGTTTAACTGAATATGAGTTTTGTGCATTATTTATATAAAATGCACAGTTGCCCACATTTTACAAGTAAAAGAAATAACTTTTCTCAGCAATAAAGAGAGGACTAATATGCTAGTATACTAGTAGGCTATTTACATATTCTTAAGGCAAATAGGGATTGCGGGATGAGGATTAAAATTTATAAAAATGAAACAAATCTAGTAATGCATGGTATTGTGCCCTAAGAAAAATTACTGGAACTTTCCGTACCGCAAAAAAATATTCCGAATCATATTAGAAATTTGGAAAATAAATAATAAAAAGAATTTTATTTTTGAAATAGAAAAAATGTTTTATCTAAAAGCTAATTATTTCTTCACACTGTCACCATAAGCAAAATGTTTTTTGAATTATTCTAATCAGATGATCCGTTATGCTGCATATCTTTGAAAAGGCTGGAACACTGCTTTTGAAAAAAGAACTATTCAGCACGTGTCCCCATTAATACGAACTGAATGTTATTTCAATCATTTTTATTAGATGCTCCGTTAGAGCAAAAACTACAAATTTTTGCACATTTTGCTTCATATCTTTAAAACGGCTGAACCTGCCTATGCACTAATAAGGCAAGTCTTGCCGTCAATACTAATATAATACTTAGCAACATATAATGCATTTTTTATGCCATGTTTGGAATGTTCGTAACTTAATCCACGAAAAGTTGATGAACTTTGCATAAACATAAATATTATTTAAAAAAAACTGCGCATAATTATATAATATATAAGTATACGTAAATTTATACATATGATCAATTTATGAGTAATGGTTATTACATTCATAATGCTAGAACACAAAACTTCAAATTCAAATTATAAATTTATAATTCTATGTTTCGCGTTCCATATTTTTGCTCAAAATCATGTTTGCTTTACTAGTATATACTCGAAAAAGTCTATAGTGCTAAAAAAATTCTGTACAACACTCTAAAGTAAATTTTAAATTATATCATACAGCATAAAATTAATTTAATTTTTCATTATTTATAATATACTAAATTTCAGATTCATCAGTCATAATACATGGAAGTTATAGTAATTTCAAATTGTCTTACAAAAATGCTAAATACATTTCAAATAAAAATAATGAATACCTACACCATTATTTTCATACATTTTAATTATAAATATACCGTATATTTTTTGTGCTGTAATGATATATAAAAACACGTCATTTTAACCTAAACTCTGCGTGGATTAATATAATATAGTCCAAACATAATTACGATTTTTTTAAATAAAATTCTTTTATTGTCGCGTGCTGTATATGAACAAACTCGACTACGCATTTCTTTTGTCCCCTTTTTATCAATATTTTATTTACCGAATAAATTCATTTACTTATTAGCAATAAATTTTGAATAAGGACATGCTATTGAATCAATAATCTAGTAAAAAAATTTCTAGAAAAATTACTTGTTAATGAATTTTCAGTTCATTAATATTAAAAAATCTATTTATTCCATTTATACCATTTTGTGCGGTCTAGTTTCAGGTATCAATATGTATAACAAAATTTTTATTTTATTGATAGCTTTTTAGGTTTTGACTTGAACTCTTTTATTTAGTTTACGATACCTGTATAAAACTTTTAAGTATACATTATTTATTTGTTTTATAAAATGTGTTGTTAATTTTAAATTAAATTCAACGTTTTTTTATATTATTATTTTTTATATAACTTCTATAAAAGCACATGTGAGTGGGATAAAAGAATCTAATCTTTCACTATGACAAAGGTGTAAACAAGGAAAATATTAATGAAAACAGTCCATAAAGTTAAAAATAGCATAAATTAAATTAATAGTTTTTTCAACTCTACTGATGAATATTTTTGAAGAAAAACCAGAACAATGTTACACACAGTGTGATCTTTGTAAAAAAATGTGCCCATAAATATTGTAATACGGATTGGTCATGGTTGTTTATTTGATATATGTTACACGTTGTGATGTACTTTATTTAGTTTAGATGCCATAGTTACAGAAAATCATATTGCACCTTTGTGACCCGCCCTACTCTATCTCCATTATGCGAATAAATAAAAAGTAGGAATGTGGTTTGAAACAATTTTACCTGTTTTTAACTTCCCGTAGGGCAAGTTATAGTAGGTAATCGCAAAAAATCGAAAATGAAAATTTTTATATATTTTTACGTTTCAAACCCTTCTGAACATTTTGGCATATCTTAGAAAAAATGGATGTCCGTGTGTATGTGCGTGTATGTGTGTGTGCGCGGATACAAATTTTCGTCGACGATTTTGGGAACACCGATCAACCGATTTGAATAATTCAAATAACATTCGATTCGTATTGATAAGGAGACGTGCTGATTAGTTTTTGATGAAGGCAGGTCTAGCTGTTCCAAAAATACGGGGCAAAAAGTGCCAAAAATGGTAACTCAGTTTTTAAGAGAACGGAGCGTCCGATTTTAATAAGTCAAAAAGCATTTTACTTGTAATAACAAGATGAAGAATTGGCCAAATTTTCATGAAGGCAGGTCTAGCGGTTTCGGAGATCTAGTGAAAAAAGTAAAAAAAATGCCATCTGGCGATCAAAAGTGATCATTAGACATATATGCACATCAAATTATCAGATATTTTATAGAGATTTTAACAATAAGTATAAATTTTGTTTACATTTCTATGGGTTCAGTACCAATGCTTATCCGTTGGACGTCGACGCGGCGCTTACGCGCTTTGACATTTCGGCTCTATGCAGTTAAAGCAGTACTATTGCTTTGAAAAAAAAGTTCAAAATTTCTAAAATATGTCAAAATAAAGAAAACATTTTTTTTTTCAATAATTTTTTTTTTTTCAAAAAAAGGTAATTTTGTGTCAAATTTATAGTTTTTCAAAAATCTAACTTTTTTTAAGTTAAACTTTTTCAAAGATGTTAATCGTTTTAATAAAAAATAGTAATTTTTGGTACGGGAAGTTCCAGCAATTTGCCTTAAGGCACGATGCAATGCGCCCCACTAGTTTCAAAATCATTCAGTATTATTTATAAGTAATAAAAATTATATGAAGCGTATTACTTATTATTATTAAATTAGTTTAGTTGGTGTAAAATTTCTTTAGATCACAATGTATTGTTCAGTGTGTTAGATCACATCTACTGTAATTGTTTTGCACTTAATTATTCTTTATAACAAATAGTTTATTTGGTCAGTTTCAAAATATTTCTATCATCTCATATAACACATAATACGGCCAGCGTATTATAGTAATAAGCATACGTTGCTATTCGATAATCAATATTTATGCTGGATTCCTTCAGGCGAATGCCATTAAAGCGGAAAATTACAATATTAAATTCCATAGCAATTTTCACAGAGCAACTACAAAACGCAACAAGTACCGGAACTCTCACGTGCGAGCAGAACGTAAAGGCTCGCGAGGTGAATTATGGTCGGGCCTTTCAGAATAAACATAAGTTGTTGTCACACTACGATGTTTTCTGAAAGCACTATAGCATATGTTAGAAACTTTAGTACCTAATAGCATTATGGCACTTTTTCTTGTGTAGAATATTGATTTTATAATATTAAAGCTAAAACTGATGGTGCATGGCATCGTGCCTTAAGGAAAATTGCTGTAAGTTTTCTTACCAGAATTATTAAATTAAATATTCGAGAGATCAATAATCAATATTTATCAATCATTAATAACAATTGCTTTAATAGGAGATAATTTTAAATACTATGTATATATTTTATCACTCATGTATTATATAGCAATGACTTATGGCACACAACTAAGGAAATTTCTATTCTTAGAAATTATATATATATTCTTAACGCATAACACAAATGAAATATACACATTTTCAAACTAAATTGTGAATTTGAAAATTATATTTAAAGTATAACATTTCGTATGTTTTTGAAAATTTTTCTTAAAATTTTGAAATTTGTTTGAACCGCATGAGTAAATTTTGAAATTTACAAACCTTAGTAAGAACCCAAACAAATTGTAAAGACATTAATACTTATTTTTAAAATCTCTATAAAATATCTGATCATATGTGTAACGATCATTTTTGACAGCCAAATATATTTATATTTTTTCTTTGCCTCTGCATGTCTAAAGCCGCTTCTTCATTCTGTCAGTTTAAGTAAAACGTTTTTGAATCATCGAAACATCGAAACGGTAAGACCTGTCTTTGCCAAAAACCAAACAGCAATCAAATGTTTTTTGAATCATCCAAATCAAGTTGAATTCTCCTTTCCCTATCTATTTTCTATTTTGTCTTAGTTTTTAGATTTTATTAAGTTAGATTTTATTTGTTTCTTTAATTTTCTCCCTAATATGACAATACCCACAACCAAGTGTCTTAACCGTATCCAACGCACACTTTTGAAAACAAATCATCGATATGATTAAGCTAAATTTTTTTTTGAGGAAAATTTTTCTTTCCTCCTTTTTACATACTCGTTTTCCAAGCATGTCAAGCTGTTATTAGCCAAAGTATATGAAAACTTTTCTGTATTGATATAGTGTTGATAACTCAATAACTGCCGCAATGATGGATTCAAACTGACATAAAACTTAATTAATTAAAATTGAAATGAATTATTATTAATCAAAATCAGATTGCTTAATATTAATTTTAATTAAATAACCATTTTGAAGTTTTACTATTAAGTACGACCAATGTGTTGACCCAAGATGCTGACTGCTTCTCGTTGAATTTTAATTAAAATTGGGTAAAAAATTGGGTAAAAATCCAAACGAAATGAGAAATATTGTGTACATATTTATATTTATTGAAATATATTTATTAAAAAACAAAAAAAAACAATCCTATCTTATATGTTTCCTTTGATCTAACCACTAAAGTAAATACATCAACTCGAGCAAAAAATGAAGTAAATTATAATTTTCACAGTATTGATTCATTGTAATGAATATCTTTATTAAAATTGGTCGACCAATTTTTAAAATGTGTGATTTTAAGTTCAATTTTTAAGACCGGTAAAAATGTTGGCCGAACTCGATAATAGGCATTTAGTCACTACCAGTACTTTCAATAATCACTTTAGAATGCTTCCTGAATTCACACATTGTAAAATTTTAATATTTATCGAATTGTCATAAACCTTCACGCAATTAACATAGAACAAATAATATTTTTATAATAAAGCAAGTAATCTTGCTACGAAAATGGAATGAACTATTGAGCTATACAGGAGGTTGTCATTCAACCTATACTTATTATTAGACTCACCCCAAAATTTCGGCCAATTTTGGAGCCCTTGAGAAAACGTATTTTTTAGGCGGGTTAAAATTAGAGTCTAGCGATGTGGGCGAAATGTATCGAGCTTGAAGATGAATATTTTAAAAAATACATTGTCTCTTTTCCGTGGCAATGTTTTTTATTTGTAGACTAAGTACTTGTTGAATGACCCAAGTATGCACAAGCAAGCACAAAATCCATTTTAGTACTAATGATAAAGTCGATATTTTCACTAGCATAAAATAAGTAAATGAGCACATAGGTATACAGTTTTTTATGTCACTACTTATATCACATACGTATACAGTGAATAAAATATGTCACTTCATTTTACAGTAACTTTATTTTACTAATCATCATTTTAATTATCAATCAATCATTAAAACAATCAAAGAAGATATAATTCGTAATTATATTCAGATGTCAAATCCAAATGTATTTTACTGGCAATAGAGTTTTTTTACAATTAGACTTACATGCTTTTACTTTTTTTTAAAGTAATCATGTTTAGATGTAAAACTTTATTTACCTGTAACTCTAATTTACCAAAACTGAAAAAAGTCTACTATATATCAAATTACTGATATACTATAAATAGTATATTACATATACTATTATCTACTATATATCAAAAATGATTTCAATTTATTCTACATTTGTTATTTATGCTAATTTTACTTCTTTAGTGTGCTTCATGACGTTTTATAGCTTATATATTTTAGGTACGTGAACTGTTTTATAATTAGATTTTTAGATTTACATTTTTCGACTATATTAGTTAATTAACTTCTCGAAGAAGTTTATATTTCTGCGAAAAATCCGATTAGCTTATTTTATGTTTTCTCGACGTTTCAACACTTTCTGTATCGTTTGAGACCAAATTTGAAAGAAGTATTGGGTATGTGAGTCGATTTTTGGTCTCTTATTTTTAGACAGTTTCTCATAACTATGCTGAACACTAATGTACGTTCCATGTTTCATATGTTGCTACTGGTTACAGCTGACGTCTACACTTAAATGAATTACATTTATACAACACGAAATAGATGAAATAAAACCAGTTAAACAAGTTAATTAGGTCTATGCAATTGCAAGTACTATACATATGTTTGAAAGAAAAAAGTTTGAAATAAACAGTTGAATTTTTCACTTGAATAACTAAATCTCAATTCTTATTGAAAGGGGCCAATTCTGCAGTAACATAGCCGATAACAAACCGTTGTTATGGCAACGCTATTTTATCCATCTTTCTTGGTACTAAAAACTGTGAAAATGTTATCTATTTGCCGTGCGATCAGGGGTATTTTACATATAAATGACCTAGAATGAATGGTATAATAACTGCATCTTTCTGATGCGCAATCTTAACATATCGTTTTATATGTAAAGTACGCCTGATCGTACAGCAAATATATAGCAATTTCACAAGTTTTAGTACCGACAAATAACAACGCTGTCGGATTTATTACCGCAGAATTAGCATTGGAATTTCATGCAGCTTACCTTAAGGCAAAATGCTACTGCAACTATTTCTATTTTTTCAGTTTGATTAATGCTCGTTAATAACATAGCGTTATAGCAAGTGTTATATTAATAACATAATCAAATTCGGAACAAGGCCTTACATCTAATATCATCAATAAAAATCAGTGCTTGTTAGTACATAACGCTATTTAATACAAACGAGCTTTCGTCACCATTGTATCCTTATGATCTGCCGCAATGTAGGCAAACTGTGCTCTGGCTTTTAGCGGCGTTAAGAAAATTGACTTATTCGATGTGTTTGTAAACATCCCGGATGCAATAAGATGGCATAGCACGAGTGCTTCCTGTAATATCGATCGTTTCTCGCTTCCAGACCTGGAGCTCGGAAATGCCTTGCAATGACTTCCAGCACGATCGAACCGTAAAGCGGTTCCGAGGCGATGGTGAATGCCATTAGGATGAAAGGAAATAAAAAGATTTTGTGAAAACATTAAATTACGCTTTCCTTAAAATTTATTTTATTCAGGTTATGTTTATCTTGCTTAAAAATGATCAGCGCAGGGCGGAGAACAAAGGCCCATTTGGGTTCAACAATTATATTGTGAAAATCAAACCAATAATTTACAACAAATAACACACATTAATCAAACAACTATTTGACTATGTTCCGTAAAGCTCCCAGCTAATTTACCATTGTAAAAATATGTTTTTTCCCTTTTTCAAAAAATTGTTACCCAATCCTTTTTACCCCATAGACAGGGTAAATTAGTCCGGCCAGGGGTCAAACAGGTCCCATGTCTTAGTTTGGATTTTACAAATAGCTACATTATTCAACCAATTCTAAATATAAAGTTTATGGGTATATTTTTTATAGAGATAACACTGTTAATAACCTCAATCTGGTATTTCGTCAGAAATATTTATCAGCGGAGTTGGAATAACTATTTAATTCTCTTGTAAAATAGCCTGTTTTAACTTATTTTTTTTTTACATCGATGATTAGTTTTGCGCGACGATCGGCTGAGCCATAACTTTATAACTAGGAAATAAGAGCAAAATTGTTTGTCCAGGTATTAACCTAATGTCCTGAACTGATTTTGTAAATGTAGGAACTGTTCAAAAGTTGTATCAGAGGCAAAAGCTTTTTTCAATTAGGAACATATTATGTTCAAGTCTATATCTCTATATGCTTTTAATAGTGGAAATAAATATCACTTTTACTTGATATTATGCAGTATGTACTAGCCAATTTTATCGAATAAATGTTAAAATATCATTTATGGAAAAAGTTAAAGTTTACATTTAAGAGTCACTTTTAACGGATGTATCATTGACGTTCGTCTTATAAAATATTCACTTGAATTCAATTGCAAGTAGCTATAGAATAGTTGCTCGCATGTAATATACGTTTCTATGAATATTTATACATGTATATATATACATATATATATAACTATACATATATATATATATATATATATATATATATATATATATGATGTATCAAGATATCAAATGTGAATGCTATCAAATACTTCCTGCAATTTCTATATGCAGCACAGAAAACCATCGCATACATGGAGAATTGAATGCAATTTTAATTTGAATATGATGTGCAACAAACGCGTAAATCAATATGCAATTTCCGCCATACGCTTTTAAACAGCGGAATGGAGAATGAGTACAGCACTATTGAATATATCAGATAAATTGTAATTGTTTTGACTAAATTTCGGTAATTATTTAAAATGTTTCCTTTATTTTTAATTAACAAAACGTTTTGCATATTCGGCGGCATATGGTTGGAAATTTACAGCGAGAATAGCTCGATTTACATGCAAACCACGGTCAATTTTAATTAAAATTCAACGAGAAGCAGTCAGCATCTTGGGTCAACACATTGGTCGTACTTAATAGTAAAACTTCAAAATGGTTATTTAATTAAAATTAATATTAAGCAATCTGATTTTGATTAATAATAATTCATTTCAATTTTAATTAATTAAGTTGTATGCCAGTTTGAATCCATCATTGCGGCAGTTATTGAGTTATCAACACTATATCAATACAGAAAAGTTTCCATATACTTTGGCTAATAACAGCTTGACATGCTCTGAAAACGAGTATGTAAATACAAATTGTACTCTTTTTGTCTATTGCCTGAATCTATTTTAAAATAATAAGAGTATTCGATAGTAATCTATCAGTCACTCCAGAAAAGAGGTGAAACTTTTGTCAATTTTTCTCAAGAAAAATCAAGCTAGTGGTGCATGTCAACGTGCTTTAAAGCAAGTTGCTAGATTTTTCCGTACCGTAATTTAAAGTTTCCAAAAGTTTTGAAAATTTGATAAAAAATAATTATTTTTGAGAATTTTGAAATTTAATTATGTTTTTTAATATTTTTTCAAAAATTGTAAACTACATTTTCTTATTTTTTTCAAATTGATCGCAGTTGTGTTAGAGATGAAATATCAAAGCGCGTAAGCGCCGCATAGCAGTTAAACATTTTAAATCTTTGTACGGAACCTATAGAAATGTTAACAAATTTTGTACGGAATTTGTGTGTGTGTGAGTCGTGTATTTTAAGGATCAACCGATTTGAATGATTAAAAAATTATTGAAGTCGAGCCGTGTTCATTAGTTTTTGGCAAGGGCAGATCGAGCCGATTCGATAATTTGGGGCAAACATTGACAATTTAGTTCTTGAGCGATCGAAACATCATAGTTCAAAAATTATTTGCCTTATATTGATGAAATAAAAATTTGATTAATTTTTCCAGCGATTTAAAAGATCCAGTGAAAAAAATTGAAAAAAAAAACATTTAAGCATTAGCATATTCACATCATATTATCAAATATTTTATAGAGAGTTTAATACCAACATTATAAACTAAACAATAATGTTTAACCGTTAGATTTCGACGCGGCGCATATGCGCTGCAATATTTTATAACTAAACCAGTTAACCAACGTGCTCGCTTTGGAATAAATTCAAAATATTTCAAAAAGATCAAAATTCTCAAAAATATTTAAATCGCATTATGAGAACGTGCTTTAAGGCACGATGCCATGCAACGCTAGTTTCCTGTTCTTTTCATAATTATAGTCAGTTGTGTTCTTTCCTTTTCGACTATTTGTAGTAATATTTCATTTTTTTCAATTTATATTTGTGCGTATTATCATTTTTAACTTCCCGTATGGCAAGTTATAGTAATCGCAAAAAAATCGAAAATAAATTTTTTTATATATTTTTACGTTTCAAAGGTTTCTGAATATTTTGGCATATATTAGAAAAAATGGATGTATGTGTGTGGGTGCATACAAATTGTCGTCGACGATTTCGGGAACACCGATCAACCGATTTGAATAATTCAAAAAGCATTCGATTTGTATTGATAAGGATTAGTTTTTGGCGAATGTAGGTCTGTTCCGAATAACAGGACAAAAAGTGCCAAAAATGGTAAATCAGTTTTTAAGAGAACGGAGCGTCCGATTTTGATAATTTGAAAAATATTTTACTTGTATTGACAAGATGAAGAAATGATCAAATTTTCATGTAGGCAGGTCTAGCGGTTTCGGAGATCTAATGAAAAAAGTAAAGAACTAGCTGTAAGTGGAATTCTGTCTTGAGGCAATTATGGCATCGTGCCTTAAGGCAAATTGCTGGAACTTCCCGTACCGTAACGAAATGTTCGAGGAATACTGAATGTTTTCAAATAGATTATTATAAATATTGTAACATTGTGTAATATTTATAAGAATTATATAAACTGAATTGCAGAATTGAAATAATTTGTAAAGTATATTAGAACTATAGTCAGAATTAAAAATAAAACCTGAAATATTTGCGATATACAAAAAACTAAAAAAAACTAAAAAAAAAAAAAGAAAGAAAAAAAAAATTGGAACAAATTTTTTTTTCCAAAATCAATTATTTTGTTAAGACAAGCAGAAAGTTTTATGAATCATTTAAATCGAGCGCTTAGTTCTCTCAAAAACTGCCATTTTTTACATATTTAGCTCCGTATCTTCAAAATGGCTGGGCCTGCCTTTGCCAAAAACTAATAAACACTTCTCCCAATCATTACTAATTGAATGTTTTTTAGATCATTCAAATCGGATACTCCGTTCTCTCAAAAATTCGATTTCTATTTTCTGCACTCTTTGTTACGTATCTCCGAAACGGCTGGACCTGCCTTTGCCAAAAACTAATCAGCTCTTTTCCCTATCAATAGGAATCGAATGTTTTTTGAACCATTCAAATCGGTTGATCCGTACGGCCGAAAACGTGGGCGATAATTTGTATCCATACATACATACACACACACACACACACACACACATCCATTTTTTCTGAAGTATGCCAAAATGTTCAGAAACCTTCAAAACGTCGAGAAATGTAAAAATTTTCAATTCCGATTTTCGGCCCATTACAATAACTTACCCTACGGGAAGTTAAAAATGCCATTTGGCGGTCAAAACTGATCATTAGACATATGCACATCAAATTATCAGATTTTTTATAGAGATTTTAACAATAAGTATAAATTTTGTTTACAATACTATGGGTTCCGTACCAATGTTTATCCATGAGACGGCGACGCGGCGCTTACGCGCTTTGAAATTTCGTCTCTACGCAGTTAAAGAATTTTCAAAATATGTCAAAATAAATAGAACTTTTTTTAAAATTTTTTTTTTCAAAAAAAAGTAATTTTTTGTCAAATTTGTAGTTTCTCGAAAATCTAATTTTTTCGAAGTAAAATTTTTTCAAAAATGTTTATTGTTTTTGATAAAATAATAATTTTTGGTTCGGGAAGTTCCAGCTATTTGCCTTAAGGCACGATGCTATGCGCCCCACTAGTTATTCTAGATAATTATGAAAAAACTACCGCAAGTAATTTTTTAATATATTCTCCTTTTGATGGTGCGATAATTCGTAAACAAGTAGAATCGTTGTTGGTGTGTTATTCTATGTGCACGCTAATTGGAGTCTTGCGAACGCGCATCCCGCAAAATTGTTAGCGTTGGCGATTGTGCGAGAAACGTCTAGGGACTAACATGATTTGAAATGTGCTCTGATGCGCGCAAATCCCGCCCCGTAATGTTACATTTATACACCCCTAACGTTTTCCGGAAATTCATGTGCGTATATCTATTTAGCTTTTCATCAGAATTTGTTCATCAACTGTGACATTCACCTATCTTGACTTCGATCTGAGTCACGGAAAAATTGTATTTATATTATCTTATGTTTTTTCACAGCTAATTTAATTGAATTTTTAAATGCAATAAATTTTATTATTCCTTTTTTGTTTGAACAATATCATAAATTAATTTGACTTCCGGGTAATTAACTTTATTCTTATATAATATATTACAAATGAGTCTAACGCTGATATAATATTACGCAGCAATATTGGCTACAAGAAAATGCTGAAAAGGAAAAGTTGTTTTGGATGGACCCTTTTGGGAGACCCTAAAGTTTGGCCGTTTCTGAAATTTGGAAGAATATGTGAAAAAATATCAATATTGCTACAAAATGAGTTCCTGCTAGTTGCGACATAAAAATTTCATATTTTATTTATAATTTGCATCAGACAGTTTTGAACATTTCCATTTATTATTAATATTCTTTTATACAAACTGCTATTTCTCTACCATCAGATTTAGCCGTTTATATATTATTGACATAAAATTATATAACTAATTTTATTATCTCAATTTTAATGATAAAAATATATATTTAAACTAAAATAAAATCAAAGTATTCAATATATTTAATATCATGTTTCAAATAATATAATAAACATCTTTATTTGTTGTTTGTTTATAAAGTATGTAATAAATAGTTTAGGACGTTTAGAATAGTTTTGGTATGTTTTATATTATAGCAGTTTTATGTATTGTAGTCTGTGAACGGTTGTGTCACAAAGTACATTAAATGATAATTTGAACATTTGCCTATGAGGAAATATTGAAATACTGTCCTTAAATACGATGAATCATACAGAAAAATAGCGAGTGCCACAACCTGCCACACCCCGGGACGGTTGTGACAGACAAAATATAGGTTCAAAAATAATAAGTAAACATAAAAAATATGTAACACAACGCAACACAACACAATCATTTAACCAAGGCTTATGAACAGTAGCGGCGCGAGGCGTCGGCGGTGTCGGCGGCCGCCGACGGCCTCGCGCCTGGGGGGGCCTCGCAAGAGGCCCCGGAAAAATTTTAATTATTTAAAATTTAGTTAATTTTCATACGGATGTGCGAGTAAAAAAGGTGATTAGTGGTTTACAGGCACTATCATTTTACTCTTTTATCTTTTATGGACATTATCTAATATCGTCTGTCAACACTATAGATTATTAAATCTAAACAACTTTGCGCAAGCTAATTCTCTGGTTGTTTATATTTGTGTGTTTCTTATGTGAGCACTATGTAAATCATCGAAACAGTAATTAAATATTCGAGGAATAAAAGTAATCAATGTTCAATAAAAATTTATCAGTGAGAAATAACAATGAGATAATAGCAAAAACTGTTAATTTGAAACTAATCATTGTTTCACACCGTCAACACAAGCAATATATTTTTTTAAACATTCTATTGGGATGATCAGTTCTTTCAAATAAAATTGATAACCTTTTAAACTTTTTTTGTATCTCCAAAACCGCTAAACCTGCCTTTGACAATTTATCAACACAATTCGAATGTTTTTTAAATCCTAAATCGGTTGATCGGCTCTGATGTCGTCGACAAAAAATTAAAGCGTCTTAAAAAAACGACATTTTGACATTTTTGAACCAATTTTAAAAATTCAAAAACTAATCGAAAGTTTTCAGTTGGCGATCGTCCTGAATTGTTTTTCGTCAAGATCGACCGCACAGTTTCTTCGTAATTTATTGTAAAAATCTTTTTTCAAAAACTTGTTAGTATCATCTAACATAAATTTTATGGAACTACGATAAATGATTAATTATAAAAACTCATTAACTTTTAGAATAATGGGACGAGCTTTTAGACCATGTGTACCTACTATGTGATGTGCGGATTTGTGCACTCAAATCAGTATGAACATAGATTTTTTAAATCTAATTAATCACTTGCAGATTGCAAAATTTTGTCTAATTAGTTATTAAGTCGGTGATTTCCAACCATTTTTTATTCATAATGATCGAGAAAACATAAAATTTACTAATAAAATGGTTGGGCAAAGGGAAACTTTTTTGCGATAAATTTTAGTGCTTTTTTAATAGCTGGAGAACTAACCATTTTTGCCGAAGAGTTTGTTTATTTTAACTTGTGTAATTTTTGTCTATTTCAATTGGTGTATTTATCTGATTAAAAATAAATTTCATATACAGTTATAGTAATCGCAAAAAAATCTAAAACAAAAAATTTTATATATCTTCAAAGATTTCTGAACATTTTGGCAAATTTTCGTCGACGATTTCGCGAACATGGATCAACCAATTTGAAAAATTCAGAAAACATTTGTCATGTATTGAAGGTAAGAAGACGTGCTGATTAGTTTTTGGCAAAACAGGATAAGCCGTTTCGAATATACGGGACAAAAAATGCCAAACTGATTACATTTTTAGGAAGGCAAGTCTAGCGGTTTTGAAAATCCAGTAAAAAAGCACAACAAAAGCCATTTGGCATATGCACATCAAATTATCAGATATTTTATAAAGATTTTAATTAATAGTGAGTTAAGTTAGACTGCAACGCGCCGTTTACGCGCTTCGATATTTCGTCTCTAAGCAGCTAACGCAACGTGATTGCTTTGAAAAAAAGTTCGAAATTTTCAACAAAATATTTCAAATTAAAAAAAGTCAATTTCTTTCACTTTTCAAATTTTTTAAAAGCTTTTCAAAAATTTAAATTACGGCACGAAAAGTTTCAGCAATTTGCCTTTAGGCATAATGCCATGTACCACTAGTCAACTTGCAACTGGCAAAAAAGGGGGCCTCGCAAACGAATTTCGCCGACGCCCACGAATGGTCTAGCGCCGCCACTGCTTATGAATATAACATTATATAACAAAGCATAATTTTTTAAATAAGAAATTTTTGTGAAATATTTTATTTTCTTGTATTCAGTTTTCCTTTTCATTTCTCTTTTGTCTTTTGTCTTAGTTAGGTTACATATTTCTTTATCTGTTTAAATTTCACTTAAAACAAAACAAAATTCCTGATAATTAACTACCAATGTTCAACTTACAGCAAAATAACAAGCAAAGTGAGCTATATGTACGCAAGTAACAATGAGATTAATATTCGACATCTCTATTTTTTAGCAAAAATTGCTCTTTGTGCAAACTATTTATCAACTACGTACTGTTTGTGCGCATCGAGAAATATTTGGACAATGGGGATTAAAATGAATTGTTTTTATTTAAATAAATTTTTACTTCATTATAAGGTTAGGAAAATATGAAATAAAATCCAGCGAAAATATACCCACTGACTGGGAGCGTGGTGAAAATTATTCGATCACTTAAATGGCTATTATAAAATAGAAATTTGAGATAGAAGAGTGAAAAATTAGAGTTGTATGTTTTTTCCAATTCTGACCTAAAAAATTAAAATAAAGAACATTGACCTCGAAATTAACAAAAAGTGTTAGGGTTGGTAATTTAAATAAACTCAGAATAAACTTAACTAAAATTATGTCAAATATTAGGTCAAATTAAAATTAAAAAAAAATAGTCCAAAATTTAAAATAAATAGCGGCGGACAACTCTTGATAAAAATAAATAGTTTTTCTGAGTAGACAGATTTTAAGTATTTTTCAATTTTTAATTATAAAAAATTTAAATTAATAAAATAGGTCTCAGAATTTAAAAAAAATGTTAGGGTAGAAAACGTAGGATAAAATAAACAGAATTTTGAAGTAAAAAGTGTTGTATGTATTTTGCCAATTCCGCATTAAAAAATTAAAATTAACGAAGTTGACCCCACAATTAAAAAATATTAGGGTAGCACAATCTTTGGTAATAATAAATTGTATTTTAAAGTAAGAATAACCTCTCTCGTCAAGCTCTAAAAAGCTTTTATAGCTAAAATAGTGCTTGGTGATAAAAAATATAAACTCTGGGCTGTATGTATTTTTTAATGCCACATTATAAAATAATAAAAAAAATCGTCCAAAAATTAAAATAGAAAAATTAAGGGTAAACAAGTCTGATCACTTAGGCATATGAAAAATAAATAGTTACCGAGTCTCAGACTGAATATAAAATTTGGGAAGCATCAATAAAGACCCCGTAGGCATCGTTTCGGAGGAGTACGGGAACGAACTTTGTCACACGAAAATTATATATATATATATATATATATATATATGTAATTAAAATTATAAAATTTGCTTGTTTTCAGTATTCAAAATTATAGTATTCATTTAACCATTCAGAACTGATCAAATACGAATTTGAGTAAATTTTCATCATAAAGTTTGTAGTTCTCAATATTTTTCAGCCTCTGATAACTCATTTCTGACTTGAACCCCATATGTTTGAACGTCTTCCGTACTTCGATAAACACCTGTCATTGCCATGTTCATATCCGAAACTTTGCAATATATTATCTACTAACCTATTTTGGGTCAGCAATTATAAGTTTAAGTCGACGGTCTTTGAGGAGGGTTTCGTGGTTTACGTATGAAGTAGTGTTTACTGTTTTAATTACGCTTGTTCGTGTTAAATATTCCAGTACCTTCATAATTTGTTTATGTTTGACTATTTGATTTATCCCAACTATTTGCATATGTGCATGCATATTTGAGATTCTGTGTGTTTGGTACGCCGGAATTAGCATTGAATGCTCTGGGATAACTAATGATAACTGCTAATTCAACTAACTTTGTTTTGACTCAAAGCATTGACTCTGAACGACCATAAACTTCTCGAATTAATCTAATAATTAATTAGTGTTGAAATTATTAATGGATAATTTGAAAGTTTTCAGTTAGTTTATTTTTCAAAATTAATAAAGTATAAAGTTAAATTTAAGTTTAAAAAAATGGCCCATTATTAGACATTGTTCTTCATATTAAATCCGATTGATTAAGTTTTGTTTATTTACTTTTTATAAAAAAAATAATAAAATTTACATTATTTATAATAATATGTTTAAAAACATTTAATATTCCTCGAATATTTTATTAAGGTAACGGGAAGTTAAGCAATTTGCGTTAAGGCACGATAGTAGATTTAACGATTTTCAAAAACATAATGTTTATAACATTTATATGCTACAATAATATGCAAAATTTATTAATACCCTTTTAATTTGAAGCCATTTAATGTATATTGTATAGTACATTACAAATTAAAAAAACTAGGTGTAAGTAGCATTTTGTTTATAATAAACCAAGATAGGTTTTAGCAGGTATTCTGCCCTTGCCGGCAAGTTGCATAAACTAGCAAAATGTGTGAATAATGACTTAATCAAAATAAAATAAATATATAAATTGTTGAGTGATTTGTAAGGAAATCCTGTAGGACCTTAAGTTGTTAGCAGATGAGTAAATTTTGTACATATTCTCCACAAATGTTAGCCATTATGGAATATTACTATTTTATTTTACTGAACACTTTAATATTTTTTATATTCAAACTATTTGTCGAATACTTTTAAATGAAATCGTAAAAAAAATATTTAACCATTAATTACGAGTAATTGGCTTACCAAAAACTACTACTAATTCATACGATACCCAACAATATCTTTCGAACAGTTTTATAACTATTCCATAACCAACTATTTGTTTGTTTTGTTTTCAATATTTGGTTTATATAGTTTAAAGATAAATATGAATAAATATGAAATATGTATGAATAATATATTATACAATTCTCTCGAGAATATTTTTTGCTCAATTTTTTGTGAGAAAAAACATTTATAACTTGGAAATCCTTGAAATCTATGAATGCTTATACATTTTGCAAACGTTTATCTCAATGAAGACAATAATAATGCTTTTCACTCACTTCCTTAGTGTATCATATCAGTGCTACATGGACTATATGCAAAAGATTAGATAATATAAAGTACTATAAGTATGATAAGTATTGCTATAACCCTTGAAAACTATACCGAAACCCTTAAGTATTTTATCCAATATATCGGAAAACATATTATAGAAGGGAATCTACGAAATCTTCTAAGAAAATATGCATCCTCGCCAAAATTATCTATATATAATACGTATAGATATGATAAGGAAACACAGGGACTATAAAAGAAATGTAATATTCGATACATAAGAAACCCATAAAATCCGTCTCGTAAAAATCCTGCGCAGGTATATCAAAAATGTTTTGATGAATAGCGTAATATAGTTCTTTCAGCAAGCCATTGAATTTGAGAGTTTATTCCGGAGGCGTAATACCCGGAACGGCGAAATGGAACACATTTGTGACCCAGCCTAGTGCTGTTGTGTTTGATAGATATTTTTATAATACTTTCATTACAAATGAGATTTGTTTATCCTATTCAAAGTTATTTTTAAACATCTTTTAACATTGACATTAAATAATAATCATTTTAATAATATTGCAATATAGTTTGTGCAAAGGCTTAGTTATTATAAATTAACATGTTATTGAATACCTGTGGCGTAAACAAAACAAGCTGCACGAATGATATTCACTATAAAGGAGTATCAGTGATGATATTATTTTTATTTAATGATTTTATTGTAAAATTTTGCATTCATTTCAAATTTACGTTATTTTTTCAGCTAAAAGTACAAAGGGTTTATCGATTTTTCTGTTTCTATACATTTTCTTGATATTGTAAGTTTACAACATTTATCAATTTTTTTGTTTCTTTTCAAAGGATAGAGTGAGGTTTGAAGATCCGCGGCTAAAAAGATCCACCATCAAAATCTCAAATACAAGTGAAGTTAAAAAATTTTGAAAGTAGGGGAAAAAGATATATAACCAGCTATCAGCTTAATTTTTACGACGTCGCTACCGGCAGATAAACGATAATGTTTGAAAATCCATAAGTATTTTCTTTCTTTGAAAGTTTTGTTTGGTTGGGAGCATGGTGTTTGGTTTACGAGATATTATTATAAATTTTAAGTATTCTTTAATTGTTTTATAGGATCTTTTATAAAATTGTTAATTTTAAGTTACATTCAAGGTTTTTTTATATAGCCTCTATAAAATTTTACACGTAGGTGGGGTAAAAAGAACTAATCTTTATCCTGGCTAAGATGTAAAAAATTAAAAAATAGTAAATAAAAAAGTAAACTAGGTTAAAAATAATTTTACAAGAGCTATGTTATATAAATAGTTATTCCAACTCTAGTAATTAATATTTCTGACAAAATACTAGATCAAGGTTATATATAATGTTATTTCCGTGAAAATGTGTTTATGAAATTCATATTTTGCGTTGGTTGAATAATGTAGCTATTATTTTGTTAAATCCATTTAAAATTAAAAATAAGACATTGGACTTATTGGATTGGTTCTGGTGATAATGGTTTAGTTTCACAATATAACTACTCAAAGTGAAAGTGAACCTTTATGCCCTACTCTACCTCGATATTGTAAATTTAGCAATTTATTTATCAATTTATCCAATTATTTATAGGTTTTAATATATCATTGTTGAGGATTGTTTTCCTAAAATGATTTTTATTCTATAAACAGATTTTTTTAAAATCTCTCAATTTATTCTATTCTCAACAGAATAGTTGCCATATATACATGTGTATGCATATAGAGTTATTTTTTGGGTGTATTTTACGTCTATCTTCTTAACAACTATTTTATATTACAATTCACTGTAAATATTTCAGTTTATGCCGATCCAAAGCTTGATTCGAGTACTTCTGACATGAGTGGGGCATGTTGCCAATACAGCTATGCCAGTTCTAGTTTGATATGATAAATAGATAATGTATCATATAATACTATATGTAATGTATCATATAATAATATAGTTTATATTATATATTTTTTAATTTCTACTGTATACCTTACATAACTATACAAAAATGGCCACGTATAAAATGTTGTTTTAGTCTTTAACGTGACTGTCTTTGAAATGAAATGTGCTTTGAAATGGAAGTTGATGTATGTTCCTTTGATAAATGGACCGTGCGCTGTTTCGTATGATCAGCTCTTGTCCGGGAATTTGTTCAAATCAAGTATAATATATTATATGCGTTATAAGTAGAATAATATATATTGAATTATTGCGTATACATATGCGTATACATAAACGTTTACATAACAATTTGAATAATTAATTATTTAAATTATTATTGATTTAGTCAAACGATTCTTATCAATCTAATAAATGTAATAGTGCAAATAATAGAGCACTTTGTGATCAATTAGAATGTGTTATTGTACATTAAAGCAAGATATAAGATTTCTGATTAAAACAAAATTTTGGTTTGTAATTTGAATTGAATAATTTTATTATTAATTTAAATTTTCTAATGAGCAAAACATTTTGCATGTGTAAGGCAAAAAATATTTAATTTCAACAAAATATTTATTTTCAAAATATAGAAAATGATTCGGATTTTAATTTTAGCTAAAATTCTAATTCCCATTATATATTTGTAATAAATGACTTTGACTTAACAATTCAGTTTATATAATTCTTAGAAATATGAGCTAAGGTTCTTCACGCTCTCTTAGAGTTAATTTTGTTTATTTTCTTCATTCATGTAAACATATATTAACCAATTTACAAGCTCATGTACTTTGTCTGTAAAATACGAATAATTAAAGTTACAGAAAATATATTAACCTATCTGAAAACATTTAAAATTTCTAAATTTAATTACCGTATGGGAGTTCCAGTAATTTTCCTTAAGACATGCTGCCATAAACCACTAGTTTGTCAGTTTTGTTTAAGTTTATAATTCTTTGTAATTGCATAATTTGGTAAAAGTTTGTGAACAAAATGGCTCTATTGTAAGAGCTTTGGCTTTTCAACCCACGGTTTTACATAAAAATATAAATTGAAACATGTTTTGAAGTGAATCTTTTCCGGCATTGCTGCAAGTACATATATTCAAGCAGTATAATACCACTACAGATATCGTAATAACTAGTGCTATTTTACTTTAACGCAAAATACGTGCAAATAATCGATTTAATCAATAAGAAGTAGGAGGAAGTCCTGTAACGCCGGACGGCTCCTAAAACCGGACACTATATTTAACACGTATTATTTTAGCGAGTATAAATATTTTTATTTCAAAATACAAGTGATAGGGATACAAATATGAAAACCCATCGTTGTTTTAGGCGCAAAAATACGGCATCACCTAAATATCAAAGGAAGTAATTCTAGTGTATTTATGCATTTATATTTTAGTGGCATTAAAATATAAAAATAGTACTTGATTGTTATCCGTAAAATATCAGAATATTATTAGACATTTTAAATAATTTTAGTAGGTACCACCAAATGAACGAAATTGTCTGTCTCTTAGCACCGGACACTAAGTCGTCTCCTGGCGCCGGAAGTAAACATATTGATATTTCTTGTGACAATTGACGAAAATTCTAATTATTTATTTTGTTCTGTATGAGTGCTAGCGGTCACTACATACCCCCATTTTTCGTATTTTTTTTGTCAAAGAATGAAAATCTTATGATGAATGCTCCAGCTGAGAGCATCGGTGTGGCCCAGCCAAAATGGAGAATAATTAGTGATTTTTTTTGCAATATCTAAGAATATTCGTCAAACACAAATGTGCAGACATTCCAGAATGTGGAGAGGGCTACATATATGTCCAATGCTGGTTATTTTGAAATGTCCGGTACTAGGTGCCACTTTGTAAAATCATATTTTTTGTTGCCAAAGTTTGATTGATAGTATTAATTATTGTTTGATAAAGATTGCTTTTTTGTTAATTTAGTTTGATTTCTAACTTTGTTATCTAACATAAGTCATAATTTAGTAAACATTTCGTAATATATTTTTTTTTATTTATAAATAACCTTAGGCGTCTGGCACTCGGGGACTTTCCCCTAAGCTTTAGCTATGTGGATAAAATTTCCATGTTTTGAAGATAAAGTTTCCGCTTTTACTGAAAACGAATCAATGTAATTTCCAAGGGATATCTTTCATAAAACTTTATAATATCTGTAATTGTAATAATAATTATTATAGTTCACAGAGACGCCTGTATGTCCTGTTTGTGAAATTTAACTACATATATTGTTCAAGGATGTTCGTTTAGAATTACCTCGAAGTCTAACCTCATTTTCAGTCAAGACAGGTCTTGTTGAAACTGCAAAAAATTAACATTTGAAGAAATAGCTCGGGCGATCATTGCCAAAAACAAACCTGCACTATCCCTAAGTGATATCTTTTGAACACATTCTGAGTTTTGAATATCCCTTCACCAACAACCAACTGTGAACCAACATTTTACGCTTTACTGCTAAAAAAATGGGTTGGCTAATCATTTCGCAGAACTAAGTGCCGTGAGCCTTATCTACTTTTATCAGATAGCTTTTGAATGTTTTAAATAGGTTTTGCAAATTTTGAGAAACTGTCGACTCATACCTACACACTTTTTGATCTCAAACGATTCAGAATTACATGAAACGTCAAGGGCACATAAAGTAGGTGAGTTGGATTTTGTGCGACACTATAAACCTGTCTTCATTAAAGAATGAACTTTTTGTGAACTGTTCAAGTTCCAAGCTACTTAATAATACGTATCTACATTTATTAGACATGAAAATTCGTATTCAAAATAATATGTTTTCGTATACACGGCATTGATTTTCTAATAATGTTATCATTAGTTCATCTGCACAATCACGGAGACATAAAGTAGAGCAAATAGGTCTCGCACGATATAATAATTTGTGAAAGCGTGTTGAGCCTATTAGGGTGTATGTTACGCTCGAAGGAAAGCATTATATACGACCGTAAACGCCCGATAATGCATGGTAATTTTCCAAACAATAGTGAATGCTGTGAATGTCAATATAACCACTTCATCAACACATTATACTGCACAGCATAACTTTCTCCACTCTAGTGCCAGAACAGTCATATATTATGCATACGACATTCTGTACAGCTCAAGGTCTGACCTTGACATGAGCTCTGGATGCCGACGATGCCCTTCGGCTTTAAATTTAAACATTCAATCCGAGATGAATTATAATTTCCACAACCAGTAAAACAAACCCCTATACACTCAACATATACACATATTATATATATAACACTTGATAAAACAATATTTATACAAATTGATATCGATTTATACCGCTAGGCAGCGATTCAAAAAGCATCTACCAGCAACTCAGCGCCACATGCTGACGAAAACGTACCTCCTGTAAACTTGATATTATCATGTTCTATTTGACTTTGAGCAATTATGTTGTGTAAACCAAATCAATTATACCACAACAAATAACACATATCAAACAAACAACTATCTGACTATGTTCAGTAAATCTCCAAGCTAATTTATCATCGCAGAAATGTGTTTTTATGATGTTTTTTAAAAATTTGTCACTTGGTTCTTTTTATCCTATAGGCGGGAAAAATGGATGAGCAGAGGAAAACAATTACAATGTCTGATTTGTAATTATAGAAGGATTTTACTAAATAATACCTACATTATTTAATCAATGCAAAATATAAATTTTATGGGTACATTTTTGCAAAGTCACTTGATCTAGTATTAGTTAGAAATGATCATCAGTAGAGTTCAAATAACTACTTATTTAATTTGTCTCTTGTAAAATTGCCTTTTTCAAAATTAAGCTACTTTTTTTTACTATGCTTTATTGTTTATACTTTTGCCAGAGTAAAGGCTCAGGTGGTTCTGCCTAGACCACTCATATGTAAGCTTTTATAGAGGTTATAAAAAAGCTGTTGATTTTAACTTAAAAACTAGTGATGTATGGCATCGTGCCTTAAGGCAAATTGCTGGTACTTCCCGTACCAGAATCATATATTCGAGGGGAAAAAATCAGTAATCAATAAAAATTGATCAATGATTTACAACAATTGTTTCATACATTTTCAAATAGATCATTATAATCACTATATATTTTATCGTTCATAAATTATACAGTGAGGATCTTATCGCTCAAAGCACTTGAAAAATAGTTTACATTAGCAGGATGTGAATGAATGAATCCATCTGAGGATATATTTCTTGCGATTAGAATAACGTATTTGAAATATATACATTTTGAAACCGAATTGTAAGTTTAAAATTCATGTTTGAACTATAAAACGTTGTATATTTTTGAACATTTAGACATTTTTTTTTTCGGAAAATTTAGATTTTTTTTCGGATTTTTGAAAAAATCTTAGCAAGAAACCCAACAAAATTGTAACTAAAATATAATTCTTAATTCTTAAAAACTTTATCAAATATCTGATAATTTCATGTTCACTTAATTTACGTTAAAATTCATTTTTGACCACCAAATATATATATTTTTTTGTACTTTTTCCTCTGTATCTTGCCGTAAATCGACGTTTTCTCTGCTGGACCAATTTTAAAAGCTATTCGATGTATCTCGATGAGGACTATTGTTTGTCAGTTTTGTGCGTCGATCGGCCAAGCCGTTTCTTTATAAATGGCAGAAAAGTGAAAAAAAAATTGTCCACGTTTTAGCCGGCAATTCTGAATCGATTTTCAAAATTCAAAAACCGTTTAATTATAAAACTGATTGATTTTTGAAAATTTGCTTTTAGAAAATACTCCGAGTTAACGAGATCGTTCCTTTTTAATGATGTTTAATAATATGTTATTGACTAAGTCGATTATTCACACATATCATTCATGTAACTTCGTGTAAGTTCATGTAACTTGCCTCAAGGCAAACTAACAATGTCAACTAGTTTAATATGAATTTATTAATACATTATTGTTAATATATTATATATTATTAACTTCCCGTAGGGTAAGTTATAGTAATCACAAAAAATTCGGAAATTAAAATGTTTGCATAACTTTACATTTCAAAGGTGTCTGAACCTTTTGGCATAACTTAGAAAAAATGGATGTATGAGTGTGTATCTGTGTGTGTGTGCGGGTACAAATTTTCGTTGATGATTTCGGAAACTCGGTTAAACCGATTTGATTCATTCAAAAAACATTCGATTCCTATCGATAAGGAAAGATGTCTAGCCGTTTCGAAGAAACAGGGCAAAAAGTGCCAAAAACGGTGACACTGTTTTAAAGAGAACGGAGCATTCGATATTGATAATTAAAAAAACATTTTTCTCGTATTGACAAAATGAAGAGCTGACTAAATTTTTGGGAAGGCAGGTTTAGCGGTTTCGGAGATCGAGTAAAAAAAGTGAAAAAAATGCCATTTGGTGGTCAAAAATGATCATTTATGCACATCAAATTATCCGATATTTTATAGAGATTTCAATGTTAAGCATGAATTTACATTTTTATGGGTTCCGTAGGATTGACGGCGACGCGGCGGTTACGCGCTTACATATTTCGTCTCTTTGCAGCTAAGGCAACGCTTGAAAAAAGCTTTGAAGAAAAGGTCAAAATTTCCAAAATATTTGAAAATATAAAACAAAATTCTTTTTTTTCAAAAATTTCAAAATTTTCAAAAAACAAGTTTTCAAGTTTTTCAAAAATCAATTTTTTTTCAAAGTTTAAAAAAATGTAATCTTCTTTAAAAAAATAATATTTGGTACGGAAAGTTCCAGTAATTTGCCTTAAGACACGATGCCATACACCACTAGTTTTAATTAATTTGTTTAATATGAAAATTATGCATCTTGTTGGCATTTCTGTAATATTCTAGTAATTTGATGGGCATATGTTCAATGATAGTTGAAGTCTATCCAAATGGCGAATTTTTAAAACTTAGTTCTCAATATCTCCGAAACCTTTCCAATACTAATCAACTCTTCAAACCGTCAGTACGAACCGATTGTTTTTTAAATAATTCAGAGCGGTTGATCCGTGCTCTTGAAAATGTGATCAAAAATAGTATTTGAGGCGAGGATGCTTTCAAATCATATCAAAAAAATTGTATCCGATCATATATAGTACGTGTACATACACATATATTCATTTATATTAGGATATTCCAAAATAGAAATAACACGATGAAGTTATTTTAATTTTTTTGCGATATATTTATTATACCACGTGGAGTGAAAAATATATTTTAGATTATATGTAAAATTGTAGCATGCTGGTGAGCTAAAAATATATAAAGTGAAATAGTATAGAGTGTATGAATAATATTTGAAGAATAAACTTACAAAACTTAATCTAAATTTGCTTAATCAGTTAGTCAAGTTGGAACTATAATAACATATTTATTAAGAAAAAATGCAATTTATTATAAAATGATTTTGTTCATATAATACGGTCAAAATGACAAGTAGGGTGATAACATGCTGGGATGATAATTTTTAAGAAAGCAGTTCACAAATGAATCGTTTCGTCTTCTTTGGTACATTAGCGTAGAGGGTTAGAGGAGCATGTTTCTTTTTAGTAGTAAATTTTTTGGTCTGTTTATGAAATTATTTCTTGCATACTTGAAGTAGAAGTAACAAACCTATCATCTTTGTAAGTTTGACGCTCAACATCCGACAGGATGCTTATTTCGTGTGGATTTTTTCGTGCTATAAAGTTAATAAAAATAAAAGCATAATAAAACTAGCCAATTTTTAAATAATGTCAATAATTAAATAATTTTTAAATGTGTCATTTTGTCCATATATACCATTTTGTACGTATTTCCCCTACTAATTGATGATATTGTAATTAAAAACAATTTTGTATAATTGTATTAAAATTAATAGAGTACAGCTTTTTTATGATAAGCACGTTGTGCTCCGTTACAGACAAGTGTATTCACAAATCAAAATGAAATGTGCAAATAAGTGTGTTTTATTGTAATGCTTTCATACGACATAGTTTCAGGATTTTAATGAATAATTTAAAAAAAAACTAAAATAATAAAGAAACGTTTCATTACTTTTAATTTATTTTTACAAATACATTTATCTGATTTTTATTTGAATTACAATTTATTTTTTTGTAATTGCAATTTTGTTTTATACATGTAAATATTATTCATTTAAAAATGAATTTTGTCTTTGCACTAATTTTGTATGACAATAAATAATTTATTTCCAGAGTGCTTTTACATAATACCGTTTTATCCTCTAAGAAGAGAAAAAGTGAAGAATGAAAAACAGCACTCTGCTAAAGTTTTATTTTGAATTGTGAGATGATAGTCATTATCTTTTGCTTAACGCGATCTTGTTACTTGAAAGTCTGCGTCAAGTTTTTGTTTCCACAGCCACATTGTTTTTCTGATTGAAGTAATTATCTCGAATCGCCTGTCTTTCTGCCGGGAACAAATATTCTCGTTTATGCTTTTGTTATCTTGAAATGTTTTGACCTATCCAAATCTTGTTATTCGGTATGAAAGCGTCAAAATTTACATGTTAAATAGACAAAAAAAATCAAATGATGATAAAAATAACGAAGATAAAAAATAGTATATATATATTGGAAACACGACACATATCTAAATGACCATTTAAGTTGAAACGGTTTAAGTCAAAAATTAAATTGATATTTTCATAATATACTGAATAATAGCATATAGAGTAAAAACGCTTTTATTACGCAGGCCCACAAAAAAGTTGATTGTATTGAGTGTGCAGCATATATTTTCCAATGTAGTTTTTAATAATAAATACGATTATAAAATTAAAATTGTGGTTCAAATGGCAAAAAAAAAAAAAAAATCTCATATCTAGTAATTCTTAGCATAACTAAAACCTTATAATAATATATGTCGTTTCTTGGCTCTTTTTACCTTAAATGTTTATTAGGTATTTACTTCAATGATGTATTGATTTTTTTTTTGTAGATTACAGCAGTAATTCGCAAACATATTTTCAGATATTCAATTTAAATTATGTTTGCAGTGGCAAAATGGAAATAGTATGTTTGCAAACTACGGCTGAATTATACAAACAAAAACTCAATTATAAAATTTTCATTTATCATGGAAAACAATTACTAGATCGGAGATATCGTCGACTTTTTAATTTTTTTATCATCTGATCCCCAATTTTGACTTTAAATTTGCGTTCAGCGGCAAAAATTGCAATTGAAATCATATCCCGCATATTCAACACATACAATTTTTTTTGTGGGCCTGTGTTATTCTTTTTGTCAGGAAGATGAGTTATTGTTCAGGAGTATCAATAAATTAAATTTTATAAGCATACAGTTCTACTCATTACTATGCAGTAGTAAGATCGGATGCAGTTATGGCATATGTGTGCCATATATTATTTATTAATTAAATCTTAAAATGAAATCGCAATTACTTGATGTAGACTCGGCAATGTGTGTTTATTGATATCTCAATTAATAAAGGAACTGATATTACATAAAATCTAATATCAATTTTGATCCAGACAAAATGCTCGATCATTTAAAAACGCGATACATGATTTTACGATTGGATTGCAGTCTTTCTGTTTGAAATATGTAGGCGGAGCTCAGAGCAGACAGAATTTATTTCACCGTCATGACAAGCTAATTCCAAACATATTTTCGAACCAATTTAATTATGTTTGCAGTGGCAAAATGGAAATAGTATTTTGCAAACTACGGCTGAATTATACAAACAAAAACTCAATTATAAATTTTCATTTATCATGGAAAACAATTACTAGATCGGAGATATCGTCGACTTTTTAATTTTTTTATCATCTGATCCCCAATTTTGACTTTAAATTTGCGTTCAGCGGCAAAATTGCAATTGAAATCATATCCCGCATATTCAACACATACATTTTTTTTGTGGGCCTGTGTTATTCTTTTTGTCAGGAAGATGAGTTATTGTTCAGGAGTATCAATAAATTAAATTTTATAAGCATACAGTTCTACTCATTACTATGCAGTAGTAAGATCGGATGCAGTTATGGCATATGTGTGCCATATATTATTTATTAATTAAATCTTAAAATGAAATCGCAATTACTTGATGTAGACTCGGCAATGTGTGTTTATTGATATCTCAATTAATAAAGGAACTGATATTACATAAAATCTAATATCAATTTTGATCCAGACAAAATGCTCGATCATTTAAAAACGCGATACATGATTTTACGATTGGATTGCAGTCTTTCTGTTTGAAATATGTAGGCGGAGCTCAGAGCAGACAGAATTTATTTCACCGTCATGACAAGCTCCAATTAATGACGGTGAAGTAAGTTTTCCGACCGGTTTAAAGACTTAAGCAGGCAGGGCTCTTCACACTTTGTGGCTTTCTCACCGTATCTGTAGTGATAGTAACAAACTGATCCACGAGAAGGTGTCCTGGAACTATGTCGAGAACCACTTCTTGATTTTGACTGATTGTGTTGTCCACTTCTTGATCTTGACCGGTTGTGTTGTGATTCTTGCTGATCATTTTTCTGCCTTTCAGTGTTTAACATTGCCCTTAGTTCCTTGATTTCCTGGACGCATGACATAAGAAGAGTTTCGTGGCGGTCCAGTCTCTGTTCTACTGAAGACTTGTGTGTTGTGGACATCACATGTGATGTGGGACTACAGTGATCGACCAAAATAACGGCTACTTCCGCCAGGGCTTCCGGACCAAGATGACGAGAAACTATCAATTGTGGCCGAATGTGGTGTGGCAGGCGTTCTGACCACAATTTAATTATGATGTCTTCACTGACCTCTCCCTTAGCCAAATCCATCATCTCTCGTAGGAGCTGTGATGGTTTCTTCTCTCCTAGAGTTAAGTTTTTTAATAGCTTGTCAATCTGCTTACCTCTGGATTCAGACATTCTGCTTAATATAGTCTTTTTGATATATTCGTATTTGCCCGTCATTGGAGGATTACGGAGGACATCTTGAATGAGGCGCAGTGTTTCAAAGTCCAGGGCTTTAAGTACTGCCGTGTATTTAGTATCGTCGCTCCTGATCTTAGCAGACTGAAACTCATATTCAATTACTAAAAACCATAGGTCTGGAGAATCTGCATTGAATGGAGTGAGACGGTGATTATTAAATGCTGCTATATTGTATTGATCAGCATAACTGTCATGTTCAGAAACACGAAGACTGCTCGTGTTAAAGATCGCCTCGTGATCCAAATCGATCAGAGATCTGTTGAGCGCTGTTTCATCATTGCTGAACGAAGGTGGAGTCGACATCTTTGATAAAAATTGGTATAATTTACCTTTATTAATTTTTTGAAGTTGACAAGTGTTTTTCTTTCTCCGTCTGACGTCACCAATAATGCGTACTAAGACTTTGAGTATGTCTCTTGTTTAACGATTTCACTTACACGTTCGGAGTCACCATTTATGACATATGTGACCGTTTGATATTTATTAATTATATTTTAGAAGTGTAATCGCGATTATTTGATGTAGACTCGGCAATGTGTGTTTATTGATATCTCAATTAATAAAGGAACTGATATTACATAAAATTTAATTTTTAAATGCTCGATCATTTAAAAACGCGATACATGATTTTACGATCGTATTAAAACAATGAGAGATAATTTTTCCGATCGTATAAAAACAATCCGCTAGTTATGGCTTGCTTGATGCCAGATTCGCATCAGCGTAGCCCAATGTAATTTAGTTTTGTCATCAATTGGCGTCATTCAACTGACATCTGTCACGTGGTCGTGTTCATTCCGCCATACAGTATTAAGATTGTATGTGATATAAACCGTTACTAACCGAATCTCAGCAAAAAATATTTTTAAAAAATTGAAAAATTCGGTGAAGTGTATTGTAAGTTTGCCAAATCAATACTTTGAAATTGCATGTTTTTGTACTTGATCTTATAATTTAAGATATCAGTAAAAAAATTATTTGAATAAGTCAACAGAAAAAATGTATCATTTATTTTATAATAATTATTTAGTATTTGTAAATTGAGATAATAATTTAACATACTTCACAATAAAACTTTCTTACTGCTTATTAATTAAAATAGTTAGGCAAATATTGCCACAAGAATATGAAAATCATTTTACTCAAAGTACGAATCTTGAATATAAAACTGATAAAAATTACAAAAAGTTTAATGCGAACATTTTGTGTACGAAATATCGCATATTTTCATTGTAATAGATATAGTTCGTGCACTTCATTTCAACCTTTCAACTTTTTGTTTTGCATATATTTCTTTAAGTTGGATTTTTCTGAAATATATATTAATATACTTTTAGTAAATAGAATATTACCAAGAAATTAATAAAATAGCATAAGAGAATTTATAGTTCAGGGCGAAGTGGCTGTATAAAACTTCTGTGAAAATGAATCTATGAAGTGATAATCAACAATAGAGCAAAGATCAAACGTAGCATTTTATTAGTTTCTTTGTGAATGCTTTGGCGTTTTCTATTCTTGGCTTGATCTATTGTTACGATTATCCTTTTATAGTTAATATGCTTTATAAGAACTGTACTGTACTGTAAAGGTTACAGACATTTTCTTATTCCTGATTTTTCAAAGATATTCTCAGAGATTCATCTCTTCTCAATAATCTCAAAACTCTCATATGTATATACAATAAAAAAAAGTCAGATAACCCAAATAATAAAAAGAAACCAAAGACAACAAAATATATACAGATCTATCCTACGACTCAGAAAACGTAGTTGAAATCTCAGCTTGTGTTTCATTAATAAAGGATCAAGGCGGCCGGCTAATTGCGAAATTAACGATGCTTCTGGGACTGTAAGAAGTTTGCTCTCTTGACGTTTATTAAAAGTTGCGTTTTGTCCGCTTTCCTTTCACGAGGGGATGAAGATCTGCGCCCTAATAGTCTGGCCATGTCAACGCCGGTTTGTGTGTCATTAAGGCGGGTTTACGACGGCACCGGGAGCGCTAGAGAAGGCGTCATGTGTCGCTTCGATAAAAACGGCGCGTGGGATGACCAATGCGTGTGCGGAAATAAATGGCGGACTACACCAAACCAAATTGATGTCACTACCGTAATTAGAATATATTGGTTGTTGTTTGTATGCCTAGCAAGTATGCGTCAAATGTGTAAATATAATACACCTTGATCTATATTTATATTAGAGTATATATCACGTGCTTTAATTATACAAATTTCACAAATCATATATTTTAATACACAGTAATAATTGACACAACGAGTATTATTTCAAGATAATACACCTAAATATTGTGCGAATTCATAATTAAACTTCATATACTTTCTACTTTTAAACCATCCCAGTACCAGACAATGAACGTCTCAAAAAAGCGCCCCTTCGATGGATTAGAACTCTGACAACATATCTTCACACAATTAGTTAGTCAAATTAAAATTATATCTAAACTTCCCGTGGGAACATTTGTCCTCAAAATTACTGAACAGATTGTGTTTTGTTTTAGGTTCCTGTATAACTATTTGAACAGCGATCAGAACTCTTACAATGGTAGTCTGACTTAACTATCGGTTTTTTATAGATAGCAACCTAAATACTTGTCCTATCTCTATGTGATGATTTTTTTATTAGTACAATTTCTATAATAGTGATAAATTTTTATTGATGCAGCTGGATAAAAGCTAATTTGATTTGAAAACATATTTTCATTTACATTTTCAATTAAAAATCGACGTTACTACTACTTGAAATCAGATTGCCCGTGTCGGGTATCAAATAAGAGACCATCAAAAGTTTTCGTAAGGGTAAGCTTTCATATGAGAAAATAAAAAAAAAACATTTTACTTTTTCGTAAATTTTGTTCATTACAATTACTTATACAAGAACGCAAAAACTTTTACAGTATCATATATCATCCGATATGTAGGTCCTTGCAGTATAAATAAATGAAAATAATATTCTTCGCAGAATGTAGCGTACATAAAAATATTATACGTAGCAATAATTTACTCTACATCGCTAAATCATGATAGATTAACATGAGCTAGTTGAACCATACATAAAAATACATTAGATTAACTGTTATGAAACTGGTGTTTATCCTAATATTAATCTCATAACTGGGAAAGCTAGTGGCTTTTTGTAACAGATGTAACTAGTAACAGGCGTTGCCAATAGGATCTTCATATTGAACAATATTGAAATATTGTTCTGTCTCGATTGGACATGTAAATTGCCTGTATATTATTAACGTAGCTACGGTTCCGAATGCAAAAAAAAAATTTTAAAAATTTAGAAAAAATAAAAAAAATGAAAACAAAAAAAAAACGAAAAAAATGCCATTGCAATATACAGAACTGTGCAAATGCATCATTTTTGACATATAAAATAAAATCGTACTATCATACCCAGGTTTGCGTTATTATTGTCGGCTATTTTTTAATTTTATGTGTCTTATTTTGTTCTAAATTCATCAATCTTTAATAATGTATAACAATTTTCATGATGTTTGTTGTTTGAATAGTTATATTGATTGATGTAAAGAAAGTCTTTGGGATAACATACAAGAATTATACGCAAATTCAAGCAAAGATGATTTGGTGAAATGTATAGTTGGTAGATATGGGCACGTTGTTATTTATTTATTTTTTTTATTCATTTATATTTGATATTTTATATTTATATTTATACAACACAATTGTACAATTATAGATATTATATGGTACATAACTTAAATTAATAGATAACACAGGCCAACAAAAAAAAGTTTTTTTTTTGGTGCCTCAAATGTTAGAGCTGATTCTTATAGTATTTTTCGCGCTGATTTCAAATCTGCAAACCATTTTTTTGTATCAGCTCTAGTTTTTGAGATACACAGAAGTTGCCGAAACCAGGTCCATTCGAGGTCGTCACGAAAAAGAACTTTTCACAGTGTCCACTAATGTTCCAACTAAGGCCGAATGGGTCTTGTAAGTTTGTATGTACGAGTAGTCATATCTCATTAAAATAACATTCGGAATTGTATTACTCTTTTGTACTTTTGTTCCTTATATTAGGTGCGCAACTAAGTTCTCGATGTTTGTCAGTATATGGCTCTATCAGTAAGGGTTGGTCGATTTTGACAAATCCAAAACGTCTTGAAGCAAGCTTAGTAAGTAAACAAACTGCTGTGTGACACATTTCGTTTTTGCATTATATACTTCTGGTTAAGTGAATATGTCCAATTTTATGCCAAACAATCGTGATTTGCTAGGAGTGTTGATTTTTGTCTTTCATTCAAAAAAAAAAAACGGGAATTCAAGTGCATTGAGACCTACGGAAATGTTGCTCTGAGCGAAACAACATGTCGTGAAGGGTTTTGTCGCTTCAAAAATGGTGATTTTGATGTTGACGACCACCCTCGTGAAAGAAGGCCAAAACCTTCAAAAACGCTAAATTGAAGGCCTTGTTCGAAGAGGATTCGTGCCAAACTCAAGAAGATCTTGCTTTAGAATTAGGAGTTACCCATCAAACCATTTCCAAGCTATAGCATGCGTCGGGGATGATTTAAAAGCAAGAAACTTCGGTTTCTTGTGAGTTGAAGCCAAGAGACGTCGAGCGTCGTTTTTTCGCCTGTAAACAACTGCTCCAGCGGCGAGAAAAGAAGAGGTTTTTCATCACATCGTGACAGGTGATAAAAAATGAATACATTACAGCATTCCAAAGACGAGAAAATCTCGGTTTGGCCGAATATTTACTGCGAAGGTTATGCTCTACATATGGTGGAACCAGGTCGGTGTTATTTGTTATGAGCTGTTGAAACTGAGTGAAACCATCACTGGAGAACTGTATCGAACTCAATTGATGCATTTTTTTATAATAAAGTTACATTTTCATCGAAAAAACAGCGAGAACTTAGTTGCGCACCTAATATCGTAAAATATATCATATATATCGTATCTTGAAAACTAAAGCTCATAGAAAAAAACCAATGTCATTTTTGAAATCAGCGCCCCAAATATACTTAAAAACAGCATTAAAATCGTTTGCACCATTTTCTTTGTTGACCTGTGTAATAATTACCGGTGACACTATTTCTTTTAGTTGTAAAAATAATAACTACTTAGCACCATGGCAATTTTTCTAAAAATTAGCAAAGAATAAATTATCAGAGGCAGTATAGTCTTTTATTCTCACTACTTGCACCGGTAACTGGACCCCAATCACAGGGTAAGTTGTAACACCGCACTTTTTCTAGAAAATGGATTGTGGATTATTGAACAATAGTTATGGAAATATTTCGTTCGTTCGTTCGGTAGAAGAATAGATATAACATTTATTCATTTTTCTTTGTAGAAATATAATCAATGGATCTCAATATATATTTTTGAAAAAAAAAACTGTTACAACAAGCTCCTAGCTTCCCTATATAATAATAATATAATAATATATATTATTGTCACATGTTTATACGGTAAAATATATTTTTGAGTATGGATGTGGGTACTATATTATATTTAATCACCTTAAAAATGGCCACTAAAAGGTAAAATCATAATATAATAATGTTAATTAAACTAGTGGGGCGCGTGGCATCGTGTCTTGAGGCAAATTGCTGGAACTTCCCGTACCAAAAAATATCGTCTAACGGAAAAACATTGGTACGGAACCCATAGGAATGTAAACAAAATCTATATTTATTGTTAAAATCTCGATAAAATATCTGATAATTTGATGTGCAGATGACATTTTTTTCACTTTTTTACTAGATCTCCGAAACCGCTAGACCTGCCTTTATGAAAATTTGATCAGTTCTTCATCTTGTTAATGCAAGTAAAATATTTTTTGAATTATTCAAATCGGACGCTCCTTCTCTTAAAAACTGAGTTACCGTTCTTGGCACTTTTGGCCTCATATCTTCGGAACGGTTAGACCTGTCTTCGTCAAAAACTAATCAGCGCGTCTCCTTATCATAACAAATCGAATGTTTTTTGAATTATTCAAATCGCTTCATCCGTGTTCCCGACGGATCGTCGACGAAAATTTGTATGCGAACCCACACACACACGCACACACACACACATACACAACACACACACATAACATATCTATTTTTTTCAAGGTATGCCAAAATATTCAGAAATCTCTGAAACGTAAAGATATATAAAAATTTTCATTTTAGATTTTTTTGCGATTACTATAACTTTCCCTACGGGAAGTTAATTAATGTGTGTTCAAGATTCAATCAATTGTAAATATTGAAAGAAGTAAAATATTGAAGCATGGTGAAATTTGTCCAGACATCAAAGTTCAGCAGCTAGAGTATTCTCGATATATAATGAAGCTTTCTCAATATTCAGATTATCGTCAACCGCAGCACTCGCCCGCCCTATTAGCTTGCGGCTAGACTTTCTACTTTCTAACATTGAGATATTTCGAAAACGTTCGCCGCGAACACTAAATGCAGATTTTAATTGAGTTATAGTAAGAGTTGCCTCGAGTGAAAAACAGTTATTTTCCTTCGCAAAACACGGAATCTACTTACGTTTAATTGGTGGTTAAAAGAAAACTCGGCTTCTCGCTGTGCTTGAAAATGTCGTGTTTAATTAAGAAAATTTTTCAAGTTACTTTTTGTTAGGCAGAAATTAATATAAGTCTGAAAATGTGAAAACAGAATTGAAAGTTCTTCTTTTTAGACTTGTAACTTCAATAATCAATTTTAAAACTTTTCATCATAACAAACTAGCGGTTCATTAAATTATGCTTTAAGGAATATTGTTACAACTTTTTTTCTACTATTAACTACTAAAATAAACTAGTTGGAAGTGTCATTTTGCCTTAAGGCAAGTTGTATAAACTTCCCGAAATGTGTAATATTGAACTTAATCAACGGAAATTGATATTCATTTAGATAACATTTTCAACTGCACGATTACGTACGAGGTCTGTTCAAAAAGTACCCGGAATTTTCGTTTTTTCAAAAAAATATTTATTTATTCGTCTACATTAATGTGGTCCCCTTCAAAGTAGTCCCCCCCAGATATAATACACTTATGCCAGCGTTTTTCACAATTTCGAAGCACCCTTGATATTCACTTTTTGATATGTCCTTGAGCACTCTCAGCGATTTTCTTTCAATCGAGGAAAACCGCCGTCCTTTCATGGGTCTCTTCAACTTTGGGAATAGGAAAAAGTCACACGGAGCCATATCTGGTGAATTTTTGCACTTTGCAACACTTTATTTCATTTTTTACGCAAAATTTAATACAAATTCTTTGACTTTTCAATTCTTCCATTGTAAAAATCGCCGAGCTCAGAAAAACACGTCGAACCTTAGCGACTACCACAGACAAAGTAAACAGTGAATATAGCTGAAAATTTCATCATACTTTAGGGCATGTATACCAACACAATAAAAAAAATTTTGACAATCAGACACTCCAGACCCGCGCGAAATTTAATTATTAGTAATTCCGGGTACTTTTTGAACACACTTCGTATGTCATGTACGTAACCTCTAATATTATTTAATAATTTAAATTAAAGGTTTTAATACATTTTTTACACAACTAGAGTTTTGGCCGTAAAATTTTAGTATGGTCTTTAAAACCACGATGTCTATCAACATAAAGAATTTCATATGTAAAAAAATTTGAACATTGAATTTTTAAATTGAATATCAATTCCAAATGATATCTTTCGAATAGTTTTAAAATTTTTAAAATGGTATCAAAATTTTTTGGCCCAAACGTAGACGAGAAATTTTTTTCACTTTTCTCCTAATTATTAGAGACGGCTCGGCCGATCGTCGCACAAAACTGAGAAACGATAGTCCTCATCGAGATACATCGAAATCTGTCCTTGGAATCGAAATCGGTTTAGAATGAAAGATCTAATTTCGACAAACGCTAAAAAATCGTCACTAATTTTTGCAAACTTGGACGATTAAAAATAGAACGACTTATCATAGAGTTGTAATATTTTAGTATGATCTAAAAGAACATGATAGCAAACGTCAAATAAATATAAAAATCGTCAAAAAAAAAAACAAATTCAACAGGTAATTACAGAACTTGTGCCAGCAAATCTTTACTAAAACTAATCATACGCACATATTTTTTTAAAATTTCATTTGTCTCATTCAATTTAGAATGGCTTCAAACGCCAGGAAAATATAAAATTAGCAAATCGGATTTTTTATGACAACATGAACTTCTTTTTCGGAAAGTTAATAAATTCGATCTAATCCAATCTAAATGGTAAACTAAATAATTTGTACCAAAATGATCACGTGGTTTTAAACGCAAAAAAAAAAATTTAGAATTTCAGCGATTTGTCTAATGAACTTTTCCTTTATAAATTTTATGTTAATATTTGATACTTTTTAGTAGTTGCTTGTTATAAATATTGTTTCATTTTTGCACTAAATTATTATTAAGCAAGTCACAATATATAGACAAATTCACCTATTAAATATCTATGGACTATATTTTCCAGAAAATTAAGTGTATTGCAAAAATCGTTGAGTGTGATGGCATCGTGCCTTAAGGCAAATTGCTGGAACTTTCCGTAGGGTAGAGCGGGGCTAGTTGAGCATAGGGGCAAGTTGAGCAATCGAAATATCTCGAAAACTATTCACCGTCCGTTTAGGCATTATATGGCGGCAAGATAGAGGTTTGGGAGAAATAAACATCCCGCGATCGCTAGTGGCCGCTGGACAAATGAGTGAGGCTCACGGGCGATTTGTTTATTTTGAGCCCAAAAAGTAAAAAAGTCATTCATCACGAGTTTTCGTCTGGTTTAGTCAAATGTGATTTATTTTTAATACGGTAAATGTTATTCTTCCATATAATTATAGTACTTTTAATATGCACAGAGATTCTGGGTATAATTCTTACGGCTTTTTTATAAGCTCACTTTTATTTTGAAATTCCGAGTTGGGGTTAGTTGAGCATAGTTGCTAAACTTGTTCTGTCACTAAGACAATTACCATTAACTTCCAGAAATTAATTTATTATTAAGATTTAAGCTAAGTCTATGAGTTATAATATAAAGAAATAATGATTTTAAACAAAAATACTGATTGTGAATATAATGGCAAAATAGTTCCTAACATACAATATTGTTTTGTTGATTCTACTTTTCGTTAATTATTCAAAGCAAATTACTATTAGTTTTGTTCTCTCTGTCAATAAAGACTATAAATATATAACTGGTTATTAAAAACTTATTTTATTTCATCACAAATTGACATTGAACTTATGATTTCATTATACTTTCTTAGTGCTCAACTTGCCCCACCTATGGGGTACATTGAGCATACTTGACTTTTTGCATTTAAACAGCTGTAGCTTTTAAATTTTACTTATTACCAAAAATAGTATTAACACTTTTGTTAAGCGATAAACTACAGATCTATTAAGCCGTATAGCAATTTATTGAGACTTTTTTATGAGGAGCTACATCCGTTTAAGTAAAATTTTGCTCAACTAGCCCCGCTCTACCCTACTGTAACAAATGTTCGAGGAATATTGAATGTATTCAAATAGATTATTATAAATTTTGAAACATTGTCTAATATTTATAAGAAAAATATAAACTGAATTGCAAGTTAAAATTATGTGTTTAAAGTATATTAGAACTTTATTCAGAATTAAAAATAAAATCTGAATTATTTTCGATATAACAGGAAAAATTTTTTTTTGAAAAAAAAAATTTCGAAACTTAATTATTTTGTTAAAGTAGAAAGTTCTTGAATCATTCATTCAAATCGGACGCTTAGTTCTTTCAAAAACTGCCATTTTTTGACATTTAGCTCTGTATCTTCGAAATGGCTAGGCCTGACTTTGCCAAAACTAATAACCACTTCTCCGAATCATTACTAATTGAATGTTTTTTAGATCATTCAAATCAGATGCTCCGTTCTCTCAAAAACTCGATTTCTATTTTCCGCACTCTTTGCTCTTTATCTCCGTAACTGCTGGTCTTGTCTTTGTCAAAAAACTAATCAGCACATCTCCTATCAATAGGAATCGAAAACGTGAACGAAAAAATGCGGACACACAAAAACACACACACACATACGTGCACACGCTCACACACACATCAATTTTTTTAAAAGTATGCCAAAAGGTTCAGAAACCTTCAAAACGACGAGAAATGCAAAAATTATCAATTTCGATTTTTGAATGTTTACAATAACTTACCCTACAGAAGTTGATAAAAAAACTAGTGGGTGTATGGAATCGTGCCTTAAGGCAAATTGCTGGAACTTCCCGTACCGTAACAAAATGTTCGAGAAATATTGAATGTTTTCAAATAGATTATTATAAATATTATAACATTGTCTAATATTTATAAGAATTATATAAACTGAATTGCAAAGTTGAAATTATTTGTTTAAAGTATATTAGAACTTTAGTCAAAATTAAAAATAAAATCTGAATTATTTTCGATATACAAAAAAAATGAAAAAAAAATTGAGACAATTTTTTTTCCAGAATCATTTATTTTGTTAAAACAAGCAGAAAGTTCTTTGAATCATTTAAATCGGACGCTAATGTCCACTTCTCCCAATCATGACTAATTCAATGTTTTTTAGATCATTCAAATCGGATGCTCCGTTCTCTCAAAAACTCGATTTCTATTTTCTGCACTCTTTACTCTCTATCTCCGTAAATGTTGGACCTACCTTTGCCAAAAAGTAATCAGCACATCTCCCTATCAGTAGGAATCGAATGTTTTTGAACCATTCAAATCGGTTGATCCGTGCGCCCGAAAACGTGAACGAAAAAATGCGGACACACAAAACACACACACACACACATACATTTTTTCCGAGGTATGCCAAAATGTTCAGAAACCTTCAAAACGTCGAGAAATGCAAAAATTTTCAATTTCGATTTTTGGACGATTACAATAACTTACCTTACGGGAAGTTAAATATATTCATTGTTAAGGTTTTTGATCACTTTTGTTTTTTTATTATAGATTTTTATATCTATTTGCAGAACCCGTTCGAAATATAACGTTCATGTAAAAACTATAATACGTTACTATTATAATCAAGTCCTGTACTAAGTCTAGGAAATTGAGAGCATAAAACAACTGGAGCTTATTTGTTTTTTTACTATGTTTAAATGTAATATTTTTATTATGTAATAATACTATTCAATGACTTGGAATTGATTACTTCCATCAACTTATTTTTATTGTTTCTTTTTTTTCAGATCATATCGGGATAATGTGCTCAACACCTCATAACATGCTCAAGATGCCCTCTAACATCGAGAATTTTCTTGAATTTGGCTAAAAATCGACTCGTGGAATGCAGAAGTCGTGTACGGTTGTCATGGATGAAAGACATTCAAACTCAGAGAACTCGGAAAGATGTGATATGGAGATATCTGTTGAAACGACCAATTCTAGAAGCAGATGCTGCTCCTTAACGTGGCGCAGGTTGATATTCTGCATAGATAAAAAGTTATAAAGATCAGCCATTACTGTTAGTGGATAGTGTTTTGTGAAATCCTGTTAAAACAAAGTAATTTATTCATGTTATACAATGCTATCTAAAAGTTTATGAATGTTAAAATGCGGATAATAGTATTAGAATTGTAATAGCCGTGTGCCCAGTATATGTTTATTACTAAGATAAAATATAATACAATACGTTAAATACACCAGATAATATAAAACATGTTATATACATGTATATGAACAAATGTCTAATAAATGTATAGTTAAAAGTAGGATGTAAAAGATAGAAAATGCTAGACGCTTTATAAATCTAATAATAAACATTTTTCTATAGCTTATACTAATTACGTAAATTTATTTTATATGGTGTGATTTATTAAAGAACATTTAATTAATTGTGAGAAAATACATAAACTATAAGTTCTTCCAACACAAGTGATATAAATTCAAAATTCCAAAATGCTGCCTACAAACGTGATGTCGTTTATGAAGAAGGTAAGATTTTAAATAATGTAACTGTTATTTATGTTAGAACTAATTTATGATAATATTGTTATCGGTTTTGGACAATATCCAATTTGCAGAAATGTTTTTTTGATTTGACTTAACGTCTGGCTAGACAGTTACACAAAGTTGCACAATTTCAACGAAGTTCGGTTATATCATAAAATAATAAATTTAAAAATTTCAAGATATGGTCGGAACCATATTTGTCTTCAAATAATTTCTATGCCAATTTTTATGTATATTATTGTGTAGGATAGGGCAAGGCACAAAAGACCATATTAATTTTTAGCAACCTCTACTGTGAAAACTAATCCAACGGCGTCAAACAAATAAGTTGTAATAAAGAAAAAACATTAATCAAACTATGTTTAGTCAAATTTCTAGCTAATTCGTCATTGCAGAACTATGATTTTTGCTAAAATTCGTCTTCTAGTCTTTTTTTGTCTCATAATATTTTGTTTTAAGTTTTAAGGAGTATAAATAATTGCTACACTATAATATATATACATTATATACATCATAACACCTTTTTCACAATCATCACACCAATAGTTTTTGGAAATGCTATTATTACAAATAAGATCAATACCTGCGATTTCTATATGAACTACATATTTGACGGACACATTTTTTACTAAGATCAAACTGCATACATCCTTCATATGGAACTTCGTTAGAAGAATTCATCATAGAGTTTGATTTTCTATTTTTTCTTGAAAAATTGCTTTATTTAACTAAATTCACTTTTTCCTTCATGTTTTTACCTTGGTCGTGTTCTTTTTACACTAACCATTTATAAGATATGCTAGCGATAAAACTGAATTTAACTTAAAAATAACAATATATGTTATAAATAATTAAAGAACGAATACATAAAATTATATTTACAAATACTTTTGTTTAAAATTCGACAATGTGACCATTTATCTTCTGGTTGCAAAGTCATCCGATTTCAGGCGATAGACATTATAGTACTATCATTAAAAAATTCAATTTTGTGTTGTTTTTGAGATGATGAATGTGGTCCTGCTTACTTCCGATTCACTTTACTTGAAATTATTGCGCCCAACTCAAAACAGCAACAAAACCGCTCCCAAATATTATATTAATAAATGATATACATAATTTTTTCACATTTACATTACTTCAGTTATATTCATTACTTTATTTCGTCGTCTAAACAATATTTATTAAAATTTGTCGATGTCAGCGTTAGTAGTAGCAATTCCGACCGTTCAACGTCTTTGAACGGTCAAAATTTCCTGTTATAAATTCAGGAGTCTCTATATAAATGATATAACTCTTCACTCTTCAACGATATAGTGGTTTTCAAAAAATGTAATAAAAGTTTAATAGATTTTTGGAGGAAAATGGTTTCTCGAACGACTTTTAAACATACAGACGACTGTAAACTAAGCTCTTAAACTATGCGTTCAAAAAAGCAGAAATGTGTTGACTAACTGAGAAAAGTTTTTCATTTATGTTTTTTAGGTCAGATACTTTACAAGACACTTGTATATACGAATTATAAAATTTTGTTTAAGATGATGTTATCTGCAAGCTTTTATATTCCATAAGATAATACTTTCGTGCTAAAATCTCATTAAAGGTGAAATAAAATTTCTGAATTAAATTGATAGGTATATTTATGAACAAAAATGTTTGAAAAAACAGATTTTATTGCTGATTCGAAAGATAATTAGTATAATTCCTTACTCAGTCATTAACCACGCATTTATATAATTTAAATAGTATATTAAATGAATATAATTAGTAAATTGCGTTCAATATTGATCATAAATTTAATTCATTTCATAGCATTTGCCCTCCGACATTGTTTGTCTATGTAAAATGGCTTTAGATATATGTCTTGACAGACCTTCGTTAATGTATAATATTACACGATCTATCAACATAATGAAACGTCCTTCACCTATATATGTCATCCAATCTCGGGACGCATGAAAACACCTCTCAAGATACTCGCGTTTGTCTCTTCTATTTGAAACACACACACACACACACATATATATATATATATATATATATATATATTTAGTTTAACACTGTATCTAGAAATTAGCTTTATCGCTAATACTTGCTAATACTTTAGTACAAAACATTATATTTTTTATGCAAACATAGATTCGCTGTGAAAGTTGTAAAAAAATTTTTATTGAAAATTTTTATTCTTGTATCAATGACTTATTTAAATAAATTAGATATCATTTGGAAATCGCGCTGATTAGATTTTGACAAACACGGCCAGGTTGTTCCTTTAAATAACTTTTTGTTGTTCCTCTACAATATTTTTTTTAATTGTAATGTTTTTCACAAAAGACATGTCTTTTGAAAAATATGAGCCGAATAACATTTTATCTCCAATAGATGGTTGTTGACGTATGAAGAAATTGATGAATGCAAAACTATAAAATTTGAATCTTTAAAGTCTAAAAATTATTTACTATAGCTGCATTCTCAAATGTGTGCTTATAAATATTTAATTATAGTTTCAGCTAGTTTAATGTTTTTTTGTTTACGAAGAATGATATTTTATAGTTTATTGAGACGAATTCTTAGTAAAAGATTATTTTGCCTAAATCCTTTTTTCACGATCACAAATTGCGCTCTTCATTTTGCCATAAAAATATTTGTAATAATCGATTTACCTTTGAAAAAAATGTAGTTTTTATATTAATTAGATGTTTGAAAAACATTGTTGACTGATATTTACAAATTATTAAGCAACATCAAATAATAATAATACTTAGTGCTCTGTCTGAAGGCAGGTTTCATGGCATGCGAGCATCACAAATCGATAATACCTCTTCTCTCCCTTGATTATTATAACCTTATTCAATTACCAAACTTCTGTTTCGAACAACGTGTAGCGGATAACACATAATGCTAATTGGTTTCCATATTTTAAATTTTAAATTATAACACCTGATGATGAGACAAACCTAGCCTCGAAACGTTTGTGAAAATTATTATTTAATAAAATATTGCAAAAAAGAGTGTTGTTTGTTCATATTCCAAATAAATATATATATAATATATATATATATTATATATATTATATCAGTCTATAACGATATACTAATTAAATATTAAATTATCAAAGTGCTTCACTGGCACTTCCGATGTTTTATAAAAAGAATTCATAAAATACTGAAATTCATGAATATAAATGGTTGAACTCTGCAACAGATTGTTGACTCTTGCACTTTCGTTGGAAGTATTCCAAATATTGAGATTGCTCGTAATCGAGTCGATCCTCTCACAACGGCTGTGTTTTTGAGAGTCAGCATTACATAAGCAATAACATGAATTCAGCAACCACAGATTCGGATATAATATATCTTGGAAAATTGCCGAGAGATAAAATGAATTCTGTATAGGTACTTGCTATATACTTTTATATCGTATGTGGTTTGGAAGAACTATTTATACCTCCTCGGATTTTTTTTTTAAATACTCGGGTTGGCTCGTCAAATTAATTTGACTTTTATTATTGACTTCCAAAGATAAGGATTTTTTAAACTTTGTCTGCGTTTTCCTAAAAACAGCTAAATCGATTAAGAAAATTGAAAAAGCCATTCGTATAATAACTCATTATGAATCTCGTTTATTAGTTTTGCGTAATTATTGGCCAGCTATTATTTAAAATTAGCAGAAAAGTATTAAAATCGTCCACGTTTTTGATAAAAGATTTTAAATAGAAATGTGCTAAATATTAACTTTACGTA